>NC_138301.1:55752500-56225000 GCF_965601325.2 Salmo salar
TTATATACTGTAATGGACTGTCATTCAGACTGTTATATACTGTAATGTAGTGGACTGTCATTCAGACTGTTATATACTGTAATGTAGTGGAATGTCATTCAGACTGTTATATACTGTAATGTAATGGACTGTCATTCAGACTGTTATATACTGTAATGTAATGGACCTTCATTCAGACTGTTATATACTGTAATGTAGTGGACTGTCATTCAGACTGTTATATACTGTAATGTAGTGGACTGTCATTCAGACTGTTATATACTGTAATGTAGTGGACTGTCTTTCAGACTGTTATATACTGTAATGTAGTGGACTGTTACATACTGTTATGTAGTGGACTGTTATATACTTTAATGTAATGGACTGTCATTCAGACTGTTATATACTGTAATGTAATGGACTGTCATTCAGACTGTTATATACTGTAATGTAATGGACCTTCATTCAGACTGTTATATACTGTAATGTAGTGGACTGTCATTCAGACTGTTATATACTGTAATGTAGTGGACTGTCATTCAGACTGTTATATACTGTAATGTAGTGGACTGTAACATACTGTAATGTAGTGGACTGTTATATACTGTAATGTAGTGGACTGTCATTCAGACTGTTATATACTGTATTGTAAGGGACTGTCATTCAGACTGTTATATACTGTAATGTAATGGACTGTCATTCAGACTGTTATATACTGTAATGTAGTGGACTGTCATTCAGACTGTTATATACTGTAATGTAATGGACTGTCATTCAGACTGTTATATACTGTAATGTAGTGGACTGTCATTCAGACTGTTATATACTGTAATGGACTGTCATTCAGACGGTTATATACTGTAATGTAGTGGACTGTCATTCAGACTGTTATATACTGTAATGGACTGTCATTCAGACTGTTATATACTGTAATGTAATGGACTGTCATTCAGACGGTTATATACTGTAATGTAGTGGACTGTCATTCAGACTGTTATATACTGTAATGTAGTGGACTGTCATTCAGACTGTTATATACTGTAATGTAGTGGACTGTCATTCAGACTGTTATATACTGTAATGTAGTGGACTGTTATATACTGTAATGTAGTGGACTGTTATATACTGTAATGTAGAGGACTGTCATTCAGACTGTTATATACTGTAATGTAGGGGACTGTCATTCAGACTGTTATATACTGTAATGGACTGTCATTCAGACTGTTAAATACTGTAATGTAGTGGACTGTCATTCAGATTGTTATATACTGTAATGGACTGTCATTCAGACTGTTATATACTGTAATGTAATGGAGTGTCATTCAGACTGTTATATACTGTAATGTAGTGGACTGTCATTCAGACTGTTATATACTGTAATGTAGTGGACTGTCTTTCAGACTGTTATATACTGTAATGTAGTGGACTGTTACATACTGTTATGTAGTGGACTGTTATATACTTTAATGTAATGGACTGTCATTCAGACTGTTATATACTGTAATGTAATGGACTGTCATTCAGATTGTTATATACTGTAATGTAATGGACCTTCATTCAGACTGTTATATACTGTAATGTAGTGGACTGTCATTCAGACTGTTATATACTGTAATGTAGTGGACTGTCATTCAGACTGTTATATACTGTAATGTAGTGGACTGTAACATACTGTAATGTAGTGGACTGTTATATACTGTAATGTAGTGGACTGTCATTCAGACTGTTATGTACTGTAATGGACTGTCATTCAGACTGTTATATACTGTAATGGACTGTCATTCAGACTGTTATATACTGTAATGTAGTGGACTGTCATTCAGACTGTTATATACTGTAATGTAGTGGAATGTCATTCAGACTGTTATATACTGTAATGTAATGGACTGTCATTCAGACTGTTATATACTGTAATGTAATGGACCTTCATTCAGACTGTTATATACTGTAATGTAGTGGACTGTCATTCAGACTGTTATATACTGTAATGTAGTGGACTGTCATTCAGACTGTTATATACTGTAATGTAGTGGACTGTAACATACTGTAATGTAGTGGACTGTTATATACTGTAATGTAGTGGACTGTCATTCAGACTGTTATGTACTGTAATGGACTGTCATTCAGACTGTTATATACTGTAATGGACTGTCATTCAGACTGTTATATACTGTAATGTAGTGGACTGTCATTCAGACTGTTATATACTGTAATGTAGTGGACTGTCATTCAGACTGTTATATACTGTAATGTAGTGGACTGTAACATACTGTAATGTAGTGGACTGTTATATACTGTAATGTAGTGGACTGTCATTCAGACTGTTATGTACTGTAATGGACTGTCATTCAGACTGTTATATACTGTAATGTAGTGGACTGTCATTCAGACTGTTATATACTGTAATGGACTGTCATTCAGACTGTTATATACTGTAATGGACTGTCATTCAGACTGTTATATACTGTAATGTAATGGACTGTCATTCAGACTGTTATATACTGTAATGTAGTGGACTGTCATTCAGACTGTTATATACTGTAATGTAGTGGACTGTCATTCAGACTGTTATATACTTTAATATAGTGGACTGTTAAATACTGTAATGTAGTGGACTGTTATATACTGTAATGTAGTGGACTGTCATTCAGACTGTTATATACTGTAATGTAGTGGACTGTCATTCAGACTGTTATATACTGTAATGTAGTGGACTGTCATTCAGACTGTTATATACTGTAATATAGTGGACTGTGAAATACTGTAATGTAGTGGACTGTTATATACTGTAATGTAGTGGACTGTCATTCAGACTGTTATATACTGTAATGTAGTGGACTGTCATTCAGACTGTTATGTACTGTAATGGACTGTCATTCAGACTGTTATATACTGTAATGTAATGGACTGTCATTCAGACTGTTATATACTGTAATGTAATGGACTGTCATTCAGACTGTTATATACTGTAATGTAATGGACTGTCATTCAGACTGTTATATACTGTAATGTAGTGGACTGTCATTCAGACTGTTATATACTGTAATGGACTGTCATTCAGACTGTTATATACTGTAATGTAATGGACTGTCATTCAGACTGTTATATACTGTAATGTAGTGTACTGTCATTCAGACTGTTATATACTGTAATGTAATGGACTGTCATTCAGACTGTTATATACTGTAATGTAATGGACTGTCATTCAGACTGTTATATACTGTAATGTAGTGGACTGTCATTCAGACTGTTATATACTGTAATGTAGTGGACTGTCATTCAGACTGTTATATACTTTAATATAGTGGACTGTTAAATACTGTAATGTAGTGGACTGTTATATACTGTAATGTAGTGGACTGTCATTCAGACTGTTATATACTGTAATGTAGTGGACTGTCATTCAGACTGTTATATACTGTAATGTAGTGGACTGTCATTCAGACTGTTATATACTGTAATATAGTGGACTGTTAAATACTGTAATGTAGTGGACTGTTATATACTGTAATGTAGTGGACTGTCATTCAGACTGTTATATACTGTAATGTAGTGGACTGTCACTCAGACTGTTATATACTGTAATGTAGTGGACTGTCATTCAGACTGTTATATACTGTAATATAGTGGACTGTTAAATACTGTAATGTAGTGGACTGTTATATACTGTAATGTAGTGGACTGTCATTCAGACTGTTATATACTGTAATGTAGTGGACTGTCATTCAGACTGTTATGTACTGTAATGGACTGTCATTCAGACTGTTATATACTGTAATGTAATGGACTGTCATTCAGACTGTTATATACTGTAATGTAATGGACTGTCATTCAGACTGTTATATACTGTAATGTAATGGACTGTCATTCAGACTGTTATATACTGTAATGTAGTGGACTGTCATTCAGACTGTTATATACTGTAATGGACTGTCATTCAGACTGTTATATACTGTAATGTAATGGACTGTCATTCAGACTGTTATATACTGTAATGTAGTGTACAGTCATTCAGACTGTTATATACTGTAATGTAATGGACTGTCATTCAGACTGTTATATACTGTAATGTAATGGACTGTCATTCAGACTGTTATATACTGTAATGTAGTGGACTGTCATTCAGACTGTTATATACTGTAATGTAGTGGACTGTCATTCAGACTGTTATATACTTTAATATAGTGGACTGTTAAATACTGTAATGTAGTGGACTGTTATATACTGTAATGTAGTGGACTGTCATTCAGACTGTTATATACTGTAATGTAGTGGACTGTCATTCAGACTGTTATATACTGTAATGTAGTGGACTGTCATTCAGACTGTTATATACTGTAATATAGTGGACTGTTAAATACTGTAATGTAGTGGACTGTTATATACTGTAATGTAGTGGACTGTCATTCAGACTGTTATATACTGTAATGTAGTGGACTGTCACTCAGACTGTTATATACTGTAATGTAGTGGACTGTCATTCAGACTGTTATATACTGTAATGTAGTGGACTGTAACATACTGTAATGTAGTGGACTGTCATTCAGACTGTTATGTACTGTAATGGACTGTCATTCAGACTGTTATATACTGTAATGTAGTGGACTGTCATTCAGACTGTTATATACTGTAATGGACTGTCATTCAGACTGTTATATACTGTAATGTAGTGGACTGTCATTCAGACTGTTATATACTGTAATGTAGTGGACTGTCATTCAGACTGTTATATACTGTAATGTAGTGGACTGTCTTTCAGACTGTTATATACTGTAATGTAATGGACTGTCATTCAGACTGTTATATACTGTAATGTAATGGACTGTCATTCAGACTGTTATATACTGTAATGTAATGGACTGTCATTCAGACTGTTATATACTGTAATGTAGTGGACTGTCATTCAGACTGTTATATACTGTAATGGACTGTCATTCAGACTGTTATATACTGTAATGTAATGGACTGTCATTCAGACTGTTATATACTGTAATGTAGTGTACTGTCATTCAGACTGTTATATACTGTAATGTAATGGACTTTCATTCAGACTGTTATATACTGTAATGTAATGGACTGTCATTCAGACTGTTATATACTGTAATGTAGTGGACTGTCACTCAGACTGTTATATACTGTAATGTAGTGGACTGTCATTCAGACTGTTATATACTGTAATGTAGTGGACTGTAACATACTGTAATGTAGTGGACTGTTATATACTGTAATGTAGTGGACTGTCATTCAGACTGTTATGTACTGTAATGGACTGTCATTCAGACTGTTATATACTGTAATGTAGTGGACTGTCATTCAGACTGTTATATACTGTAATGGACTGTCATTCAGACTGTTATATACTGTAATGTAGTGGACTGTCATTCAGACTGTTATATACTGTAATGTAGTGGACTGTCATTCAGACTGTTATATACTGTAATGTAGTGGACTGTCTTTCAGACTGTTATATACTGTAATGTAGTGGACTGTTACATACTGTTATGTAGTGGACTGTTATATACTTTAATGTAATGGACTGTCATTCAGACTGTTATATACTGTAATGTAATGGACTGTCATTCAGACTGTTATATACTGTAATGTAATGAACCTTCATTCAGACTGTTATATACTGTAATGTAGTGGACTGTCATTCAGACTGTTATATACTGTAATGTAGTGGACTGTCATTCAGACTGTTATATACTGTAATGTAGTGGACTGTAACATACTGTAATGTAGTGGACTGTTATATACTGTAATGTAGTGGACTGTCATTCAGACTGTTATGTACTGTAATGGACTGTCATTCAGACTGTTATATACTGTAATGTAGTGGACTGTCATTCAGACTGTTATATACTGTAATGGACTGTCATTCAGACTGTTATATACTGTAATGGACTGTCATTCAGACTGTTATATACTGTAATGTAATGGACTGTCATTCAGACTGTTATATACTGTAATGTAGTGGACTGTCATTCAGACTGTTATATACTGTAATGTAATGGACCTTCATTCAGACTGTTATATACTGTAATGTAGTGGACTGTCATTCAGACTGTTATATACTGTAATGTAGTGGACAGTCATTCAGACTGTTATATACTGTTATGTAGTGGACTGTCATTCAGACTGTTATATACTGTAATGTAGTGGACTGTAACATACTGTAATGTAGTGGACTGTTATATACTGTAATGTAGTGGACTGTCATTCAGACTGTTATGTACTGTAATGGACTGTCATTCAGACTGTTATATACTGTAATGTAGTGGACTGTCATTCAGACTGTTATATACTGTAATGGACTGTCATTCAGACTGTTATATACTGTAATGTAGTGGACTGTCATTCAGACTGTTATATACTGTAATGTAGTGGACTGTAATTCAGACTGTTATATACTGTAATGTAGAGGACTGTCTTTCAGACTGTTATATACTGTAATGTAGTGGACTGTTACATACTGTTATGTAGTGGACTGTTATATACTTTAATGTAATGGACTGTCATTCAGACTGTTATATACTGTAATGTAATGGACTGTCATTCAGACTGTTATATACTGTAATGTAGTGGACTGTCATTCAGACTGTTATATACTGTAATGTAGTGGACTGTAACATACTGTAATGTAGTGGACTGTTATATACTGTAATGTAGTGGACTGTCATTCAGACTGTTATGTACTGTAATGGACTGTCATTCAGACTGTTATATACTGTAATGTAGTGGACTGTCATTCAGACTGTTATATACTGTAATGGACTGTCATTCAGACTGTTATATACTGTAATGGACTGTCATTCAGACTGTTATATACTGTAATGTAATGGACTGTCATTCAGACTGTTATATACTGTAATGTAGTGGACTGTCATTCAGACTGTTATATTCTGTAATGTAATGGACCTTCATTCAGACTGTTATATACTGTAATGTAGTGGACTGTCATTCAGACTGTTATATACTGTAATGTAGTGGACTGTCATTCAGACTGTTATATACTGTAATGTAGTGGCCTGTAACATACTGTAATGTAGTGGACTGTTATATACTGTAATGTAGTGGACTGTCATTCAGACTGTTATATACTGTAATGTAATGGACTGTCATTCAGACTGTTATATACTGTAATGTAGTGGACTGTCATTCAGACTGTTATATACTGTAATGTAGTGGACTGTCATTCAGACTGATATATACTGTAATATAGTGGACTGTTAAATACTGTAATGTAGTGGACTGTTATATACTGTAATGTAGTGGACTGTCATTCAGACTGTTATATACTGTAATGTAGTGGACTGTCATTCAGACTGTTATATACTGTAATGTAGTGGACTGTCATTCAGACTGTTATATACTGTAATATAGTGGACTGTTAAATACTGTAATGTAGTGGACTGTTATATACTGTAATGTAGTGGACTGTCATTCAGACTGTTATATACTGTAATGTAGTGGACTGTCATTCAGACTGTTATGTACTGTAATGGACTGTCATTCAGACTGTTATATACTGTAATGTAATGGACTGTCATTCAGACTGTTATATACTGTAATGTAATGGACTGTCATTCAGACTGTTATATACTGTAATGTAATGGACTGTCATTCAGACTGTTATATACTGTAATGTAGTGGACTGTCATTCAGACTGTTATATACTGTAATGGACTGTCATTCAGACTGTTATATACTGTAATGTAATGGACTGTCATTCAGACTGTTATATACTGTAATGTAGTGTACTGTCATTCAGACTGTTATATACTGTAATGTAATGGACTGTCATTCAGACTGTTATATACTGTAATGTAATGGACTGTCATTCAGACTGTTATATACTGTAATGTAGTGGACTGTCATTCAGACTGTTATATACTGTAATGTAGTGGACTGTCATTCAGACTGTTATATACTTTAATATAGTGGACTGTTAAATACTGTAATGTAGTGGACTGTTATATACTGTAATGTAGTGGACTGTAACATACTGTAATGTAGTGGACTGTTATATACTGTAATGTAGTGGACTGTCATTCAGACTGTTATATACTGTAATGTAATGGACTGTCATTCAGACTGTTATATACTGTAATGTAGTGGACTGTCATTCAGACTGTTATATACTGTAATGTAGTGGACTGTCATTCAAACTGATATATACTGTAATATAGTGGACTGTTAAATACTGTAATGTAGTGGACTGTTATATACTGTAATGTAGTGGACTGTCATTCAGACTGTTATATACTGTAATGTAGTGGACTGTCATTCAGACTGTTATATACTGTAATGTAGTGGACTGTCATTCAGACTGTTATATACTGTAATATAGTGGACTGTTAAATACTGTAATGTAGTGGACTGTTATATACTGTAATGTAGTGGACTGTCATTCAGACTGTTATATACTGTAATGTAGTGGACTGTCATTCAGACTGTTATGTACTGTAATGGACTGTCATTCAGACTGTTATATACTGTAATGTAATGGACTGTCATTCAGACTGTTATATACTGTAATGTAATGGACTGTCATTCAGACTGTTATATACTGTAATGTAATGGACTGTCATTCAGACTGTTATATACTGTAATGTAGTGGACTGTCATTCAGACTGTTATATACTGTAATGGACTGTCATTCAGACTGTTATATACTGTAATGTAATGGACTGTCATTCAGACTGTTATATACTGTAATGTAGTGTACTGTCATTCAGACTGTTATATACTGTAATGTAATGGACTGTCATTCAGACTGTTATATACTGTAATGTAGTGGACTGTCATTCAGACTGTTATATACTGTAATGTAGTGGACTGTCATTCAGACTGTTATATACTTTAATATAGTGGACTGTTAAATACTGTAATGTAGTGGACTGTTATATACTGTAATGTAGTGGACTGTCATTCAGACTGTTATATACTGTAATGTAGTGGACTGTCATTCAGACTGTTATATACTGTAATGTAGTGGACTGTCATTCAGACTGTTATATACTGTAATATAGTGGACTGTTAAATACTGTAATGTAGTGGACTGTTATATACTGTAATGTAGTGGACTGTCATTCAGACTGTTATATACTGTAATGTAGTGGACTGTCATTCAGACTGTTATGTACTGTAATGGACTGTCATTCAGACTGTTATATACTGTAATGTAATGGACTGTCATTCAGACTGTTATATACTGTAATGTAATGGACTGTCATTCAGACTGTTATATACTGTAATGTAATGGACTGTAATTCAGACTGTTATATACTGTAATGTAGTGGACTGTCATTCAGACTGTTATATACTGTAATGGACTGTCATTCAGACTGTTATATACTGTAATGTAATGGACTGTCATTCAGACTGTTATATACTGTAATGTAGTGGACTGTCATTCAGACTGTTATATACTGTAATGTAATGGACCTTCATTCAGACTGTTATATACTGTAATGTAGGTGACTGTCATTCAGACTGTTATATACTGTAATGTAGTGGACTGTCATTCAGACTGTTATATACTGTAATGTAGTGGACTGTCATTCAGACTGTTATGTACTGTAATGTAGTGGACTGTAACATACTGTAATGTAGTGAACTGTTATATACTGTAATGTAGTGGACTGTCATTCAGACTGTTATGTACTGTAATGGACTGTCATTCAGACTGTTATATACTGTAATGTAGTGGACTGTCATTCAGACTGTTATATACTGTAATGGACTGTCATTCAGACTGTTATATACTGTAATGGACTGTCATTCAGACTGTTATATACTGTAATGTAATGGACTGTCATTCAGACTGTTATATACTGTAATGTAGTGGACTGTCATTCAGACTGTTATATTCTGTAATGTAATGGACCTTCATTCAGACTGTTATATACTGTAATGTAGTGGACTGTCATTCAGACTGTTATGTACTGTAATGGACTGTCATTCAGACTGTTATATACTGTAATGTAGTGGACTGTCATTCAGACTGTTATATACTGTAATGGACTGTCATTCAGACTGTTATATACTGTAATGTAGTGGACTGTCATTCAGACTGTTATATACTGTAATGTAGTGGACTGTAATTCAGACTGTTATATACTGTAATGTAGAGGACTGTCTTTCAGACTGTTATATACTGTAATGTAGTGGACTGTTACATACTGTTATGTAGTGGACTGTTATATACTTTAATGTAATGGACTGTCATTCAGACTGTTATATACTGTAATGTAATGGACTGTCATTCAGACTGTTATATACTGTAATGTAGTGGACTGTCATTCAGACTGTTATATTCTGTAATGTAATGGACCTTCATTCAGACTGTTATATACTGTAATGTAGTGGACTGTCATTCAGACTGTTATATACTGTAATGTAGTGGACTGTCATTCAGACTGTTATATACTGTAATGTAGTGGCCTGTAACATACTGTAATGTAGTGGACTGTTATATACTGTAATGTAGTGGACTGTCATTCAGACTGTTATATACTGTAATGTAATGGACTGTCATTCAGACTGTTATATACTGTAATGTAGTGGACTGTCATTCAGACTGTTATATACTGTAATGTAGTGGACTGTCATTCAGACTGTTATATACTTTAATATAGTGGACTGTTAAATACTGTAATGTAGTGGACTGTTATATACTGTAATGTAGTGGACTGTCATTCAGACTGTTATATACTGTAATGTAGTGGACTGTCATTCAGACTGTTATATACTGTAATGTAGTGGACTGTCATTCAGACTGTTATATACTGTAATATAGTGGACTGTTAAATACTGTAATGTAGTGGACTGTTATATACTGTAATGTAGTGGACTGTCATTCAGACTGTTATATACTGTAATGTAGTGGACTGTCATTCAGACTGTTATGTACTGTAATGGACTGTCATTCAGACTGTTATATACTGTAATGTAATGGACTGTCATTCAGACTGTTATATACTGTAATGTAATGGACTGTCATTCAGACTGTTATATACTGTAATGTAATGGACTGTCATTCAGACTGTTATATACTGTAATGTAGTGGACTGTCATTCAGACTGTTATATACTGTAATGGACTGTCATTCAGACTGTTATATACTGTAATGTAATGGACTGTCATTCAGACTGTTATATACTGTAATGTAGTGGACTGTCATTCAGACTGTTATATACTGTAATGTAATGGACCTTCATTCAGACTGTTATATACTGTAATGTAGGTGACTGTCATTCAGACTGTTATATACTGTAATGTAGTGGACTGTCATTCAGACTGTTATATACTGTAATGTAGTGGACTGTCATTCAGACTGTTATGTACTGTAATGTAGTGGACTGTAACATACTGTAATGTAGTGGACTGTTATATACTGTAATGTAGTGGACTGTCATTCAGACTGTTATGTACTGTAATGGACTGTCATTCAGACTGTTATATACTGTAATGTAGTGGACTGTCATTCAGACTGTTATATACTGTAATGGACTGTCATTCAGACTGTTATATACTGTAATGGACTGTCATTCAGACTGTTATATACTGTAATGTAATGGACTGTCATTCAGACTGTTATATACTGTAATGTAGTGGACTGTCATTCAGACTGTTATATTCTGTAATGTAATGGACCTTCATTCAGACTGTTATATACTGTAATGTAGTGGACTGTCATTCAGACTGTTATGTACTGTAATGGACTGTCATTCAGACTGTTATATACTGTAATGTAGTGGACTGTCATTCAGACTGTTATATACTGTAATGGACTGTCATTCAGACTGTTATATACTGTAATGTAGTGGACTGTCATTCAGACTGTTATATACTGTAATGTAGTGGACTGTAATTCAGACTGTTATATACTGTAATGTAGAGGACTGTCTTTCAGACTGTTATATACTGTAATGTAGTGGACTGTTACATACTGTTATGTAGTGGACTGTTATATACTTTAATGTAATGGACTGTCATTCAGACTGTTATATACTGTAATGTAATGGACTGTCATTCAGACTGTTATATACTGTAATGTAGTGGACTGTCATTCAGACTGTTATATTCTGTAATGTAATGGACCTTCATTCAGACTGTTATATACTGTAATGTAGTGGACTGTCATTCAGACTGTTATATACTGTAATGTAGTGGACTGTCATTCAGACTGTTATATACTGTAATGTAGTGGCCTGTAACATACTGTAATGTAGTGGACTGTTATATACTGTAATGTAGTGGACTGTCATTCAGACTGTTATATACTGTAATGTAATGGACTGTCATTCAGACTGTTATATACTGTAATGTAGTGGACTGTCATTCAGACTGTTATATACTGTAATGTAGTGGACTGTCATTCAGACTGATATATACTGTAATATAGTGGACTGTTAAATACTGTAATGTAGTGGACTGTTATATACTGTAATGTAGTGGACTGTCATTCAGACTGTTATATACTGTAATGTAGTGGACTGTCATTCAGACTGTTATATACTGTAATGTAGTGGACTGTCATTCAGACTGTTATATACTGTAATATAGTGGACTGTTAAATACTGTAATGTAGTGGACTGTTATATACTGTAATGTAGTGGACTGTCATTCAGACTGTTATATACTGTAATGTAGTGGACTGTCATTCAGACTGTTATGTACTGTAATGGACTGTCATTCAGACTGTTATATACTGTAATGTAATGGACTGTCATTCAGACTGTTATATACTGTAATGTAGTGGACTGTCATTCAGACTGTTATATACTGTAATGTAGTGGACTGTTATATACTGTAATGTAGTGGACTGTCATTCAGACTGTTATATACTGTAATGTAGTGGACTGTCATTCAGACTGTTATATACTGTAATGTAGTGGACTGTCATTCAGACTGTTATATACTGTAATATAGTGGACTGTTAAATACTGTAATGTAGTGGACTGTTATATACTGTAATGTAGTGGACTGTCATTCAGACTGTTATATACTGTAATGTAGTGGACTGTCATTCAGACTGTTATGTACTGTAATGGACTGTCATTCAGACTGTTATATACTGTAATGTAATGGACTGTCATTCAGACTGTTATATACTGTAATGTAATGGACTGTCATTCAGACTGTTATATACTGTAATGTAATGGACTGTCATTCAGACTGTTATATACTGTAATGTAGTGGACTGTCATTCAGACTGTTATATACTGTAATGGACTGTCATTCAGACTGTTATATACTGTAATGTAATGGACTGTCATTCAGACTGTTATATACTGTAATGTAGTGTACTGTCATTCAGACTGTTATATACTGTAATGTAATGGACTGTCATTCAGACTGTTATATACTGTAATGTAATGGACTGTCATTCAGACTGTTATATACTGTAATGTAGTGGACTGTCATTCAGACTGTTATATACTGTAATGTAGTGGACTGTCATTCAGACTGTTATATACTTTAATATAGTGGACTGTTAAATACTGTAATGTAGTGGACTGTTATATACTGTAATGTAGTGGACTGTAACATACTGTAATGTAGTGGACTGTTATATACTGTAATGTAGTGGACTGTCATTCAGACTGTTATATACTGTAATGTAATGGACTGTCATTCAGACTGTTATATACTGTAATGTAGTGGACTGTCATTCAGACTGTTATATACTGTAATGTAGTGGACTGTCATTCAGACTGATATATACTGTAATATAGTGGACTGTTAAATACTGTAATGTAGTGGACTGTTATATACTGTAATGTAGTGGACTGTCATTCAGACTGTTATATACTGTAATGTAGTGGACTGTCATTCAGACTGTTATATACTGTAATGTAGTGGACTGTCATTCAGACTGTTATATACTGTAATATAGTGGACTGTTAAATACTGTAATGTAGTGGACTGTTATATACTGTAATGTAGTGGACTGTCATTCAGACTGTTATATACTGTAATGTAGTGGACTGTCATTCAGACTGTTATGTACTGTAATGGACTGTCATTCAGACTGTTATATACTGTAATGTAATGGACTGTCATTCAGACTGCTATATACTGTAATGTAGTGTACTGTCATTCAGACTGTTATATACTGTAATGTAATGGACTGTCATTCAGACTGTTATATACTGTAATGTAGTGGACTGTCATTCAGACTGTTATATACTGTAATGTAGTGGACTGTCATTCAGACTGTTATATACTTTAATATAGTGGACTGTTAAATACTGTAATGTAGTGGACTGTTATATACTGTAATGTAGTGGACTGTCATTCAGACTGTTATATACTGTAATGTAGTGGACTGTCATTCAGACTGTTATATACTGTAATGTAGTGGACTGTCATTCAGACTGTTATGTACTGTAATGGACTGTCATTCAGACTGTTATATACTGTAATGTAATGGACTGTCATTCAGACTGTTATATACTGTAATGTAATGGACTGTCATTCAGACTGTTATATACTGTAATGTAATGGACTGTCATTCAGACTGTTATATACTGTAATGTAGTGGACTGTCATTCAGACTGTTATATACTGTAATGGACTGTCATTCAGACTGTTATATACTGTAATGTAATGGACTGTCATTCAGACTGTTATATACTGTAATGTAGTGTACTGTCATTCAGACTGTTATATACTGTATTGTAATGGACTGTCATTCAGACTGTTATATACTGTAATGTAATGGACTGTCATTCAGACTGTTATATACTGTAATGTAGTGGACTGTCACTCAGACTGTTATATACTGTAATGTAGTGGACTGTCATTCAGACTGTTATATACTGTAATGTAGTGGACTGTAACATACTGTAATGTAGTGGACTGTTATATACTGTAATGTAGTAGACTGTCATTCAGACTGTTATGTACTGTAATGGACTGTCATTCAGACTGTTATATACTGTAATGTAGTGGACTGTCATTCAGACTGTTATATACTGTAATGGACTGTCATTCAGACTGTTATATACTGTAATGTAGTGGACTGTCATTCAGACTGTTATATACTGTAATGTAGTGGACTGTCATTCAGACTGTTATATACTGTAATGTAGTGGACTGTCTTTCAGACTGTTATATACTGTAATGTAGTGGACTGTTACATACTGTTATGTAGTGGACTGTTATATACTTTAATGTAATGGACTGTCATTCAGACTGTTATATACTGTAATGTAATGGACTGTCATTCAGACTGTTATATACTGTAATGTAATGAACCTTCATTCAGACTGTTATATACTGTAATGTAGTGGACTGTCATTCAGACTGTTATATACTGTAATGTAGTGGACTGTCATTCAGACTGTTATATACTGTAATGTAGTGGACTGTAACATACTGTAATGTAGTGGACTGTTATATACTGTAATGTAGTGGACTGTCATTCAGACTGTTATGTACTGTAATGGACTGTCATTCAGACTGTTATATACTGTAATGTAGTCGACTGTCATTCAGACTGTTATATACTGTAATGGACTGTCATTCAGACTGTTATATACTGTAATGGACTGTCATTCAGACTGTTATATACTGTAATGTAATGGACTGTCATTCAGACTGTTATATACTGTAATGTAGTGGACTGTCATTCAGACTGTTATATACTGTAATGTAATGGACCTTCATTCAGACTGTTATATACTGTAATGTAGGTGACTGTCATTCAGACTGTTATATACTGTAATGTAGTGGACTGTCATTCAGACTGTTATATACTGTAATGTAGTGGACTGTCATTCAGACTGTTATGTACTGTAATGTAGTGGACTGTAACATACTGTAATGTAGTGGACTGTTATATACTGTAATGTAGTGGACTGTCATTCAGACTGTTATGTACTGTAAAAGACTGTCATTCAGACTGTTATATACTGTAATGTAGTGGACTGTCATTCAGACTGTTATATACTGTAATGGACTGTCATTCAGACTGTTATATACTGTAATGGACTGTCATTCAGACTGTTATATACTGTAATGTAATGGACTGTCATTCAGACTGTTATATACTGTAATGTAGTGGACTGTCATTCAGACTGTTATATTCTGTAATGTAATGGACCTTCATTCAGACTGTTATATACTGTAATGTAGTGGACTGTCATTCAGACTGTTATGTACTGTAATGGACTGTCATTCAGACTGTTATATACTGTAATGTAGTGGACTGTCATTCAGACTGTTATATACTGTAATGGACTGTCATTCAGACTGTTATATACTGTAATGTAGTGGACTGTCATTCAGACTGTTATATACTGTAATGTAGTGGACTGTAATTCAGACTGTTATATACTGTAATGTAGAGGACTGTCTTTCAGACTGTTATATACTGTAATGTAGTGGACTGTTACATACTGTTATGTAGTGGACTGTTATATACTTTAATGTAATGGACTGTCATTCAGACTGTTATATACTGTAATGTAATGGACTGTCATTCAGACTGTTATATACTGTAATGTAGTGGACTGTCATTCAGACTGTTATATACTGTAATGTAGTGGACTGTAACATACTGTAATGTAGTGGACTGTTATATACTGTAATGTAGTGGACTGTCATTCAGACTGTTATGTACTGTAATGGACTGTCATTCAGACTGTTATATACTGTAATGTAGTGGACTGTCATTCAGACTGTTATATACTGTAATGGACTGTCATTCAGACTGTTATATACTGTAATGGACTGTCATTCAGACTGTTATATACTGTAATGTAATGGACTGTCATTCAGACTGTTATATACTGTAATGTAGTGGACTGTCATTCAGACTGTTATATTCTGTAATGTAATGGACCTTCATTCAGACTGTTATATACTGTAATGTAGTGGACTGTCATTCAGACTGTTATATACTGTAATGTAGTGGACTGTCATTCAGACTGTTATATACTGTAATGTAGTGGCCTGTAACATACTGTAATGTAGTGGACTGTTATATACTGTAATGTAGTGGACTGTCATTCAGACTGTTATATACTGTAATGTAATGGACTGTCATTCAGACTGTTATATACTGTAATGTAGTGGACTGTCATTCAGACTGTTATATACTGTAATGTAGTGGACTGTCATTCAGACTGATATATACTGTAATATAGTGGACTGTTAAATACTGTAATGTAGTGGACTGTTATATACTGTAATGTAGTGGACTGTCATTCAGACTGTTATATACTGTAATGTAGTGGACTGTCATTCAGACTGTTATATACTGTAATGTAGTGGACTGTCATTCAGACTGTTATATACTGTAATATAGTGGACTGTTAAATACTGTAATGTAGTGGACTGTTATATACTGTAATGTAGTGGACTGTCATTCAGACTGTTATATACTGTAATGTAGTGGACTGTCATTCAGACTGTTATGTACTGTAATGGACTGTCATTCAGACTGTTATATACTTTAATGTAATGGACTGTCATTCAGACTGTTATATACTGTAATGTAATGGACTGTCATTCAGACTGTTATATACTGTAATGTAATGGACTGTCATTCAGACTGTTATATACTGTTATGTAGTGGACTGTCATTCAGACTGTTATATACTGTAATGGACTGTCATTCAGACTGTTATATACTGTAATGTAATGGACTGTCATTCAGACTGTTATATACTGTAATGTAGTGTACTGTCATTCAGACTGTTATATACTGTAATGTAAAGGACTGTCATTCAGACTGTTATATACTGTAATGTAATGGACTGTCATTCAGACTGTTATATACTGTAATGTAGTGGACTGTCATTCAGACTGTTATATACTGTAATGTAGTGGACTGTCATTCAGACTGTTATATACTTTAATATAGTGGACTGTTAAATACTGTAATGTAGTGGACTGTTATATACTGTAATGTAGTGGACTGTAACATACTGTAATGTAGTGGACTGTTATATACTGTAATGTAGTGGACTGTCATTCAGACTGTTATATACTGTAATGTAATGGACTGTCATTCAGACTGTTATATACTGTAATGTAGTGGACTGTCATTCAGACTGTTATATACTGTAATGTAGTGGACTGTCATTCAGACTGATATATACTGTAATATAGTGGACTGTTAAATACTGTAATGTAGTGGACTGTTATATACTGTAATGTAGTGGACTGTCATTCAGACTGTTATATACTGTAATGTAGTGGACTGTCATTCAGACTGTTATATACTGTAATGTAGTGGACTGTCATTCAGACTGTTATATACTGTAATATAGTGGACTGTTAAATACTGTAATGTAGTGGACTGTTATATACTGTAATGTAGTGGACTGTCATTCAGACTGTTATATACTGTAATGTAGTGGACTGTCATTCAGACTGTTATGTACTGTAATGGACTGTCATTCAGACTGTTATATACTGTAATGTAATGGACTGTCATTCAGACTGTTATATACTGTAATGTAATGGACTGTCATTCAGACTGTTATATACTGTAATGTAATGGACTGTCATTCAGACTGTTATATACTGTAATGTAGTGGACTGTCATTCAGACTGTTATATACTGTAATGGACTGTCATTCAGACTGTTATATACTGTAATGTAATGGACTGTCATTCAGACAGTTATATACTGTAATGTAGTGGACTGTCATTCAGACTGTTATATACTGTAATGTAGTGGACTGTCATTCAGACTGATATATACTGTAATATAGTGGACTGTTAAATACTGTAATGTAGTGGACTGTTATATACTGTAATGTAGTGGACTGTCATTCAGACTGTTATATACTGTAATGTAGTGGACTGTCATTCAGACTGTTATATACTGTAATGTAGTGGACTGTCATTCAGACTGTTATATACTGTAATATAGTGGACTGTTAAATACTGTAATGTAGTGGACTGTTATATACTGTAATGTAGTGGACTGTCATTCAGACTGTTATATACTGTAATGTAGTGGACTGTCATTCAGACTGTTATGTACTGTAATGGACTGTCATTCAGACTGTTATATACTGTAATGTAATGGACTGTCATTCAGACTGTTATATACTGTAATGTAATGGACTGTCATTCAGACTGTTATATACTGTAATGTAATGGACTGTCATTCAGACTGTTATATACTGTAATGTAGTGGACTGTCATTCAGACTGTTATATACTGTAATGGACTGTCATTCAGACTGTTATATACTGTAATGTAATGGACTGTCATTCAGACTGTTATATACTGTAATGTAGTGTACTGTCATTCAGACTGTTATATACTGTAATGTAATGGACTGTCATTCAGACTGTTATATACTGTAATGTAATGGACTGTCATTCAGACTGTTATATACTGTAATGTAGTGGACTGTCATTCAGACTGTTATATACTGTAATGTAGTGGACTGTCATTCAGACTGTTATATACTTTAATATAGTGGACTGTTAAATACTGTAATGTAGTGGACTGTTATATAATGTAATGTAGTGGACTGTCATTCAGACTGTTATATACTGTAATGTAGTGGACTGTCATTCAGACTGTTATATACTGTAATGTAGTGGACTGTCATTCAGACTGTTATATACTGTAATATTGTGGACTGTTAAATACTGTAATGTAGTGGACTGTTATATACTGTAATGTAGTGGACTGTCATTCAGACTGTTATATACTGTAATGTAGTGGACTGTCATTCAGACTGTTATGTACTGTAATGGACTGTCATTCAGACTGTTATATACTGTAATGTAATGGACTGTCATTCAGACTGTTATATACTGTAATGTAATGGACTGTCATTCAGACTGTTATATACTGTAATGTAATGGACTGTCATTCAGACTGTTATATACTGTAATGTAGTGGACTGTCATTCAGACTGTTATATACTGTAATGGACTGTCATTCAGACTGTTATATACTGTAATGTAATGGACTGTCATTCAGACTGTTATATACTGTAATGTAGTGTACTGTCATTCAGACTGTTATATACTGTATTGTAATGGACTGTCATTCAGACTGTTATATACTGTAATGTAATGGACTGTCATTCAGACTGTTATATACTGTAATGTAGTGGACTGTCACTCAGACTGTTATATACTGTAATGTAGTGGACTGTCATTCAGACTGTTATATACTGTAATGTAGTGGACTGTAACATACTGTAATGTAGTGGACTGTTATATACTGTAATGTAGTGGACTGTCATTCAGACTGTTATGTACTGTAATGGACTGTCATTCAGACTGTTATATACTGTAATGTAGTGGACTGTCATTCAGACTGTTATATACTGTAATGGACTGTCATTCAGACTGTTATATACTGTAATGTAGTGGACTGTCATTCAGACTGTTATATACTGTAATGTAGTGGACTGTCATTCAGACAGTTATATACTGTAATGTAGTGGACTGTCTTTCAGACTGTTATATACTGTAATGTAGTGGACTGTTACATACTGTTATGTAGTGGACTGTTATATACTTTAATGTAATGGACTGTCATTCAGACTGTTATATACTGTAATGTAATGGACTGTCATTCAGACTGTTATATACTGTAATGTAATGAACCTTCATTCAGACTGTTATATACTGTAATGTAGTGGACTGTCATTCAGACTGTTATATACTGTAATGTAGTGGACTGTCATTCAGACTGTTATATACTGTAATGTAGTGGACTGTAACATACTGTAATGTAGTGGACTGTTATATACTGTAATGTAGTGGACTGTCATTCAGACTGTTATGTACTGTAATGGACTGTCATTCAGACTGTTATATACTGTAATGTAGTCGACTGTCATTCAGACTGTTATATACTGTAATGGACTGTCATTCAGACTGTTATATACTGTAATGGACTGTCATTCAGACTGTTATATACTGTAATGTAATGGACTGTCATTCAGACTGTTATATACTGTAATGTAGTGGACTGTCATTCAGACTGTTATATACTGTAATGTAATGGACCTTCATTCAGACTGTTATATACTGTAATGTAGGTGACTGTCATTCAGACTGTTATATACTGTAATGTAGTGGACTGTCATTCAGACTGTTATATACTGTAATGTAGTGGACTGTCATTCAGACTGTTATGTACTGTAATGTAGTGGACTGTAACATACTGTAATGTAGTGGACTGTTATATACTGTAATGTAGTGGACTGTCATTCAGACTGTTATGTACTGTAATGGACTGTCATTCAGACTGTTATATACTGTAATGTAGTGGACTGTCATTCAGACTGTTATATACTGTAATGGACTGTCATTCAGACTGTTATATACTGTAATGGACTGTCATTCAGACTGTTATATACTGTAATGTAATGGACTGTCATTCAGACTGTTATATACTGTAATGTAGTGGACTGTCATTCAGACTGTTATATTCTGTAATGTAATGGACCTTCATTCAGACTGTTATATACTGTAATGTAGTGGACTGTCATTCAGACTGTTATGTACTGTAATGGACTGTCATTCAGACTGTTATATACTGTAATGTAGTGGACTGTCATTCAGACTGTTATATACTGTAATGGACTGTCATTCAGACTGTTATATACTGTAATGTAGTGGACTGTCATTCAGACTGTTATATACTGTAATGTAGTGGACTGTCATTCAGACTGTTATATACTTTAATGTAGTGGACTGTCTTTCAGACTGTTATATACTGTAATGTAGTGGACTGTTACATACTGTTATGTAGTGGACTGTTATATACTTTAATGTAATGGACTGTCATTCAGACTGTTATATACTGTAATGTAATGGACTGTCATTCAGACTGTTATATACTGTAATGTAATGAACCTTCATTCAGACTGTTATATACTGTAATGTAGTGGACTGTCATTCAGACTGTTATATACTGTAATGTAGTGGACTGTCATTCAGACTGTTATATACTGTAATGTAGTGGACTGTAACATACTGTAATGTAGTGGACTGTTATATACTGTAATGTAGTGGACTGTCATTCAGACTGTTATGTACTGTAATGGACTGTCATTCAGACTGTTATATACTGTAATGTAGTCGACTGTCATTCAGACTGTTATATACTGTAATGGACTGTCATTCAGACTGTTATATACTGTAATGGACTGTCATTCAGACTGTTATATACTGTAATGTAATGGACTGTCATTCAGACTGTTATATACTGTAATGTAGTGGACTGTCATTCAGACTGTTATATACTGTAATGTAATGGACCTTCATTCAGACTGTTATATACTGTAATGTAGTGGACTGTCATTCAGACTGTTATATACTGTAAAGTAGTGGACTGTCATTCAGACTGTTATATACTGTAATGTAGTGGACTGTCATTCAGACTGTTATATACTGTAATGTAGTGGACTGTAACATACTGTAATGTAGTGGACTGTTATATACTGTAATGTAGTGGACTGTCGTTCAGACTGTTATGTACTGTAATGGACTGTCATTCAGAGTGTTATATACTGTAATGTAGTGGACTGTCATTCAGACTGTTATATACTGTAATGGACTGTCATTCAGACTGTTATATACTGTAATGTAGTGGACTGTCATTCAGACTGTTATATACTGTAATGTAGTGGACTGTCATTCAGACTGTTATATACTGTAATGTAGTGGACTGTCTTTCAGACTGTTATATACTGTAATGTAGTGGACTGTTACATACTGTTATGTAGTGGACTGTTATATACTTTAATGTAATGGACTGTCATTCAGACTGTTATATACTGTAATGTAATGGACTGTCATTCAGACTGTTATATACTGTAATGTAATGGACCTTCATTCAGACTGTTATATACTGTAATGTAGTGGACTGTCATTCAGACTGTTATATACTGTAATGTAGTGGACTGTCATTCAGACTGTTATATACTGTAATGTAGTGGACTGTAACATACTGTAATGTAGTGGACTGTTATATACTGTAATGTAGTGGACTGTCATTCAGACTGTTATGTACTGTAATGGACTGTCATTCAGACTGTTATATACTGTAATGTAGTGGACTGTCATTCAGACTGTTATATACTGTAATGGACTGTCATTCAGACTGTTATATACTGTAATGGACTGTCATTCAGACTGTTATATACTGTAATGTAATGGACTGTCATTCAGACTGTTATATACTGTAATGTAGTGGACTGTCATTCAGACTGTTATATACTGTAATGTAGTGGACTGTCATTCAGACTGTTATATACTGTAATGTAGTGGACTGTAACATACTGTAATGTAGTGGACTGTTATATACTGTAATGTAGTGGACTGTCATTCAGACTGTTATGTACTGTATTGTAAGGGACTGTCATTCAGACTGTTATATACTGTAATGTAATGGACTGTCATTCAGACTGTTATATACTGTAATGTAGTGGACTGTCATTCAGACTGTTATATACTGTAATGTAATGGACTGTCATTCAGACTGTTATATACTGTAATGTAGTGGACTGTCATTCAGACTGTTATATACTGTAATGGACTGTCATTCAGACCGTTATATACTGTAATGTAGTGGACTGTCATTCAGACTGTTATATACTGTAATGGACTGTCATTCAGACTGTTATATACTGTAATGTAATGGACTGTCATTCAGACGGTTATATACTGTAATGTAGTGGACTGTCATTCAGACTGTTATATACTGTAATGTAGTGGACTGTCATTCAGACTGTTATATACTGTAATGTAGTGGACTGTCATTCAGACTGTTATATACTGTAATGTAGTGGACTGTCATTCAGACTGTTATATACTGTAATGTAGTGGACTGTTATATACTGTAATGTTGTGGACTGTTATATACTGTAATGTAGAGGACTGTCATTCAGACTGTTATATACTGTAATGTAGGGGACTGTCATTCAGATTGTTATATACTGTAATGGACTGTCATTCAGACTGTTATATACTGTAATGTAATGGACTGTCATTCAGACTGTTATATACTGTAATGTAGTGGACTGTCATTCAGACTGTTATATACTGTAATGTAGTGGACTTTCATTCAGACTGTTATATACTGTAATGTAGTGGACTGTCTTTCAGACTGTTATATACTGTAATATAGTGGACTGTTACATACTGTTATGTAGTGGACTGTTATATACTTTAATGTAATGGACTGTCATTCAGACTGTTATATACTGTAATGTAATGGACTGTCATTCAGACTGTTATATACTGTAATGTAATGGACCTTCATTCAGACTGTTATATACTGTAATGTACTGGACTGTCATTCAGACTGTTATATACTGTAATGTAGTGGACTGTCATTCAGACTGTTATATACTGTAATGTAGTGGACTGTAACATACTTTAATGTAGTGGACTGTTATATACTGTAATGTAGTGGACTGTCATTCAGACTGTTATGTACTGTAATGGACTGTCATTCAGACTGTTATATACTGTAATGTAGTGGACTGTCATTCAGACTGTTATATACTGTAATGGACTGTCATTCAGACTGTTATATACTGTAATGGACTGTCATTCAGACTGTTATATACTGTAATGTAATGGACTGTCATTCAGACTGTTATATACTGTAATGTAGTGGACTGTCATTCAGACTGTTATATACTGTAATGTAGTGGACTGTCATTCAGACTGTTATATACTGTAATATAGTGGACTGTTAAATACTGTAATGTAGTGGACTGTTATATACTGTAATGTAGTGGACTGTCATTCAGACTGTTATATACTGTAATGTAGTGGACTGTCATTCAGACTGTTATATACTGTAATGTAGTGGACTGTCATTCAGACTGTTATATACTGTAATATAGTGGACTGTTAAATACTGTAATGTAGTGGACTGTTATATACTGTAATGTAGTGGACTGTCATTCAAACTGTTATATACTGTAATGTAGTGGACTGTCATTCAGACTGTTATGTACTGTAATGGACTGTCATTCAGACTGTTATATACTGTAATGTAATGGACTGTCATTCAGACTGTTATATACTGTAATGTAATGGACTGTCATTCAGACTGTTATATACTGTAATGTAATGGACTGTCATTCAGACTGTTATATACTGTAATGTAGTGGACTGTCATTCAGACTGTTATATACTGTAATGGACTGTCATTCAGACTGTTATATACTGTAATGTAATGGACTGTCATTCAGACTGTTATATACTGTAATGTAGTGGACTGTCATTCAGACTGTTATATACTGTAATGTAATGGACTGTCATTCAGACTGTTATATACTGTAATGTAATGGACTGTCATTCAGACTGTTATATACTGTAATGTAGTGGACTGTCACTCAGACTGTTATATACTGTAATGTAGTGGACTGTCATTCAGACTGTTATATACTGTAATGTAGTGGACTGTAACATACTGTAATGTAGTGGACTGTTATATACTGTAATGTAGTGGACTGTCATTCAGACTGTTATGTACTGTAATGGACTGTCATTCAGACTGTTATATACTGTAATGTAGTGGACTGTCATTCAGAGTTGTTATATACTGTAATGGACTGTCATTCAGACTGTTATATACTGTAATGTAGTGGACTGTCATTCAGAATGTTATATACTGTAATGTAGTGGACTGTCATTCAGACTGTTATATACTGTAATGTAGTGGACTGTCTTTCAGACTGTTATATACTGTAATGTAGTGGACTGTTACATACTGTTATGTAGTGGACTGTTATATACTTTAATGTAATGGACTGTCATTCAGACTGTTATATACTGTAATGTAATGGACTGTCATTCAGACTGTTATATACTGTAATGTAATGGACCTTCATTCAGACTGTTATATACTGTAATGTAGTGGACTGTCATTCAGACAGTTATATACTGTAATGTAGTGGACTGTCATTCAGACTGTTATATACTGTAATGTAGTGGACTGTAACATACTGTAATGTAGTGGACTGTTATATACTGTAATGTAGTGGACTGTCATTCAGACTGTTATGTACTGTAATGGACTGTCATTCAGACTGTTATATACTGTAATGTAGTGGACTGTCATTCACACTGTTATATACTGTAATGGACTGTCATTCAGACTGTTATATACTGTAATGGACTGTCATTCAGACTGTTATATACTGTAATGTAATGGACTGTCATTCAGACTGTTATATACTGTAATGTAGTGGACTGTCATTCAGACTGTTATATACTGTAATGTAGTGGACTGTCATTCAGACTGTTATATACTGTAATATAGTGGACTGTTAAATACTGTAATGTAGTGGACTGTTATATACTGTAATGTAGTGGACTGTCATTCAGACTGTTATATACTGTAATGTAGTGGACTGTCATTCAGACTGTTATATACTGTAATATAGTGGACTGTTAAATACTGTAATGTAGTGGACTGTTATATACTGTAAAGTAGTGGACTGTCATTCAGACTGTTATATACTGTAATGTAGTGGACTGTCATTCAGACTGTTATGTAGTGTAATGGACTGTCATTCAGACTGTTATATACTGTAATGTAATGGACTGTCATTCAGACTGTTATATACTGTAATGTAATGGACTGTCATTCAGACTGTTATATACTGTAATGTAATGGACTGTCATTCAGACTGTTATATACTGTAATGTAGTGGACTGTCATTCAGACTGTTATATACTGTAATGGACTGTCATTCAGACTGTTATATACTGTAATGTAATGGACTGTCATTCAGACTGTTATATACTGTAATGTAGTGGACTGTGATTCAGACTGTTATATACTGTAATGTAATGGACTGTCATTCAGACTGTTATATACTGTAATGTAGTGGACTGTCATTCAGACTGTTATATACTGTAATGGACTGTCATTCAGACTGTTATATACTGTAATGTAATGGACTGTCATTCAGACTGTTATATACTGTAATGTAGTGTACTGTCATTCAGACTGTTATATACTGTAATGGACTGTCATTCAGACTGTTATATACTGTAATGTAATGGACTGTCATTCAGACTGTTATATACTGTAATGTAGTGTACTGTCATTCAGACTGTTATATACTGTAATGTAATGGACTGTCATTCAGACTGTTATATACTGTAATGTAATGGACTGTCATTCAGACTGTTATATACTGTAATGTAGTGGACTGTCATTCAGACTGTTATATACTGTAATGTAGTGGACTGTCATTCAGACTGTTATATACTTTAATATAGTGGACTGTTAAATACTGTAATGTAGTGGACTGTTATATACTGTAATGTAGTGGACTGTCATTCAGACTGTTATATACTGTAATGTAGTGGACTGTCATTCAGACTGTTATATACTGTAATGTAGTGGACTGTCATTCAGACTGTTATATACTGTAATATAGTGGACTGTTAAATACTGTAATGTAGTGGACTGTTATATACTGTAATGTAGTGGACTGTCATTCAGACTGTTATATACTGTAATGTAGTGGACTGTCATTCAGACTGTTATGTACTGTAATGGACTGTCATTCAGACTGTTATATACTGTAATGTAATGGACTGTCATTCAGACTGTTATATACTGTAATGTAATGGACTGTCATTCAGACTGTTATATACTGTAATGTAATGGACTGTCATTCAGACTGTTATATACTGTAATGTAGTGGACTGTCATTCAGACTGTTATATACTGTAATGGACTGTCATTCAGACTGTTATATACTGTAATGTAATGGACTGTCATTCAGACTGTTATATACTGTAATGTAGTGTACTGTCATTCAGACTGTTATATACTGTAATGTAATGGACTGTCATTCAGACTGTTATATACTGTAATGTAATGGACTGTCATTCAGACTGTTATATACTGTAATGTAGTGGACTGTCACTCAGACTGTTATATACTGTAATGTAGTGGACTGTCATTCAGACTGTTATATACTGTAATGTAGTGGACTGTAACATACTGTAATGTAGTGGACTGTTATATACTGTAATGTAGTGGACTGTCATTAAGACTGTTATGTACTGTAATGGACTGTCATTCAGACTGTTATATACTGTAATGTAATGGACTGTCATTCAGACTGTTATATACTGTAATGTAGTGTACTGTCATTCAGACTGTTATATACTGTAATGGACTGTCATTCAGACTGTTATATACTGTAATGTAATGGACTGTCATTCAGACTGTTATATACTGTAATGTAGTGTACTGTCATTCAGACTGTTATATACTGTAATGTAATGGACTGTCATTCAGACTGTTATATACTGTAATGTAATGGACTGTCATTCAGACTGTTATATACTGTAATGTAGTGGACTGTCATTCAGACTGTTATATACTGTAATGTAGTGGACTGTCATTCAGACTGTTATATACTTTAATATAGTGGACTGTTAAATACTGTAATGTAGTGGACTGTTATATACTGTAATGTAGTGGACTGTCATTCAGACTGTTATATACTGTAATGTAGTGGACTGTCATTCAGACTGTTATATACTGTAATGTAGTGGACTGTCATTCAGACTGTTATATACTGTAATATAGTGGACTGTTAAATACTGTAATGTAGTGGACTGTTATATACTGTAATGTAGTGGACTGTCATTCAGACTGTTATATACTGTAATGTAGTGGACTGTCATTCAGACTGTTATGTACTGTAATGGACTGTCATTCAGACTGTTATATACTGTAATGTAATGGACTGTCATTCAGACTGTTATATACTGTAATGTAATGGACTGTCATTCAGACTGTTATATACTGTAATGTAATGGACTGTCATTCAGACTGTTATATACTGTAATGTAGTGGACTGTCATTCAGACTGTTATATACTGTAATGGACTGTCATTCAGACTGTTATATACTGTAATGTAATGGACCTTCATTCAGACTGTTATATACTGTAATGTAGTGGACTGTCATTCAGACTGTTATATACTGTAATGGACTGTCATTCAGACTGTTATATACTGTAATGTAATGGACTGTCATTCAGACTGTTATATACTGTAATGTAGTGTACTGTCATTCAGACTGTTATATACTGTAATGGACTGTCATTCAGACTGTTATATACTGTAATGTAATGGACTGTCATTCAGACTGTTATATACTGTAATGTAGTGTACTGTCATTCAGACTGTTATATACTGTAATGTAATGGACTGTCATTCAGACTGTTATATACTGTAATGTAATGGACTGTCATTCAGACTGTTATATACTGTAATGTAGTGGACTGTCATTCAGACTGTTATATACTGTAATGTAGTGGACTGTCATTCAGACTGTTATATACTTTAATATAGTGGACTGTTAAATACTGTAATGTAGTGGACTGTTATATACTGTAATGTAGTGGACTGTCATTCAGACTGTTATATACTGTAATGTAGTGGACTGTCATTCAGACTGTTATATACTGTAATGTAGTGGACTGTCATTCAGACTGTTATATACTGTAATATAGTGGACTGTTAAATACTGTAATGTAGTGGACTGTTATATACTGTAATGTAGTGGACTGTCATTCAGACTGTTATATACTGTAATGTAGTGGACTGTCATTCAGACTGTTATGTACTGTAATGGACTGTCATTCAGACTGTTATATACTGTAATGTAATGGACTGTCATTCAGACTGTTATATACTGTAATGTAATGGACTGTCATTCAGACTGTTATATACTGTAATGTAATGGACTGTCATTCAGACTGTTATATACTGTAATGTAGTGGACTGTCATTCAGACTGTTATATACTGTAATGGACTGTCATTCAGACTGTTATATACTGTAATGTAATGGACTGTCATTCAGACTGTTATATACTGTAATGTAGTGTACTGTCATTCAGACTGTTATATACTGTAATGTAATGGACTGTCATTCAGACTGTTATATACTGTAATGTAATGGACTGTCATTCAGACTGTTATATACTGTAATGTAGTGGACTGTCACTCAGACTGTTATATACTGTAATGTAGTGGACTGTCATTCAGACTGTTATATACTGTAATGTAGTGGACTGTAACATACTGTAATGTAGTGGACTGTTATATACTGTAATGTAGTGGACTGTCATTAAGACTGTTATGTACTGTAATGGACTGTCATTCAGACTGTTATATACTGTAATGTAATGGACTGTCATTCAGACTGTTATATACTGTAATGTAGTGTACTGTCATTCAGACTGTTATATACTGTAATGGACTGTCATTCAGACTGTTATATACTGTAATGTAATGGACTGTCATTCAGACTGTTATATACTGTAATGTAGTGTACTGTCATTCAGACTGTTATATACTGTAATGTAATGGACTGTCATTCAGACTGTTATATACTGTAATGTAATGGACTGTCATTCAGACTGTTATATACTGTAATGTAGTGGACTGTCATTCAGACTGTTATATACTGTAATGTAGTGGACTGTCATTCAGACTGTTATATACTTTAATATAGTGGACTGTTAAATACTGTAATGTAGTGGACTGTTATATACTGTAATGTAGTGGACTGTCATTCAGACTGTTATATACTGTAATGTAGTGGACTGTCATTCAGACTGTTATATACTGTAATGTAGTGGACTGTCATTCAGACTGTTATATACTGTAATATAGTGGACTGTTAAATACTGTAATGTAGTGGACTGTTATATACTGTAATGTAGTGGACTGTCATTCAGACTGTTATATACTGTAATGTAGTGGACTGTCATTCAGACTGTTATGTACTGTAATGGACTGTCATTCAGACTGTTATATACTGTAATGTAATGGACTGTCATTCAGACTGTTATATACTGTAATGTAATGGACTGTCATTCAGACTGTTATATACTGTAATGTAATGGACTGTCATTCAGACTGTTATATACTGTAATGTAGTGGACTGTCATTCAGACTGTTATATACTGTAATGGACTGTCATTCAGACTGTTATATACTGTAATGTAATGGACTGTCATTCAGACTGTTATATACTGTAATGTAGTGTACTGTCATTCAGACTGTTATATACTGTAATGTAATGGACTGTCATTCAGACTGTTATATACTGTAATGTAATGGACTGTCATTCAGACTATTATATACTGTAATGTAGTGGACTGTCACTCAGACTGTTATATACTGTAATGTAGTGGACTGTCATTCAGACTGTTATATACTGTAATGTAGTGGACTGTAACATACTGTAATGTAGTGGACTGTTATATACTGTAATGTAGTGGACTGTCATTAAGACTGTTATGTACTGTAATGGACTGTCATTCAGACTGTTATATACTGTAATGTAGTGGACTGTCATTCAGACTGTTATATACTGTAATGGACTGTCATTCAGACTGTTATATACTGTAATGTAGTGGACTGTCATTCAGACTGTTATATACTGTAATGTAGTGGACTGTCATTCAGACTGTTATATACTGTAATGTAGTGGACTGTCTTTCAGACTGTTATATACTGTAATGTAGTGGACTGTTACATACTGTTATGTAGTGGACTGTTATATACTTTAATGTAATGGACTGTCATTCAGACTGTTATATACTGTAATGTAATGGACTGTCATTCAGACTGTTATATACTGTAATGTAATGAACCTTCATTCAGACTGTTATATACTGTAATGTAGTGGACTGTCATTCAGACTGTTATATACTGTAATGTAGTGGACTGTAACATACTGTAATGTAGTGGACTGTTATATACTGTAATGTAGTGGACTGTCATTCAGACTGTTATGTACTGTAATGGACTGTCATTCAGACTGTTATATACTGTAATGTAGTGGACTGTCATTCAGACTGTTATATACTGTAATGGACTGTCATTCAGACTGTTATATACTGTAATGTAGTGGACTGTCATTCAGACTGTTATATACTGTAATGTAGTGGACTGTCATTCAGACTGTTATATACTGTAATGTAGTGGACTGTCTTTCAGAATGTTATATACTGTAATGTAGTGGACTGTTACATACTGTTATGTAGTGGACTGTTATATACTTTAATGTAATGGACTGTCATTCAGACTGTTATATACTGTAATGTAATGGACTGTCATTCAGACTGTTATATACTGTAATGTAATGGACCTTCATTCAGACTGTTATATACTGTAATGTAGTGGACTGTCATTCAGACAGTTATATACTGTAATGTAGTGGACTGTCATTCAGACTGTTATATACTGTAATGTAGTGGACTGTAACATACTGTAATGTAGTGGACTGTTATATACTGTAATGTAGTGGACTGTCATTCAGACTGTTATGTACTGTAATGGACTGTCATTCAGACTGTTATATACTGTAATGTAGTGGACTGTCATTCAGACTGTTATATACTGTAATGGACTGTCATTCAGACTGTTATATACTGTAATGGACTGTCATTCAGACTGTTATATACTGTAATGTAATGGACTGTCATTCAGACTGTTATATACTGTAATGTAGTGGACTGTCATTCAGACTGTTATATACTGTAATGTAGTGGACTGTCATTCAGACTGTTATATACTGTAATATAGTGGACTGTTAAATACTGTAATGTAGTGGACTGTTATATACTGTAATGTAGTGGACTGTCATTCAGACTGTTATATACTGTAATGTAGTGGACTGTCATTCAGACTGTTATATACTGTAATATAGTGGACTGTTAAATACTGTAATGTAGTGGACTGTTATATACTGTAATGTAGTGGACTGTCATTCAGACTGTTATATACTGTAATGTAGTGGACGGTCATTCAGACTGTTATGTACTGTAATGGACTGTCATTCAGACTGTTATATACTGTAATGTAATGGACTGTCATTCAGACTGTTATATACTGTAATGTAATGGACTGTCATTCAGACTGTTATATACTGTAATGTAATGAACCTTCATTCAGACTGTTATATACTGTAATGTAGTGGACTGTCATTCAGACTGTTATATACTGTAATGTAGTGGACTGTAACATACTGTAATGTAGTGGACTGTTATATACTGTAATGTAGTGGACTGTCATTCAGACTGTTATGTACTGTAATGGACTGTCATTCAGACTGTTATATACTGTAATGTAGTGGACTGTCATTCAGACTGTTATATACTGTAATGGACTGTCATTCAGACTGTTATATACTGTAATGTAGTGGACTGTCATTCAGACTGTTATATACTGTAATGTAGTGGACTGTCATTCAGACTGTTATATACTGTAATGTAGTGGACTGTCTTTCAGAATGTTATATACTGTAATGTAGTGGACTGTTACATACTGTTATGTAGTGGACTGTTATATACTTTAATGTAATGGACTGTCATTCAGACTGTTATATACTGTAATGTAATGGACTGTCATTCAGACTGTTATATACTGTAATGTAATGGACCTTCATTCAGACTGTTATATACTGTAATGTAGTGGACTGTCATTCAGACAGTTATATACTGTAATGTAGTGGACTGTCATTCAGACTGTTATATACTGTAATGTAGTGGACTGTAACATACTGTAATGTAGTGGACTGTTATATACTGTAATGTAGTGGACTGTCATTCAGACTGTTATGTACTGTAATGGACTGTCATTCAGACTGTTATATACTGTAATGTAGTGGACTGTCATTCAGACTGTTATATACTGTAATGGACTGTCATTCAGACTGTTATATACTGTAATGGACTGTCATTCAGACTGTTATATACTGTAATGTAATGGACTGTCATTCAGACTGTTATATACTGTAATGTAGTGGACTGTCATTCAGACTGTTATATACTGTAATGTAGTGGACTGTCATTCAGACTGTTATATACTGTAATATAGTGGACTGTTAAATACTGTAATGTAGTGGACTGTTATATACTGTAATGTAGTGGACTGTCATTCAGACTGTTATATACTGTAATGTAGTGGACTGTCATTCAGACTGTTATATACTGTAATATAGTGGACTGTTAAATACTGTAATGTAGTGGACTGTTATATACTGTAATGTAGTGGACTGTCATTCAGACTGTTATATACTGTAATGTAGTGGACGGTCATTCAGACTGTTATGTACTGTAATGGACTGTCATTCAGACTGTTATATACTGTAATGTAATGGACTGTCATTCAGACTGTTATATACTGTAATGTAATGGACTGTCATTCAGACTGTTATATACTGTAATGTAATGGACTGTCATTCAGACTGTTATATACTGTAATGTAGTGGACTGTCATTCAGACTGTTATATACTGTAATGGACTGTCATTCAGACTGTTATATACTGTAATGTAATGGACTGTCATTCAGACTGTTATATACTGTAATGTAGTGGACTGTCATTCAGACTGTTATATACTGTAATGTAATGGACTGTCATTCAGACTGTTATATACTGTAATGTAATGGACTGTCATTCAGACTGTTATATACTGTAATGTAGTGGACTGTCACTCAGACTGTTATATACTGTAATGTAGTGGACTGTCATTCAGACTGTTATATACTGTAATGTAGTGGACTGTAACATACTGTAATGTAGTGGACTGTTATATACTGTAATGTAGTGGACTGTCATTCAGACTGTTATATACTGTAATGGACTGTCATTCAGACTGTTATATACTATATACTGTAATGGACTGTCATTCAGACTGTTATATACTGTAATGTAATGGACTGTCATTCAGACTGTTATATACTGTAATGTAATGGACTGTCATTCAGACTGTTATATACTGTAATGTAATGGACTGTCATTCAGACTGTTATATACTGTAATGTAGTGGACTGTCATTCAGACTGTTATATACTGTAATGGACTGTCATTCAGACTGTTATATACTGTAATGTAATGGACTGTCATTCAGACTGTTATATACTGTAATGTAATGGTCTGTCATTCAGACTGTTATATACTGTAATGTAGTGGACTGTCATTCAGACTGTTATATACTGTAATGTAGTGGACTGTCATTCAGACTGTTATATACTGTAATATAGTGGACTGTTAAATACTGTAATGTAGTGGACTGTTATATACTGTAATGTAGTGGACTGTCATTCAGACTGTTATATACTGTAATGTAGTGGACTGTCATTCAGACTGTTATGTACTGTAATGGACTGTCATTCAGACTGTTATATACTGTAATGTAATGGACTGTCATTCAGACTGTTATATACTGTAATGTAATGGACTGTCATTCAGACTGTTATATACTGTAATGTAATGGACTGTCATTCAGACTGTTATATACTGTAATGTAGTGGACTGTCATTCAGACTGTTATATACTGTAATGGACTGTCATTCAGACTGTTATATACTGTAATGTAATGGACTGTCATTCAGACTGTTATATACTGTAATGTAGTGTACTGTCATTCAGACTGTTATGTACTGTAATGGACTGTCATTCAGACTGTTATATACTGTAATGTAATGGACTGTCATTCAGACTGTTATATACTGTAATGTAGTGGACTGTCATTCAGACTGTTATATACTGTATTGTAATGGACTGTCATTCAGACTGTTATATACTGTAATGTAATGGACTGTCATTCAGACTGTTATATACTGTAATGTAGTGGACTGTCATTCAGACTGTTATATACTGTAATGTAATGGACTGTCATTCAGACTGTTATATACTGTAATGTATTAGACTGTCATTAAGACTGTTATATACTGTAATGGACTGTCATTCAGACCGTTATATGCTGTAATGTAGTAGACTGTCATTCAGATTGTTATATACTGTAATGGACTGTCATTCAGACTGTTATATACTGTAATGTAATGGACTGTCATTCAGACTGTTATATACTGTAATGTAGTGGACTGTCATTCAGACTGTTATGTACTGTAATGGACTGTCATTCAGACTGTTATATACTGTAATGTAATGGACTGTCATTCAGACTGTTATATACTGTAATGTAGTGGACTGTCATTCAGACTGTTATATACTGTAATGTAGTTGACTGTCATTCAGACTGTTATATACTGTAAGGTAGTGGACTGTCATTCTGATTGATATATACTGTAATTGACTGTCATTCAGACTGTTATATACTGTAATGTAATGTACTGTCATTCAGACTGTTATATACTGTAATGTAATGGACTGTCATTCAGACTGTTATATACTGTAATGTAGTGGACTGTCATTCAGACTGTTATATACTGTAATGGACTGTCATTCAGACTGTTATATACTGTAATGTAATGGACTGTCATTCAGACTGTTATATACTGTAATGTAGTGGACTGTCATTCAGACTGTTATATACTGTATTGTAAGGGACTGTCATTCAGACTGTTATATACTGTAATGTAATGGTCTGTCATTCAGACTGTTATATACTGTAATGTAGTGGACTGTCATTCAGACTGTTATATACTGTAATGTAATGGACTGTCATTCAGACTGTTATATACTGTAATGTAGTGGACTGTCATTCAGACTGTTATATACTGTAATGGACTGTCATTCAGACTGTTATATACTGTAATGTAGTGGACTGTCATTCAGACTGTTATATACTGTAATGGACTGTCATTCAGACTGTTATATACTGTAATGTAATGGACTGTCATTCAGACGGTTATATACTGTAATGTAGTGGACTGTCATTCAGACTGTTATATACTGTAATGTAGTGGACTGTCATTCAGACTGTTATATACTGTAATGTAGTGGACTGTCATTCAGACTGTTATATACTGTAATGTAGTGGACTGTTATATACTGTAATGTAGTGGACTGTTATATACTGTAATGTAGAGGACTGTCATTCAGACTGTTATATACTGTAATGTAGGGGACTGTCATTCAGACTGTTATATACTGTAATGGACTGTCATTCAGACTGTTAAATACTGTAATGTAGTGGACTGTCATTCAGATTGTTATATACTGTAATGGACTGTCATTCAGACTGTTATATACTGTAATGTAATGGACTGTCATTCAGACTGTTATATACTGTAATGTAGTGGACTGTCATTCAGACTGTTATATACTGTAATGTAGTGGACTGTCATTCAGACTGTTATATACTGTAATGTAGTGGACTGTCTTTCAGACTGTTATATACTGTAATGTAGTGGACTGTTACATACTGTTATGTAGTGGACTGTTATATACTTAATGTAATGGACTGTCATTCAGACTGTTATATACTGTAATGTAATGGACTGTCATTCAGACTGTTATATACTGTAATGTAATGGACCTTCATTCAGACTGTTATATACTGTAATGTAGTGGACTGTCATTCAGACTGTTATATACTGTAATGTAGTGGACTGTCATTCAGACTGTTATATACTGTAATGTAGTGGACTGTAACATACTGTAATGTAGTGGACTGTTATATACTGTAATGTAGTGGACTGTCATTCAGACTGTTATATACTGTATTGTAAGGGACTGTCATTCAGACTGTTATATACTGTAATGTAATGGACTGTCATTCAGACTGTTATATACTGTAATGTAGTGGACTGTCATTCAGACTGTTATATACTGTAATGTAATGGACTGTCATTCAGACTGTTATATACTGTAATGTAGTGGACTGTCATTCAGACTGTTATATACTGTAATGGACTGTCATTCAGACCGTTATATACTGTAATGTAGTGGACTGTCATTCAGACTGTTATATACTGTAATGGACTGTCATTCAGACTGTTATATACTGTAATGTAATGGACTGTCATTCAGACGGTTATATACTGTAATGTAGTGGACTGTCATTCAGACTGTTATATACTGTAATGTAGTGGACTGTCATTCAGACTGTTATATACTGTAATGTAGTGGACTGTCATTCAGACTGTTATATACTGTAATGTAGTGGACTGTTATATACTGTAATGTAGAGGACTGTCATTCAGACTGTTATATACTGTAATGTAGGGGACTGTCATTCAGACTGTTATATACTGTAATGGACTGTCATTCAGACTGTTAAATACTGTAATGTAGTGGACTGTCATTCAGATTGTTATATACTGTAATGGACTGTCATTCAGACTGTTATATACTGTAATGTAATGGACTGTCATTCAGACTGTTATATACTGTAATGTAGTGGACTGTCATTCAGACTGTTATATACTGTAATGTAGTGGACTGTCATTCAGACTGTTATATACTGTAATGTAGTGGACTGTCTTTAAGACTGTTATATACTGTAATGTAGTGGACTGTTACATACTGTTATGTAGTGGACTGTTATATACTTTAATGTAATGGACTGTCATTCAGACTGTTATATACTGTAATGTAATGGACTGTCATTCAGACTGTTATATACTGTAATGTAATGGACCTTCATTCAGACTGTTATATACTGTAATGTAGTGGACTGTCATTCAGACTGTTATATACTGTAATGTAGTGGACTGTCATTCAGACTGTTATATACCGTAATGTAGTGGACTGTAACATACTGTAATGTAGTGGACTGTTATATACTGTAATGTAGTGGACTGTCATTCAGACTGTTATGTACTGTAATGGACTGTCATTCAGACTGTTATATACTGTAATGTAGTGGACTGTCATTCAGACTGTTATATACTGTAATGGACTGTCATTCAGACTGTTATATACTGTAATGTAGTGGACTGTCATTCAGACTGTTATATACTGTAATGTAGTGGACTGTCATTCAGACTGTTATATACTGTAATGTAGTGGACTGTAACATACTGTAATGTAGTGGACTGTTATATACTGTAATGTAGTGGACTGTCATTCAGACTGTTATGTACTGTAATGGACTGTCATTCAGACTGTTATATACTGTAATGTAGTGGACTGTCATTCAGACTGTTATATACTGTAATGGACTGTCATTCAGACTGTTATATACTGTAATGGACTGTCATTCAGACTGTTATATACTGTAATGTAGTGGACTGTCATTCAGACTGTTATATACTGTAATGTAGTGGACTGTCTTTAAGACTGTTATATACTGTAATGTAGTGGACTGTTACATACTGTTATGTAGTGGACTGTTATATACTTTAATGTAATGGACTGTCATTCAGACTGTTATATACTGTAATGTAATGGACTGTCATTCAGACTGTTATATACTGTAATGTAATGGACCTTCATTCAGACTGTTATATACTGTAATGTAGTGGACTGTCATTCAGACTGTTATATACTGTAATGTAGTGGACTGTCATTCAGACTGTTATATACCGTAATGTAGTGGACTGTAACATACTGTAATGTAGTGGACTGTTATATACTGTAATGTAGTGGACTGTCATTCAGACTGTTATGTACTGTAATGGACTGTCATTCAGACTGTTATATACTGTAATGTAGTGGACTGTCATTCAGACTGTTATATACTGTAATGGACTGTCATTCAGACTGTTATATACTGTAATGTAGTGGACTGTCATTCAGACTGTTATATACTGTAATGTAGTGGACTGTCATTCAGACTGTTATATACTGTAATGTAGTGGACTGTAACATACTGTAATGTAGTGGACTGTTATATACTGTAATGTAGTGGACTGTCATTCAGACTGTTATGTACTGTAATGGACTGTCATTCAGACTGTTATATACTGTAATGTAGTGGACTGTCATTCAGACTGTTATATACTGTAATGGACTGTCATTCAGACTGTTATATACTGTAATGGACTGTCATTCAGACTGTTATATACTGTAATGTAATGGACTGTCATTCAGACTGTTATATACTGTAATGTAGTGGACTGTCATTCAGACTGTTATATACTGTAATGTAGTGGACTGTCATTCAGACTGTTATATACTGTAATATAGTGGACTGTTAAATACTGTAATGTAGTGGACTGTTATATACTGTAATGTAGTGGACTGTCATTCAGACTGTTATATACTGTAATGTAGTGGACTGTCATTCAGACTGTTATATACTGTAATGTAGTGGACTGTCATTCAGACTGTTATATACTGTAATATAGTGGACTGTTAAATACTGTAATGTAGTGGACTGTTATATACTGTAATGTAGTGGACTGTCATTCAGACTGTTATATACTGTAATGTAGTGGACTGTCATTCAGACTGTTATGTACTGTAATGGACTGTCATTCAGACTGTTATATACTGTAATGTAATGGACTGTCATTCAGACTGTTATATACTGTAATGTAATGGACTGTCATTCAGACTGTTATATACTGTAATGTAATGGACTGTCATTCAGACTGTTATATACTGTAATGTAGTGGACTGTCATTCAGACTGTTATATACTGTAATGGACTGTCATTCAGACTGTTATATACTGTAATGTAATGGACTGTCATTCAGACTGTTATATACTGTAATGTAGTGGACTGTCATTCAGACTGTTATATACTGTAATGTAATGGACTGTCATTCAGACTGTTATATACTGTAATGTAATGGACTGTCATTCAGACTGTTATATACTGTAATGTAGTGGACTGTCACTCAGACTGTTATATACTGTAATGTAGTGGACTGTCATTCAGACTGTTATATACTGTAATGTAGTGGACTGTAACATACTGTAATGTAGTGGACTGTTATATACTGTAATGTAGTGGACTGTCATTCAGACTGTTATGTACTGTAATGGACTGTCATTCAGACTGTTATATACTGTAATGTAGTGGACTGTCATTCAGACTGTTATATACTGTAATGGACTGTCATTCAGACTGTTATATACTGTAATGTAGTGGACTGTCATTCAGACTGTTATATACTGTAATGTAGTGGACTGTCATTCAGACTGTTATATACTGTAATGTAGTGGACTGTCTTTCAGACTGTTATATACTGTAATGTAGTGGACTGTTACATACTGTTATGTAGTGGACTGTTATATACTTTAATGTAATGGACTGTCATTCAGACTGTTATATACTGTAATGTAATGGACTGTCATTCAGACTGTTATATACTGTAATGTAATGGACCTTCATTCAGACTGTTATATACTGTAATGTAGTGGACTGTCATTCAGACTGTTATATACTGTAATGTAGTGGACTGTCATTCAGACTGTTATATACTGTAATGTAGTGGACTGTAACATACTGTAATGTAGTGGACTGTTATATACTGTAATGTAGTGGACTGTCATTCAGACTGTTATGTACTGTAATGGACTGTCATTCAGACTGTTATATACTGTAATGTAGTGGACTGTCATTCAGACTGTTATATACTGTAATGGACTGTCATTCAGACTGTTATATACTGTAATGGACTGTCATTCAGACTGTTATATACTGTAATGTAATGGACTGTCATTCAGACTGTTATATACTGTAATGTAGTGGACTGTCATTCAGACTGTTATATACTGTAATGTAGTGGACTGTCATTCAGACTGTTATATACTTTAATATAGTGGACTGTTAAATACTGTAATGTAGTGGACTGTTATATACTGTAATGTAGTGGACTGTCATTCAGACTGTTATATACTGTAATGTAGTGGACTGTCTTTCAGACTGTTATATACTGTAATATAGTGGACTGTTAAATACTGTAATGTAGTGGACTGTTATATACTGTAATGTAGTGGACTGTCATTCAGACTGTTATATACTGTAATGTAGTGGACTGTCATTCAGACTGTTATGTACTGTAATGGACTGTCATTCAGACTGTTATATACTGTAATGTAATGGACTGTCATTCAGACTGTTATATACTGTAATGTAATGGACTGTCATTCAGACTGTTATATACTGTAATGTAATGGACTGTCATTCAGACTGTTATATACTGTAATGTAGTGGACTGTCATTCAGACTGTTATATACTGTAATGTAATGGACTGTCATTCAGACTGTTATATACTGTAATGTAATGGACTGTCATTCAGACTGTTATATACTGTAATGTAGTGGACTGTCACTCAGACTGTTATATACTGTAATGTAGTGGACTGTCATTCAGACTGTTATATACTGTAATGTAGTGGACTGTAACATACTGTAATGTAGTGGACTGTTATATACTGTAATGTAGTGGACTGTCATTCAGACTGTTATGTACTGTAATGGACTGTCATTCAGACAGTTATATACTGTAATGTAGTGGACTGTCATTCAGACTGTTATATACTGTAATGGACTGTCATTCAGACTGTTATATACTGTAATGGACTGTCATTCAGACTGTTATATACTGTAATGTAGTGGACTGTAACATACTGTAATGTAGTGGACTGTTATATACTGTAATGTAGTGGACTGTCATTCAGACTGTTATGTACTGTAATGGACTGTCATTCAGACTGTTATATACTGTAATGTAGTGGACTGTCATTCAGACTGTTATATACTGTAATGGACTGTCATTCAGACTGTTATATACTGTAATGTAGTGGACTGTCATTCAGACTGTTATATACTGTAATGTAGTGGACTGTCATTCAGACTGTTATATACTGTAATGTAGTGGACTGTCTTTCAGACTGTTATATACTGTTATGTAGTGGACTGTTACATACTGTTATGTAGTGGACTGTTATATACTTTAATGTAATGGACTGTCATTCAGACTGTTATATACTGTAATGTAATGGACTGTCATTCAGACTGTTATATACTGTAATATAATGGACCTTCATTCAGACTGTTATATACTGTAATGTAGTGGACTGTCATTCAGACTGTTATATACTGTAATGTAGTGGACTGTCATTCAGACTGTTATATACTGTAATGTAGTGGACTGTAACATACTGTAATGTAGTGGACTGTTATATACTGTAATGTAGTGGACTGTCATTCAGACTGTTATGTACTGTAATGGACTGTCATTCAGACTGTTATATACTGTAATGTAGTGGACTGTCATTCAGACTGTTATATACTGTAATGGACTGTCATTCAGACTGTTATATACTGTAATGGACTGTCATTCAGACTGTTATATACTGTAATGTAATGGACTGTCATTCAGACTGTTATATACTGTAATGTAGTGGACTGTCATTCAGACTGTTATATACTGTAATGTAGTGGACTGTCATTCAGACTGTTATATACTTTAATATAGTGGACTGTTAAATACTGTAATGTAGTGGACTGTTATATACTGTAATGTAGTGGACTGTCATTCAGACTGTTATATACTGTAATGTAGTGGACTGTCTTTCAGACTGTTATATACTGTAATATAGTGGACTGTTAAATACTGTAATGTAGTGGACTGTTATATACTGTAATGTAGTGGACTGTCATTCAGACTGTTATATACTTTAATATAGTGGACTGTTAAATACTGTAATGTAGTGGACTGTTATATACTGTAATGTAGTGGACTGTCATTCAGACTGTTATATACTGTAATGTAATGGACTGTCATTCAGACTGTTATATACTGTAATGTAATGGACTGTCATTCAGACTGTTATATACTGTAATGTAATGGACTGTCATTCAGACTGTTATATACTGTAATGTAGTGGACTGTCATTCAGACTGTTATATACTGTAATGGACTGTCATTCAGACTGTTATATACTGTAATGTAATGGACTGTCATTCAGACTGTTATATACTGTAATGTAGTGGACTGTCATTCAGACTGTTATATACTGTAATGTAATGGACTGTCATTCAGACTGTTATATACTGTAATGTAATGGACTGTCATTCAGACTGTTATATACTGTAATGTAGTGGACTGTCATTCAGACTGTTATATACTGTAATGGACTGTCATTCAGACTGTTATATACTGTAATGTAATGGACTGTCATTCAGACTGTTATATACTGTAATGTAGTGGACTGTCATTCAGACTGTTATATACTGTATTGTAAGGGACTGTCATTCAGACTGTTATATACTGTAATGTAATGGTCTGTCATTCAGACTGTTATATACTGTAATGTAGTGGACTGTCATTCAGACTGTTATATACTGTAATGTAATGGACTGTCATTCAGACTGTTATATACTGTAATGTAGTGGACTGTCATTCAGACTGTTATATACTGTAATGGACTGTCATTCAGACTGTTATATACTGTAATGTAGTGGACTGTCATTCAGACTGTTATATACTGTAATGGACTGTCATTCAGACTGTTATATACTGTAATGTAATGGACTGTCATTCAGACGGTTATATACTGTAATGTAGTGGACTGTCATTCAGACTGTTATATACTGTAATGTAGTGGACTGTCATTCAGACTGTTATATACTGTAATGTAGTGGACTGTCATTCAGACTGTTATATACTGTAATGTAGTGGACTGTTATATACTGTAATGTAGTGGACTGTTATATACTGTAATGTAGAGGACTGTCATTCAGACTGTTATATACTGTAATGTAGGGGACTGTCATTCAGACTGTTATATACTGTAATGGACTGTCATTCAGACTGTTAAATACTGTAATGTAGTGGACTGTCATTCAGATTGTTATATACTGTAATGGACTGTCATTCAGACTGTTATATACTGTAATGTAATGGACTGTCATTCAGACTGTTATATACTGTAATGTAGTGGACTGTCATTCAGACTGTTATATACTGTAATGTAGTGGACTGTCATTCAGACTGTTATATACTGTAATGTAGTGGACTGTCTTTCAGACTGTTATATACTGTAATGTAGTGGACTGTTACATACTGTTATGTAGTGGACTGTTATATACTTTAATGTAATGGACTGTCATTCAGACTGTTATATACTGTAATGTAATGGACTGTCATTCAGACTGTTATATACTGTAATGTAATGGACCTTCATTCAGACTGTTATATACTGTAATGTAGTGGACTGTCATTCAGACTGTTATATACTGTAATGTAGTGGACTGTCATTCAGACTGTTATATACTGTAATGTAGTGGACTGTAACATACTGTAATGTAGTGGACTGTTATATACTGTAATGTAGTGGACTGTCATTCAGACTGTTATATACTGTATTGTAAGGGACTGTCATTCAGACTGTTATATACTGTAATGTAATGGACTGTCATTCAGACTGTTATATACTGTAATGTAGTGGACTGTCATTCAGACTGTTATATACTGTAATGTAATGGACTGTCATTCAGACTGTTATATACTGTAATGTAGTGGACTGTCATTCAGACTTTTATATACTGTAATGGACTGTCATTCAGACCGTTATATACTGTAATGTAGTGGACTGTCATTCAGACTGTTATATACTGTAATGGACTGTCATTCAGACTGTTATATACTGTAATGTAATGGACTGTCATTCAGACGGTTATATACTGTAATGTAGTGGACTGTCATTCAGACTGTTATATACTGTAATGTAGTGGACTGTCATTCAGACTGTTATATACTGTAATGTAGTGGACTGTCATTCAGACTGTTATATACCGTAATGTAGTGGACTGTAACATACTGTAATGTAGTGGACTGTTATATACTGTAATGTAGTGGACTGTCATTCAGACTGTTATATACTGTAATGGACTGTCATTCAGACTGTTATATACTGTAATGTAGTGGACTGTCATTCAGACTGTTATATACTGTAATGTAGTTGACTGTCATTCAGACTGTTATATACTGTAATGTAGTGGACTGTAACATACTGTAATGTAGTGGACTGTTATATACTGTAATGTAGTGGACTGTCATTCAGACTGTTATGTACTGTAATGGACTGTCATTCAGACTGTTATATACTGTAATGTAGTGGACTGTCATTCAGACTGTTATATACTGTAATGGACTGTCATTCAGACTGTTATATACTGTAATGGACTGTCATTCAGACTGTTATATACTGTAATGTAATGGACTGTCATTCAGACTGTTATATACTGTAATGTAGTGGACTGTCATTCAGACTGTTATATACTGTAATGTAGTGGACTGTCATTCAGACTGTTATATACTGTAATATAGTGGACTGTTAAATACTGTAATGTAGTGGACTGTTATATACTGTAATGTAGTGGACTGTCATTCAGACTGTTATATACTGTAATGTAGTGGACTGTCATTCAGACTGTTATATACTGTAATGTAGTGGACTGTCATTCAGACTGTTATATACTGTAATATAGTGGACTGTTAAATACTGTAATGTAGTGGACTGTTATATACTGTAATGTAGTGGACTGTCATTCAGACTGTTATATACTGTAATGTAGTGGACTGTCATTCAGACTGTTATGTACTGTAATGGACTGTCATTCAGACTGTTATATACTGTAATGTAATGGACTGTCATTCAGACTGTTATATACTGTAATGTAATGGACTGTCATTCAGACTGTTATATACTGTAATGTAATGGACTGTCATTCAGACTGTTATATACTGTAATGTAGTGGACTGTCATTCAGACTGTTATATACTGTAATGGACTGTCATTCAGACTGTTATATACTGTAATGTAATGGACTGTCATTCAGACTGTTATATACTGTAATGTAGTGGACTGTCATTCAGACTGTTATATACTGTAATGTAATGGACTGTCATTCAGACTGTTATATACTGTAATGTAATGGACTGTCATTCAGACTGTTATATACTGTAATGTAGTGGACTGTCACTCAGACTGTTATATACTGTAATGTAGTGGACTGTCATTCAGACTGTTATATACTGTAATGTAGTGGACTGTAACATACTGTAATGTAGTGGACTGTTATATACTGTAATGTAGTGGACTGTCATTCAGACTGTTATGTACTGTAATGGACTGTCATTCAGACTGTTATATACTGTAATGTAGTGGACTGTCATTCAGACTGTTATATACTGTAATGGACTGTCATTCAGACTGTTATATACTGTAATGTAGTGGACTGTCATTCAGACTGTTATATACTGTAATGTAGTGGACTGTCATTCAGACTGTTATATACTGTAATGTAGTGGACTGTCTTTCAGACTGTTATATACTGTAATGTAGTGGACTGTTACATACTGTTATGTAGTGGACTGTTATATACTTTAATGTAATGGACTGTCATTCAGACTGTTATATACTGTAATGGACTGTCATTCAGACTGTTATATACTGTAATGTAATGGACTGTCATTCAGACTGTTATATACTGTAATGTAGTGGACTGTCATTCAGACTGTTATATACTGTAATGTAGTGGACTGTAACATACTGTAATGTAGTGGACTGTTATATACTGTAATGTAGTGGACTGTCATTCAGACTGTTATATACTGTATTGTAAGGGACTGTCATTCAGACTGTTATATACTGTAATGTAATGGACTGTCATTCAGACTGTTATATACTGTAATGTAGTGGACTGTCATTCAGACTGTTATATACTGTAATGTAATGGACTGTCATTCAGACTGTTATATACTGTAATGTAGTGGACTGTCATTCAGACTTTTATATACTGTAATGGACTGTCATTCAGACCGTTATATACTGTAATGTAGTGGACTGTCATTCAGACTGTTATATACTGTAATGGACTGTCATTCAGACTGTTATATACTGTAATGTAATGGACTGTCATTCAGACGGTTATATACTGTAATGTAGTGGACTGTCATTCAGACTGTTATATACTGTAATGTAGTGGACTGTCATTCAGACTGTTATATACTGTAATGTAGTGGACTGTCATTCAGACTGTTATATACCGTAATGTAGTGGACTGTAACATACTGTAATGTAGTGGACTGTTATATACTGTAATGTAGTGGACTGTCATTCAGACTGTTATGTACTGTAATGGACTGTCATTCAGACTGTTATATACTGTAATGTAGTGGACTGTCATTCAGACTGTTATATACTGTAATGGACTGTCATTCAGACTGTTATATACTGTAATGTAGTGGACTGTCATTCAGACTGTTATATACTGTAATGTAGTTGACTGTCATTCAGACTGTTATATACTGTAATGTAGTGGACTGTAACATACTGTAATGTAGTGGACTGTTATATACTGTAATGTAGTGGACTGTCATTCAGACTGTTATGTACTGTAATGGACTGTCATTCAGACTGTTATATACTGTAATGTAGTGGACTGTCATTCAGACTGTTATATACTGTAATGGACTGTCATTCAGACTGTTATATACTGTAATGGACTGTCATTCAGACTGTTATATACTGTAATGTAATGGACTGTCATTCAGACTGTTATATACTGTAATGTAGTGGACTGTCATTCAGACTGTTATATACTGTAATGTAGTGGACTGTCATTCAGACTGTTATATACTGTAATATAGTGGACTGTTAAATACTGTAATGTAGTGGACTGTTATATACTGTAATGTAGTGGACTGTCATTCAGACTGTTATATACTGTAATGTAGTGGACTGTCATTCAGACTGTTATATACTGTAATGTAGTGGACTGTCATTCAGACTGTTATATACTGTAATATAGTGGACTGTTAAATACTGTAATGTAGTGGACTGTTATATACTGTAATGTAGTGGACTGTCATTCAGACTGTTATATACTGTAATGTAGTGGACTGTCATTCAGACTGTTATGTACTGTAATGGACTGTCATTCAGACTGTTATATACTGTAATGTAATGGACTGTCATTCAGACTGTTATATACTGTAATGTAATGGACTGTCATTCAGACTGTTATATACTGTAATGTAATGGACTGTCATTCAGACTGTTATATACTGTAATGTAGTGGACTGTCATTCAGACTGTTATATACTGTAATGGACTGTCATTCAGACTGTTATATACTGTAATGTAATGGACTGTCATTCAGACTGTTATATACTGTAATGTAGTGGACTGTCATTCAGACTGTTATATACTGTAATGTAATGGACTGTCATTCAGACTGTTATATACTGTAATGTAATGGACTGTCATTCAGACTGTTATATACTGTAATGTAGTGGACTGTCACTCAGACTGTTATATACTGTAATGTAGTGGACTGTCATTCAGACTGTTATATACTGTAATGTAGTGGACTGTAACATACTGTAATGTAGTGGACTGTTATATACTGTAATGTAGTGGACTGTCATTCAGACTGTTATGTACTGTAATGGACTGTCATTCAGACTGTTATATACTGTAATGTAGTGGACTGTCATTCAGACTGTTATATACTGTAATGGACTGTCATTCAGACTGTTATATACTGTAATGTAGTGGACTGTCATTCAGACTGTTATATACTGTAATGTAGTGGACTGTCATTCAGACTGTTATATACTGTAATGTAGTGGACTGTCTTTCAGACTGTTATATACTGTAATGTAGTGGACTGTTACATACTGTTATGTAGTGGACTGTTATATACTTTAATGTAATGGACTGTCATTCAGACTGTTATATACTGTAATGTAATGGACTGTCATTCAGACTGTTATATACTGTAATGTAATGGACCTTCATTCAGACTGTTATATACTGTAATGTAGTGGACTGTCATTCAGACTGTTATATACTGTAATGTAGTGGACTGTCATTCAGACTGTTATATACTGTAATGTAGTGGACTGTAACATACTGTAATGTAGTGGACTGTTATATACTGTAATGTAGTGGACTGTCATTCAGACTGTTATGTACTGTAATGGACTGTCATTCAGACTGTTATATACTGTAATGTAGTGGACTGTCATTCAGACTGTTATATACTGTAATGGACTGTCATTCAGACTGTTATATACTGTAATGGACTGTCATTCAGACTGTTATATACTGTAATGTAATGGACTGTCATTCAGACTGTTATATACTGTAATGTAGTGGACTGTCATTCAGACTGTTATATACTGTAATGTAGTGGACTGTCATTCAGACTGTTATATACTTTAATATAGTGGACTGTTAAATACTGTAATGTAGTGGACTGTTATATACTGTAATGTAGTGGACTGTCATTCAGACTGTTATATACTGTAATGTAGTGGACTGTCATTCAGACTGTTATATACTGTAATATAGTGGACTGTTAAATACTGTAATGTAGTGGACTGTTATATACTGTAATGTAGTGGACTGTCATTCAGACTGTTATATGCTGTAATGTAGTGGACTGTCATTCAGACTGTTATGTACTGTAATGGACTGTCATTCAGACTGTTATATACTGTAATGTAATGGACTGTCATTCAGACTGTTATATACTGTAATGTAATGGACTGTCATTCAGACTGTTATATACTGTAATGTAATGGACTGTCATTCAGACTGTTATATACTGTAATGTAGTGGACTGTCATTCAGACTGTTATATACTGTAATGTAGTGGACTGTTACATACTGTTATGTAGTGGACTGTTATATACTTTAATGTAATGGACTGTCATTCAGACTGTTATATACTGTAATGTAATGGACTGTCATTCAGACTGTTATATACTGTAATGTAATGGACCTTCATTCAGACTGTTATATACTGTAATGTAGTGGACTGTCATTCAGACTGTTATATACTGTAATGTAGTGGACTGTCATTCAGACTGTTATATACTGTAATGTAGTGGACTGTAACATACTGTAATGTAGTGGACTGTTATATACTGTAATGTAGTGGACTGTCATTCAGACTGTTATGTACTGTAATGGACTGTCATTCAGACTGTTATATACTGTAATGTAGTGGACTGTCATTCAGACTGTTATATACTGTAATGGACTGTCATTCAGACTGTTATATACTGTAATGGACTGTCATTCAGACTGTTATATACTGTAATGTAATGGACTGTCATTCAGACTGTTATATACTGTAATGTAGTGGACTGTCATTCAGACTGTTATATACTGTAATGTAGTGGACTGTCATTCAGACTGTTATATACTTTAATATAGTGGACTGTTAAATACTGTAATGTAGTGGACTGTTATATACTGTAATGTAGTGGACTGTCATTCAGACTGTTATATACTGTAATGTAGTGGACTGTCATTCAGACTGTTATATACTGTAATATAGTGGACTGTTAAATACTGTAATGTAGTGGACTGTTATATACTGTAATGTATTGGACTGTCATTCAGACTGTTATATGCTGTAATGTAGTGGACTGTCATTCAGACTGTTATGTACTGTAATGGACTGTCATTCAGACTGTTATATACTGTAATGTAATGGACTGTCATTCAGACTGTTATATACTGTAATGTAATGGACTGTCATTCAGACTGTTATATACTGTAATGTAATGGACTGTCATTCAGACTGTTATATACTGTAATGTAGTGGACTGTCATTCAGACTGTTATATACTGTAATGGACTGTCATTCAGACTGTTATATACTGTAATGTAATGGACTGTCATTCAGACTGTTATATACTGTAATGTAGTGGACTGTCATTCAGACTGTTATATACTGTAATGTAATGGACTGTCATTCAGACTGTTATATACTGTAATGTAATGGACTGTCATTCAGACTGTTATATACTGTAATGTAGTGGACTGTCACTCAGACTGTTATATACTGTAATGTAGTGGACTGTCATTCAGACTGTTATATACTGTAATGTAGTGGACTGTAACATACTGTAATGTAGTGGACTGTTATATACTGTAATGTAGTGGACTGTCATTCAGACTGTTATGTACTGTAATGGACTGTCATTCAGACAGTTATATACTGTAATGTAGTGGACTGTCATTCAGACTGTTATATACTGTAATGGACTGTCATTCAGACTGTTATATACTGTAATGGACTGTCATTCAGACTGTTATATACTGTAATGTAATGGACTGTCATTCAGACTGTTATATACTGTAATGTAATGGACTGTCATTCAGACTGTTATATACTGTAATGTAATGGACTGTCATTCAGACTGTTATATACTGTAATGTAGTGGACTGTCATTCAGACTGTTATATACTGTAATGGACTGTCATTCAGACTGTTATATACTGTAATGTAATGGACTGTCATTCAGACTGTTATATACTGTAATGTAATGGTCTGTCATTCAGACTGTTATATACTGTAATGTAGTGGACTGTCATTCAGACTGTTATATACTGTAATGTAGTGGACTGTCATTCAGACTGTTATATACTGTAATATAGTGGACTGTTAAATACTGTAATGTAGTGGACTGTTATATACTGTAATGTAATGGACTGTCATTCAGACTGTTATATACTGTAATGTAATGGACTGTCATTCAGACTGTTATATACTGTAATGTAATGGACCTTCATTCAGACTGTTATATACTGTAATGTAGTGGACTGTCATTCAGACTGTTATATACTGTAATGTAGTGGACTGTCATTCAGACTGTTATATACTGTAATGTAGTGGACTGTAACATACTGTAATGTAGTGGACTGTTATATACTGTAATGTAGTGGACTGTCATTCAGACTGTTATGTACTGTAATGGACTGTCATTCAGACTGTTATATACTGTAATGTAGTGGACTGTCATTCAGACTGTTATATACTGTAATGGACTGTCATTCAGACTGTTATATACTGTAATGGACTGTCATTCAGACTGTTATATACTGTAATGTAATGGACTGTCATTCAGACTGTTATATACTGTAATGTAGTGGACTGTCATTCAGACTGTTATATACTGTAATGTAGTGGACTGTCATTCAGACTGTTATATACTTTAATATAGTGGACTGTTAAATACTGTAATGTAGTGGACTGTTATATACTGTAATGTAGTGGACTGTCATTCAGACTGTTATATACTGTAATGTAGTGGACTGTCATTCAGACTGTTATATACTGTAATATAGTGGACTGTTAAATACTGTAATGTAGTGGACTGTTATATACTGTAATGTAGTGGACTGTCATTCAGACTGTTATATACTGTAATGTAGTGGACTGTCATTCAGACTGTTATGTACTGTAATGGACTGTCATTCAGACTGTTATATACTGTAATGTAATGGACTGTCATTCAGACTGTTATATACTGTAATGTAATGGACTGTCATTCAGACTGTTATATACTGTAATGTAATGGACTGTCATTCAGACTGTTATATACTGTAATGTAGTGGACTGTCATTCAGACTGTTATATACTGTAATGGACTGTCATTCAGACTGTTATATACTGTAATGTAATGGACTGTCATTCAGACTGTTATATACTGTAATGTAGTGGACTGTCATTCAGACTGTTATATACTGTAATGTAATGGACTGTCATTCAGACTGTTATATACTGTAATGTAATGGACTGTCATTCAGACTGTTATATACTGTAATGTAGTGGACTGTCACTCAGACTGTTATATACTGTAATGTAGTGGACTGTCATTCAGACTGTTATATACTGTAATGTAGTGGACTGTAACATACTGTAATGTAGTGGACTGTTATATACTGTAATGTAGTGGACTGTCATTCAGACTGTTATGTACTGTAATGGACTGTCATTCAGACAGTTATATACTGTAATGTAGTGGACTGTCATTCAGACTGTTATATACTGTAATGGACTGTCATTCAGACTGTTATATACTGTAATGGACTGTCATTCAGACTGTTATATACTGTAATGTAATGGACTGTCATTCAGACTGTTATATACTGTAATGTAATGGACTGTCATTCAGACTGTTATATACTGTAATGTAATGGACTGTCATTCAGACTGTTATATACTGTAATGTAGTGGACTGTCATTCAGACTGTTATATACTGTAATGGACTGTCATTCAGACTGTTATATACTGTAATGTAATGGACTGTCATTCAGACTGTTATATACTGTAATGTAATGGACCTTCATTCAGACTGTTATATACTGTAATGTAGTGGACTGTCATTCAGACTGTTATATACTGTAATGTAGTGGACTGTCATTCAGACTGTTATATACTGTAATGTAGTGGACTGTAACATACTGTAATGTAGTGGACTGTTATATACTGTAATGTAGTGGACTGTCATTCATACTGTTATGTACTGTAATGGACTGTCATTCAGACTGTTATATACTGTAATGTAGTGGACTGTCATTCAGACTGTTATATACTGTAATGGACTGTCATTCAGACTGTTATATACTGTAATGGACTGTCATTCAGACTGTTATATACTGTAATGTAATGGACTGTCATTCAGACTGTTATATACTGTAATGTAGTGGACTGTCATTCAGACTGTTATATACTGTAATGTAGTGGACTGTCATTCAGACTGTTATATACTTTAATATAGTGGACTGTTAAATACTGTAATGTAGTGGACTGTTATATACTGTAATGTAGTGGACTGTCATTCAGACTGTTATATACTGTAATGTAGTGGACTGTCATTCAGACTGTTATATACTGTAATATAGTGGACTGTTAAATACTGTAATGTAGTGGACTGTTATATACTGTAATGTAGTGGACTGTCATTCAGACTGTTATATACTGTAATGTAGTGGACTGTCATTCAGACTGTTATGTACTGTAATGGACTGTCATTCAGACTGTTATATACTGTAATGTAATGGACTGTCATTCAGACTGTTATATACTGTAATGTAATGGACTGTCATTCAGACTGTTATATACTGTAATGTAATGGACTGTCATTCAGACTGTTATATACTGTAATGTAGTGGACTGTCATTCAGACTGTTATATACTGTAATGGACTGTCATTCAGACTGTTATATACTGTAATGTAATGGACTGTCATTCAGACTGTTATATACTGTAATGTAGTGGACTGTCATTCAGACTGTTATATACTGTAATGTAATGGACTGTCATTCAGACTGTTATATACTGTAATGTAATGGACTGTCATTCAGACTGTTATATACTGTAATGTAGTGGACTGTCACTCAGACTGTTATATACTGTAATGTAGTGGACTGTCATTCAGACTGTTATATACTGTAATGTAGTGGACTGTAACATACTGTAATGTAGTGGACTGTTATATACTGTAATGTAGTGGACTGTCATTCAGACTGTTATGTACTGTAATGGACTGTCATTCAGACAGTTATATACTGTAATGTAGTGGACTGTCATTCAGACTGTTATATACTGTAATGGACTGTCATTCAGACTGTTATATACTGTAATGGACTGTCATTCAGACTGTTATATACTGTAATGTAATGGACTGTCATTCAGACTGTTATATACTGTAATGTAATGGACTGTCATTCAGACTGTTATATACTGTAATGTAATGGACTGTCATTCAGACTGTTATATACTGTAATGTAGTGGACTGTCATTCAGACTGTTATATACTGTAATGGACTGTCATTCAGACTGTTATATACTGTAATGTAATGGACTGTCATTCAGACTGTTATATACTGTAATGTAATGGTCTGTCATTCAGACTGTTATATACTGTAATGTAGTGGACTGTCATTCAGACTGTTATATACTGTAATGTAGTGGACTGTCATTCAGACTGTTATATACTGTAATATAGTGGACTGTTAAATACTGTAATGTAGTGGACTGTTATATACTGTAATGTAGTGGACTGTCATTCAGACTGTTATATACTGTAATGTAGTGGACTGTCATTCAGACTGTTATGTACTGTAATGGACTGTCATTCAGACTGTTATATACTGTAATGTAATGGACTGTCATTCAGACTGTTATATACTGTAATGTAATGGACTGTCATTCAGACTGTTATATACTGTAATGTAATGGACTGTCATTCAGACTGTTATATACTGTAATGTAGTGGACTGTCATTCAGACTGTTATATACTGTAATGGACTGTCATTCAGACTGTTATATACTGTAATGTAATGGACTGTCATTCAGACTGTTATATACTGTAATGTAGTGTACTGTCATTCAGACTGTTATGTACTGTAATGGACTGTCATTCAGACTGTTATATACTGTAATGTAATGGACTGTCATTCAGACTGTTATATACTGTAATGGACTGTCATTCCGACTGTTATATACTGTAATGTAATGGACTGTCATTCAGACTGTTATATACTGTAATGTAGTGGACTGTCATTCAGACCGTTATATACTGTATTGTAAGGCACTGTCATTCAGACTGTTATATACTGTAATGTAGTGGACTGTCATTCAGACTGTTATATACTGTATTGTAAGGGACTGTCATTCAGACTGTTATATACTGTAATGTAATGGACTGTCATTCAGACTGTTATATACTGTAATGTAGTGGACTGTCATTCAGACTGTTATATACTGTATTGTAAGGGACTGTCATTCAGACTGTTATATACTGTAATGTAATGGACTGTCATCCAGACTGTTATATACTGTAATGTAGTGGACTGTCATTCAGACTGTTATATACTGTAATGTAATGGACTGTCATTCAGACTGTTATATACTGTAATGTAGTGGACTGTCATTCAGACTGTTATATACTGTAATGGACTGTCATTCAGACTGTTATATACTGTAATGTAATGGACTGTCATTCAGACGGTTATATACTGTAATGTAGTGGACTGTCATTCAGACTGTTATATACTGTAATGTAGTGGACTGTCATTCAGACTGTTATATACTGTAATGTAGTGGACTGTTATATACTGTAATGTAGTGGACTGTTATATACTGTAATGTAGAGGACTGTCATTCAGACTGTTATATACTGTAATGTAGGGGACTGTCATTCAGACTGTTATATACTGTAATGGACTGTCATTCAGACTGTTAAATACTGTAATGTAGTGGACTGTCATTCAGATTGTTATATACTGTAATGGACTGTCATTCAGACTGTTATATACTGTAATGTAATGGACTGTCATTCAGACTGTTATATACTGTAATGTAGTGGACTGTCATTCAGACTGTTATATACTGTAATGTAGTGGACTGTCATTCAGACTGTTATATACTGTAATGTAGTGGACTGTCATTCAGACTGTTATATACTGTAATGTAGTGGACTGTTATATACTGTAATGTAGTGGACTGTTATATACTGTAATGTAGAGGACTGTCATTCAGACTGTTATATACTGTAATGTAGGGGACTGTCATTCAGACTGTTATATACTGTAATGGACTGTCACTCAGACTGTTAAATACTGTAATGTAGTGGACTGTCATTCAGATTGTTATATACTGTAATGGACTGTCATTCAGACTGTTATATACTGTAATGTAATGGACTGTCATTCAGACTGTTATATACTGTAATGTAGTGGACTGTCATTCAGACTGTTATATACTGTAATGTAGTGGACTGTCATTCAGACTGTTATATACTGTAATGTAATGGACTGTCATTCAGACTGTTATATACTGTAATGTAATGGACCTTCATTCAGACTGTTATATACTGTAATGTAGTGGACTGTCATTCAGACTGTTATATACTGTAATGTAGTGGACTGTCATTCAGACTGTTATATACTGTAATGTAGTGGACTGTAACATACTGTAATGTAGTGGACTGTTATATACTGTAATGTAGTGGACTGTCATTCAGACTGTTATATACTGTAATGTAGTGGACTGTCATTCAGACTGTTATATACTGTAATGTAGTGGACTGTCATTCAGACTGTTATATACTGTAATGTAGTCGACTGTCATTCAGACTGTTATATACTGTAATGTAGTGGACTGTTATATACTGTAATGTAGTGGACTGTTATATACTGTAATGTAGAGGACTGTCATTCAGACTGTTATATACTGTAATGTAGGGGACTGTCATTCAGACTGTTATATACTGTAATGGACTGTCATTCAGACTGTTAAATACTGTAATGTAGTGGACTGCCATTCAGATTGTTATATACTGTAATGGACTGTCATTCAGACTGTTATATACTGTAATGTAATGGACTGTCATTCAGACTGTTATATACTGTAATGTAGTGGACTGTCATTCAGACTGTTATATACTGTAATGTAGTGGACTGTCATTCAGACTGTTATATACTGTAATGTAGTGGACTGTCTTTAAGACTGTTATATACTGTAATTAAGTGGACTGTTATATACTGTTATGTAGTGGACTGTTATATACTTTAATGTAATGGACTGTCATTCAGACTGTTATATACTGTAATGTAATGGACTGTCATTCAGACTGTTATATACTGTAATGTAATGGACCTTCATTCAGACTGTTATGTACTGTAATGGACTGTCATTCAGACTGTTATATACTGTAATGTAGTGGACTGTCATTCAGACTGTTATATACTGTAATGGACTGTCATTCAGACTGTTATATACTGTAATGTAGTGGACTGTCATTCAGACTGTTATATACTGTAATGTAGTGGACTGTCATTCAGACTGTTATATACTGTAATGTAGTGGACTGTAACATACTGTAATGTAGTGGACTGTTATATACTGTAATGTAGTGGACTGTCATTCAGACTGTTATGTACTGTAATGGACTGTCATTCAGACTGTTATATACTGTAATGTAGTGGACTGTCATTCAGACTGTTATATACTGTAATGGACTGTCATTCAGACTGTTATATACTGTAATGGACTGTCATTCAGACTGTTATATACTGTAATGTAATGGACTGTCATTCAGACTGTTATATACTGTAATGTAGTGGACTGTTAAATACTGTAATGTAGTGGACTGTTATATACTGTAATGTAGTGGACTGTCATTCAGACTGTTATATACTGTAATGTAGTGGACTGTCATTCAGACTGTTATATACTGTAATGTAGTGGACTGTCATTCAGACTGTTATATACTGTAATATAGTGGACTGTTAAATACTGTAATGTAGTGGACTGTTATATACTGTAATGTAGTGGACTGTCATTCAGACTGTTATATACTGTAATGTAGTGGACTGTCATTCAGACTGTTATGTACTGTAATGGACTGTCATTCAGACTGTTATATACTGTAATGTAATGGACTGTCATTCAGACTGTTATATACTGTAATGTAATGGACTGTCATTCAGACTGTTATATACTGTAATGTAGTGGACTGTCATTCAGACTGTTATATACTGTAATGGACTGTCATTCAGACTGTTATATACTGTAATGTAGTGGACTGTCATTCAGACTGTTATGTACTGTAATGGACTGTCATTCAGACTGTTATATACTGTAATGTAGTGGACTGTCATTCAGACTGTTATATACTGTAATGTAGTGGACTGTAGCATACTGTAATGTAGTGGACTGTTATATACTGTAATGTAGTGGACTGTCATTCAGACTGTTATGTACTGTAATGGACTGTCATTCAGACTGTTATATACTGTAATGTAGTGGACTGTCATTCAGACTGTTATATACTGTAATGTAGTGGACTGTCATTCAGACTGTTATATACTGTAATATAGTGGACTGTTAAATACTGTAATGTAGTGGACTGTTATATACTGTAATGTAGTGGACTGTCATTCAGACTGTTATATACTGTAATGTAGTGGACTGTCATTCAGACTGTTATGTACTGTAATGGACTGTCATTCAGACTGTTATATACTGTAATGTAATGGACTGTCATTCAGACTGTTATATACTGTAATGTAATGGACTGTCATTCAGACTGTTATATACTGTAATGTAATGGACTGTCATTCAGACTGTTATATACTGTAATGTAGTGGACTGTCATTCAGACTGTTATATACTGTAATGGACTGTCATTCAGACTGTTATATACTGTAATGTAATGGACTGTCATTCAGACTGTTATATACTGTAATGTAGTGGACTGTCATTCAGACTGTTATATACTGTAATGTAATGGACTGTCATTCAGACTGTTATATACTGTAATGTAATGGACTGTCATTCAGACTGTTATATACTGTAATGTAGTGGACTGTCACTCAGACTGTTATATACTGTAATGTAGTGGACTGTCATTCAGACTGTTATATACTGTAATGTAGTGGACTGTAACATACTGTAATGTAGTGGACTGTTATATACTGTAATGTAGTGGACTGTCATTCAGACTGTTATGTACTGTAATGGACTGTCATTCAGACTGTTATATACTGTAATGTAGTGGACTGTCATTCAGACTGTTATACACTGTAATGGACTGTCATTCAGACTGTTATATACTGTAATGTAGTGGACTGTCATTCAGACTGTGATATACTGTAATGTAGTGGACTGTCATTCAGACTGTTATATACTGTAATGTAGTGGACTGTCTTTCAGACTGTTATGTACTGTAATGTAGTGGACTGTTACATACTGTTATGTAGTGGACTGTTATATACTTTAATGTAATGGACTGTCATTCAGACTGTTATATACTGTAATGTAATGGACTGTCATTCAGACTGTTATATACTGTAATGGACTGTCATTCAGACTGTTATATACTGTAATGTAATGGACTGTCATTCAGACTGTTATATACTGTAATGTAGTGGACTGTCATTCAGACTGTTATATACTGTAATGTAGTCGACTGTCATTCAGACTGTTATATACTGTAATATAGTGGACTGTTAAATACTGTAATGTAGTGGACTGTTATATACTGTAATGTAGTGGACTGTCATTCAGACTGTTATATACTGTAATGTAGTGGACTGTCATTCAGACTGTTATATACTGTAATATAGTGGACTGTTAAATACTGTAATGTAGTGGACTGTTATATACTGTAATGTAGTGGACTGTCATTCAGACTGTTATATACTGTAATGTAGTGGACTGTCATTCAGAATGTTATGTACTGTAATGGACTGTCATTCAGACTGTTATATACTGTAATGTAATGGACTGTCATTCAGACTGTTATATACTGTAATGTAATGGACTGTCATTCAGACTGTTATATACTGTAATGTAATGGACTGTCATTCAGACTGTTATATACTGTAATGTAGTGGACTGTCATTCAGACTGTTATATACTGTAATGGACTGTCATTCAGACTGTTATATACTGTAATGTAATGGACTGTCATTCAGACTGTTATATACTGTAATGTAGTGGACTGTCATTCAGACTGTTATATACTGTAATGTAATGGACTGTCATTCAGACTGTTATATACTGTAATGTAATGGACTGTCATTCAGACTGTTATATACTGTAATGTAGTGGACTGTCACTCAGACTGTTATATACTGTAATGTAGTGGACTGTCATTCAGACTGTTATATACTGTAATGTAGTGGACTGTAACATACTGTAATGTAGTGGACTGTTATATACTGTAATGTAGTGGACTGTCATTCAGACTGTTATGTACTGTAATGGACTGTCATTCAGACAGTTATATACTGTAATGTAGTGGACTGTCATTCAGACTGTTATATACTGTAATGGACTGTCATTCAGACTGTTATATACTGTAATGTAATGGACTGTCATTCAGACTGTTATATACTGTAATGTAATGGACTGTCATTCAGACTGTTATATACTGTAATGTAATGGACTGTCATTCAGACTGTTATATACTGTAATGTAATGGACTGTCATTCAGACTGTTATATACTGTAATGTAATGGACTGTCATTCAGACTGTTATATACTGTAATGTAGTGGACTGTCATTCAGACTGTTATATACTGTAATGGACTGTCATTCAGACTGTTATATACTGTAATGTAATGGACTGTCATTCAGACTGTTATATACTGTAATGTAATGGTCTGTCATTCAGACTGTTATATACTGTAATGTAGTGGACTGTCATTCAGACTGTTATATACTGTAATGTAGTGGACTGTCATTCAGACTGTTATATACTGTAATATAGTGGACTGTTAAATACTGTAATGTAGTGGACTGTTATATACTGTAATGTAGTGGACTGTCATTCAGACTGTTATATACTGTAATGTAGTGGACTGTCATTCAGACTGTTATGTACTGTAATGGACTGTCATTCAGACTGTTATATACTGTAATGTAATGGACTGTCATTCAGACTGTTATATACTGTAATGTAATGGACTGTCATTCAGACTGTTATATACTGTAATGTAATGGACTGTCATTCAGACTGTTATATACTGTAATGTAGTGGACTGTCATTCAGACTGTTATATACTGTAATGGACTGTCATTCAGACTGTTATATACTGTAATGTAATGGACTGTCATTCAGACTGTTATATACTGTAATGTAGTGGACTGTCATTCAGACTGTTATATACTGTAATGTAGTGGACTGTCATTCAGACTGTTATATACTGTAATGTAGTGGACTGTCTTTAAGACTGTTATATACTGTAATGTAGTGGACTGTTATATACTGTTATGTAGTGGACTGTTATATACTTTAATGTAATGGACTGTCATTCAGACTGTTATATACTGTAATGTAATGGACTGTCATTCAGACTGTTATATACTGTAATGTAATGGACCTTCATTCAGACTGTTATATACTGTAATGTAGTGGACTGTCATTCAGACTGTTATATACTGTAATGTAGTGGACTGTCATTCAGACTGTTATATACCGTACTGTAGTGGACTGTAACAAACTGTAATGTAGTGGACTGTTATATACTGTAATGTAGTGGACTGTGATATACTGTAATGTAGTGGACTGTCATTCAGACTGTTATATACTGTAATGTAGTGGACTGTCTTTCAGACTGTTATATACTGTAATGTAGTGGACTGTTACATACTGTTATGTAGTGGACTGTTATATACTTTAATGTAATGGACTGTCATTCAGACTGTTATATACTGTAATGTAATGGACTGTCATTCAGACTGTTATATACTGTAATGTAATGGACCTTCATTCAGACTGTTATATACTGTAATGTAGTGGACTGTCATTCAGACTGTTATATACTGTAATGTAGTGGACTGTCATTCAGACTGTTATATACTGTAATGTAGTGGACTGTAACATACTGTAATGTAGTGGACTGTTATATACTGTAATGTAGTGGACTGTCATTCAGACTGTTATGTACAGTAATGGACTGTCATTCAGACTGTTATATACTGTAATGTAGTGGACTGTCATTCAGACTGTTATATACTGTAATGGACTGTCATTCAGACTGTTATATACTGTAATGGACTGTCATTCAGACTGTTATATACTGTAATGTAATGGACTGTCATTCAGACTGTTATATACTGTAATGTAGTGGACTGTCATTCAGACTGTTATATACTGTAATGTAGTGGACTGTCATTCAGACTGTTATATACTGTAATGTAGTGGACTGTAACATACTGTAATGTAGTGGACTGTTATATACTGTAATGTAGTGGACTGTCATTCAGACTGTTATGTACTGTAATGGACTGTCATTCAGACAGTTATATACTGTAATGTAGTGGACTGTCATTCAGACTGTTATATACTGTAATGGACTGTCATTCAGACTGTTATATACTGTAATGTAATGGACTGTCATTCAGACTGTTATATACTGTAATGTAATGGACTGTCATTCAGACTGTTATATACTGTAATGTAATGGACTGTCATTCAGACTGTTATATACTGTAATGTAGTGGACTGTCATTCAGACTGTTATATACTGTAATGGACTGTCATTCAGACTGTTATATACTGTAATGTAATGGACTGTCATTCAGACTGTTATATACTGTAATGTAATGGTCTGTCATTCAGACTGTTATATACTGTAATGTAGTGGACTGTCATTCAGACTGTTATATACTGTAATGTAGTGGACTGTCATTCAGACTGTTATATACTGTAATATAGTGGACTGTTAAATACTGTAATGTAGTGGACTGTTATATACTGTAATGTAGTGGACTGTCATTCAGACTGTTATATACTGTAATGTAGTGGACTGTCATTCAGACTGTTATGTACTGTAATGGACTGTCATTCAGACTGTTATATACTGTAATGTAATGGACTGTCATTCAGACTGTTATATACTGTAATGTAATGGACTGTCATTCAGACTGTTATATACTGTAATGTAATGGACTGTCATTCAGACTGTTATATACTGTAATGTAGTGGACTGTCATTCAGACTGTTATATACTGTAATGGACTGTCATTCAGACTGTTATATACTGTAATGTAATGGACTGTCATTCAGACTGTTATATACTGTAATGTAGTGTACTGTCATTCAGACTGTTATATACTGTAATGGACTGTCATTCAGACTGTTAAATACTGTAATGTAGTGGACTGTCATTCAGATTGTTATATACTGTAATGGACTGTCATTCAGACTGTTATATACTGTAATGTAATGGACTGTCATTCAGACTGTTATATACTGTAATGTAGTGGACTGTCATTCAGACTGTTATATACTGTAATGTAGTGGACTGTCATTCAGACTGTTATATACTGTAATGTAGTGGACTGTCTTTAAGACTGTTATATACTGTAATGTAGTGGACTGTTATATACTGTTATGTAGTGGACTGTTATATACTTTAATGTAATGGACTGTCATTCAGACTGTTATATACTGTAATGTAATGGACTGTCATTCAGACTGTTATATACTGTAATGTAATGGACCTTCATTCAGACTGTTATATACTGTAATGTAGTGGACTGTCATTCAGACTGTTATATACTGTAATGTAGTGGACTGTCATTCAGACTGTTATATACCGTACTGTAGTGGACTGTAACATACTGTAATGTAGTGGACTGTTATATACTGTAATGTAGTGGACTGTGATATACTGTAATGTAGTGGACTGTCATTCAGACTGTTATATACTGTAATGTAGTGGACTGTCTTTCAGACTGTTATATACTGTAATGTAGTGGACTGTTACATACTGTTATGTAGTGGACTGTTGTATACTTTAATGTAATGGACTGTCATTCATACTGTTATATACTGTAATGTAATGGACTGTCATTCAGACTGTTATATACTGTAATGTAATGGACCTTCATTCAGACTGTTATATACTGTAATGTAGTGGACTGTCATTCAGACTGTTATATACTGTAATGTAATGGACTGTCATTCAGACTGTTATATACTGTAATGTAGTGGACTGTAACATACTGTAATGTAGTGGACTGTTATATACTGTAATGTAGTGGACTGTCATTCAGACTGTTATGTACAGTAATGGACTGTCATTCAGACTGTTATATACTGTAATGTAGTGGACTGTCATTCAGACTGTTATATACTGTAATGGACTGTCATTCAGACTGTTATATACTGTAATGGACTGTCATTCAGACTGTTATATACTGTAATGTAATGGACTGTCATTCAGACTGTTATATACTGTAATGTAGTGGACTGTCATTCAGACTGTTATATACTGTAATGTAGTGGACTGTCATTCAGACTGTTATATACTGTAATATAGTGGACTGTTAAATACTGTAATGTAGTGGACTGTTATATACTGTAATGTAGTGGACTGTCATTCAGACTGTTATATACTGTAATGTAGTGGACTGTCATTCAGACTGTTATATACTGTAATGTAGTGGACTGTCATTCAGACTGTTATATACTGTAATGTAGTGGACTGTCATTCAGACTGTTATGTACTGTAATGGACTGTCATTCAGACTGTTATATACTGTAATGTAATGGACTGTCATTCAGACTGTTATATACTGTAATGTAATGGACTGTCATTCAGACTGTTATATACTGTAATGTAATGGACTGTCATTCAGACTGTTATATACTGTAATGTAGTGGACTGTCATTCAGACTGTTATATACTGTAATGGACTGTCATTCAGACTGTTATATACTGTAATGTAATGGACTGTCATTCAGACTGTTATATACTGTAATGTAGTGTACTGTCATTCAGACTGTTATATACTGTAATGGACTGTCATTCAGACTGTTAAATACTGTAATGTAGTGGACTGTCATTCAGATTGTTATATACTGTAATGGACTGTCATTCAGACTGTTATATACTGTAATGTAATGGACTGTCATTCAGACTGTTATATACTGTAATGTAGTGGACTGTCATTCAGACTGTTATATACTGTAATGTAGTGGACTGTCATTCAGACTGTTATATACTGTAATGTAGTGGACTGTCTTTAAGACTGTTATATACTGTAATGTAGTGGACTGTTATATACTGTTATGTAGTGGACTGTTATATACTTTAATGTAATGGACTGTCATTCAGACTGTTATATACTGTAATGTAATGGACTGTCATTCAGACTGTTATATACTGTAATGTAATGGACCTTCATTCAGACTGTTATATACTGTAATGTAGTGGACTGTCATTCAGACTGTTATATACTGTAATGTAGTGGACTGTCATTCAGACTGTTATATACCGTACTGTAGTGGACTGTAACATACTGTAATGTAGTGGACTGTTATATACTGTAATGTAGTGGACTGTGATATACTGTAATGTAGTGGACTGTCATTCAGACTGTTATATACTGTAATGTAGTGGACTGTCTTTCAGACTGTTATATACTGTAATGTAGTGGACTGTTACATACTGTTATGTAGTGGACTGTTGTATACTTTAATGTAATGGACTGTCATTCATACTGTTATATACTGTAATGTAATGGACTGTCATTCAGACTGTTATATACTGTAATGTAATGGACCTTCATTCAGACTGTTATATACTGTAATGTAGTGGACTGTCATTCAGACTGTTATATACTGTAATGTAGTGGACTGTCATTCAGACTGTTATATACTGTAATGTAGTGGACTGTAACATACTGTAATGTAGTGGACTGTTATATACTGTAATGTAGTGGACTGTCATTCAGACTGTTATGTACAGTAATGGACTGTCATTCAGACTGTTATATACTGTAATGTAGTGGACTGTCATTCAGACTGTTATATACTGTAATGGACTGTCATTCAGACTGTTATATACTGTAATGGACTGTCATTCAGACTGTTATATACTGTAATGTAATGGACTGTGATTCAGACTGTTATATACTGTAATGTAGTGGACTGTCATTCAGACTGTTATATACTGTAATGTAGTGGACTGTCATTCAGACTGTTATATACTGTAATATAGTGGACTGTTAAATACTGTAATGTAGTGGACTGTTATATACTGTAATGTAGTGGACTGTCATTCAGACTGTTATATACTGTAATGTAGTGGACTGTCATTCAGACTGTTATATACTGTAATATAGTGGACTGTTAAATACTGTAATGTAGTGGACTGTTATATACTGTAATGTAGTGGACTGTCATTCAGACTGTTATATACTGTAATGTAGTGGACTGTCATTCAGAATGTTATGTACTGTAATGGACTGTCATTCAGACTGTTATATACTGTAATGTAATGGACTGTCATTCAGACTGTTATATACTGTAATGTAATGGACTGTCATTCAGACTGTTATATACTGTAATGTAATGGACTGTCATTCAGACTGTTATATACTGTAATGGACTGTCATTCAGACTGTTATATACTGTAATGTAATGGACTGTCATTCAGACTGTTATATACTGTAATGTAGTGGACTGTCATTCAGACTGTTATATACTGTAATGTAATGGACTGTCATTCAGACTGTTATATACTGTAATGTAATGGACTGTCATTCAGACTGTTATATACTGTAATGTAGTGGACTGTCACTCAGACTGTTATATACTGTAATGTAGTGGACTGTCATTCAGACTGTTATATACTGTAATGTAGTGGACTGTAACATACTGTAATGTAGTGGACTGTTATATACTGTAATGTAGTGGACTGTCATTCAGACTGTTATGTACTGTAATGGACTGTCATTCAGACAGTTATATACTGTAATGTAGTGGACTGTCATTCAGACTGTTATATACTGTAATGTAATGGACTGTCATTCAGACTGTTATATACTGTAATGTAGTGGACTGTCATTCAGACTGTTATATACTGTAATGGACTGTCATTCAGACTGTTATATACTGTAATGTAATGGACTGTCATTCAGACTGTTATATACTGTAATGTAATGGTCTGTCATTCAGACTGTTATATACTGTAATGTAGTGGACTGTCATTCAGACTGTTATATACTGTAATGTAGTGGACTGTCATTCAGACTGTTATATACTGTAATATAGTGGACTGTTAAATACTGTAATGTAGTGGACTGTTATATACTGTAATGTAGTGGACTGTCATTCAGACTGTTATATACTGTAATGTAGTGGACTGTCATTCAGACTGTTATGTACTGTAATGGACTGTCATTCAGACTGTTATATACTGTAATGTAATGGACTGTCATTCAGACTGTTATATACTGTAATGTAATGGACTGTCATTCAGACTGTTATATACTGTAATGGACTGTCATTCAGACTGTTATATACTGTAATGTAATGGACTGTCATTCAGACTGTTATATACTGTAATGTAGTGGACTGTCATTCAGACTGTTATATACTGTAATGTAATGGACTGTCATTCAGACTGTTATATACTGTAATGTAATGGACTGTCATTCAGACTGTTATATACTGTAATGTAGTGGACTGTCACTCAGACTGTTATATAGTGTAATGTAGTGGACTGTCATTCAGACTGTTATATACTGTAATGTAGTGGACTGTAACATACTGTAATGTAGTGGACTGTTATATACTGTAATGTAGTGGACTGTCATTCAGACTGTTATGTACTGTAATGGACTGTCATTCAGACAGTTATATACTGTAATGTAGTGGACTGTCATTCAGACTGTTATATACTGTAATGTAATGGACTGTCATTCAGACTGTTATATACTGTAATGTAGTGGACTGTCATTCAGACTGTTATATACTGTAATGGACTGTCATTCAGACTGTTATATACTGTAATGTAATGGACTGTCATTCAGACTGTTATATACTGTAATGTAATGGTCTGTCATTCAGACTGTTATATACTGTAATGTAGTGGACTGTCATTCAGACTGTTATATACTGTAATGTAGTGGACTGTCATTCAGACTGTTATATACTGTAATATAGTGGACTGTTAAATACTGTAATGTAGTGGACTGTTATATACTGTAATGTAGTGGACTGTCATTCAGACTGTTATATACTGTAATGTAGTGGACTGTCATTCAGACTGTTATGTACTGTAATGGACTGTCATTCAGACTGTTATATACTGTAATGTAATGGACTGTCATTCAGACTGTTATATACTGTAATGTAATGGACTGTCATTCAGACTGTTATATACTGTAATGTAATGGACTGTCATTCAGACTGTTATATACTGTAATGTAGTGGACTGTCATTCAGACTGTTATATACTGTAATGGACTGTCATTCAGACTGTTATATACTGTAATGTAATGGACTGTCATTCAGACTGTTATATACTGTAATGTAGTGTACTGTCATTCAGACTGTTATATACTGTAATGGACTGTCATTCAGACTGTTAAATACTGTAATGTAGTGGACTGTCATTCAGATTGTTATATACTGTAATGGACTGTCATTCAGACTGTTATATACTGTAATGTAATGGACTGTCATTCAGACTGTTATATACTGTAATGTAGTGGACTGTCATTCAGACTGTTATATACTGTAATGTAGTGGACTGTCATTCAGACTGTTATATACTGTAATGTAGTGGACTGTCTTTAAGACTGTTATATACTGTAATGTAGTGGACTGTTATATACTGTTATGTAGTGGACTGTTATATACTTTAATGTAATGGACTGTCATTCAGACTGTTATATACTGTAATGTAATGGACTGTCATTCAGACTGTTATATACAGTAATGTAATGGACCTTCATTCAGACTGTTATATACTGTAATGTAGTGGACTGTCATTCAGACTGTTATATACTGTAATGTAGTGGACTGTCATTCAGACTGTTATATACCGTACTGTAGTGGACTGTAACATACTGTAATGTAGTGGACTGTTATATACTGTAATGTAGTGGACTGTCATTCAGACTGTTATGTACTGTAATGGACTGTCATTCAGACTGTTATATACTGTAATGTAGTGGACTGTCATTCAGACTGTTATATACTGTAATGGACTGTCATTCAGACTGTTATATACTGTAATGTAGTGGACTGTCATTCAGACTGTTATATACTGTAATGTAGTGGACTGTCATTCAGACTGTTATATACTGTAATGTAGTGGACTGTAACATACTGTAATGTAGTGGACTGTTATATACTGTAATGTAGTGGACTGTCATTCAGACTGTTATGTACTGTAATGGACTGTCATTCAGACTGTTATATACTGTAATGTAGTGGACTGTCATTCAGACTGTTATATACTGTAATGGACTGTCATTCAGACTGTTATATACTGTAATGGACTGTCATTCAGACTGTTATATACTGTAATGTAATGGACTGTCATTCAGACTGTTATATACTGTAATGTAGTGGACTGTCATTCAGACTGTTATATACTGTAATGTAGTGGACTGTCATTCAGACTGATATATACTGTAATATAGTGGACTGTTAAATACTGTAATGTAGTGGACTGTTATATACTGTAATGTAGTGGACTGTCATTCAGACTGTTATATACTGTAATGTAGTGGACTGTCATTCAGACTGTTATATACTGTAATGTAGTGGACTGTCATTCAGACTGTTATATACTGTAATATAGTGGACTGTTAAATACTGTAATGTAGTGGACTGTTATATACTGTAATGTAGTGGACTGTCATTCAGACTGTTATATACTGTAATGTAGTGGACTGTCATTCAGACTGTTATGTACTGTAATGGACTGTCATTCAGACTGTTATATACTGTAATGTAATCTACTGTCATTCAGACTGTTATATACTGTAATGTAATGGACTGTCATTCAGACTGTTATATACTGTAATGTAATGGACTGTCATTCAGACTGTTATATACTGTAATGTAGTGGACTGTCATTCAGACTGTTATATACTGTAATGGACTGTCATTCAGACTGTTATATACTGTAATGTAGTGGACTGTCATTCAGACTGTTATGTACTGTAATGGACTGTCATTCAGACTGTTATATACTGTAATGTAGTGGACTGTCATTCAGACTCTTATATACTGTAATGTAGTGGACTGTAACATACTGTAATGTAGTGGACTGTTATATACTGTAATGTAGTGGACTGTCATTCAGACTGTTATGTACTGTAATGGACTGTCATTCAGACTGTTATATACTGTAATGTAGTGGACTGTCATTCAGACTGTTATATACTGTAATGGACTGTCATTCAGACTGTTATATACTGTAATGGACTGTCATTCAGACTGTTATATACTGTAATGTAATGGACTGTCATTCAGACTGTTATATACTGTAATGTAGTGGACTGTCATTCAGACTGTTATATACTGTAATGTAGTGGACTGTCATTCAGACTGATATATACTGTAATATAGTGGACTGTTAAATACTGTAATGTAGTGGACTGTTATATACTGTAATGTAGTGGACTGTCATTCAGACTGTTATATACTGTAATGTAGTGGACTGTCATTCAGACTGTTATATACTGTAATGTAGTGGACTGTCATTCAGACTGTTATATACTGTAATATATTGGACTGTTAAATACTGTAATGTAGTGGACTGTTATATACTGTAATGTAGTGGACTGTCATTCAGACTGTTATATACTGTAATGTAGTGGACTGTCATTCAGACTGTTATGTACTGTAATGGACTGTCATTCAGACTGTTATATACTGTAATGTAATGGACTGTCATTCAGACTGTTATATACTGTAATGTAATGGACTGTCATTCAGACTGTTATATACTGTAATGTAATGGACTGTCATTCAGACTGTTATATACTGTAATGTAGTGGACTGTCATTCAGACTGTTATATACTGTAATGGACTGTCATTCAGACTGTTATATACTGTAATGTAATGGACTGTAATTCAGACTGTTATATACTGTAATGTAGTGTACTGTCATTCAGACTGTTATATACTGTAATGGACTGTCATTCAGACTGTTAAATACTGTAATGTAGTGGACTGTCATTCAGATTGTTATATACTGTAATGGACTGTCATTCAGACTGTTATATACTGTAACGTAATGGACTGTCATTCAGACTGTTATATACTGTAATGTAGTGGACTGTCATTCAGACTGTTATATACTGTAATGTAGTGGACTGTCATTCAGACTGTTATATACTGTAATGTAGTGGACTGTCTTTAAGACTGTTATATACTGTAATGTAGTGGACTGTTATATTATGTTATGTAGTGGACTGTTATATACTTTAATGTAATGGACTGTCATTCAGACTGTTATATACTGTAATGTAATGGACTGTCATTCAGACTGTTATATACTGTAATGTAATGGACCTTCATTCAGACTGTTATATACTGTAATGTAGTGGACTGTCATTCAGACTGTTATATACTGTAATGTAGTGGACTGTCATTCAGACTGTTATATACCGTACTGTAGTGGACTGTAACATACTGTAATGTAGTGGACTGTTATATACTGTAATGTAGTGGACTGTGATATACTGTAATGTAGTGGACTGTCATTCAGACTGTTATATACTGTAATGTAGTGGACTGTCTTTCAGACTGTTATATACTGTAATGTAGTGGACTGTTACATACTGTTATGTAGTGGACTGTTGTATACTTTAATGTAATGGACTGTCATTCATACTGTTATATACTGTAATGTAATGGACTGTCATTCAGACTGTTATATACTGTAATGTAATGGACCTTCATTCAGACTGTTATATACTGTAATGTAGTGGACTGTCATTCAGACTGTTATATACTGTAATGTAGTGGACTGTCATTCAGACTGTTATATACTGTAATGTAGTGGACTGTAACATACTGTAATGTAGTGGACTGTTATATACTGTAATGTAGTGGACTGTCATTCAGACTGTTATGTACAGTAATGGACTGTCATTCAGACTGTTATATACTGTAATGTAGTGGACTGTCATTCAGACTGTTATATACTGTAATGGACTGTCATTCAGACTGTTATATACTGTAATGGACTGTCATTCAGACTGTTATATACTGTAATGTAATGGACTGTCATTCAGACTGTTATATACTGTAATGTAGTGGACTGTCATTCAGACTGTTATATACTGTAATGTAGTGGACTGTCATTCAGACTGTTATATACTGTAATATAGTGGACTGTTAAATACTGTAATGTAGTGGACTGTTATATACTGTAATGTAGTGGACTGTCATTCAGACTGTTATATACTGTAATGTAGTGGACTGTCATTCAGACTGTTATATACTGTAATATAGTGGACTGTTAAATACTGTAATGTAGTGGACTGTTATATACTGTAATGTAGTGGACTGTCATTCAGACTGTTATATACTGTAATTTAGTGGACTGTCATTCAGAATGTTATGTACTGTAATGGACTGTCATTCAGACTGTTATATACTGTAATGTAATGGACTGTCATTCAGACTGTTATATACTGTAATGTAATGGACTGTCATTCAGACTGTTATATACTGTAATGTAATGGACTGTCATTCAGACTGTTATATACTGTAATGTAGTGGACTGTCATTCAGACTGTTATATACTGTAATGGACTGTCATTCAGACTGTTATATACTGTAATGTAATGGACTGTCATTCAGACTGTTATATACTGTAATGTAGTGGACTGTCATTCAGACTGTTATATACTGTAATGTAGTGGACTGTCACTCAGACAGTTATATACTGTAATGTAGTGGACTGTCATTCAGACTGTTATATACTGTAATGTAGTGGACTGTAACATACTGTAATGTAGTGGACTGTTATATACTGTAATGTAGTGGACTGTCATTCAGACTGTTATGTACTGTAATGGACTGTCATTCAGACAGTTATATACTGTAATGTAGTGGACTGTCATTCAGACTGTTATATACTGTAATGTAATGGACTGTCATTCAGACTGTTATATACTGTAATGTAGTGGACTGTCATTCAGACTGTTATATACTGTAATGGACTGTCATTCAGACTGTTATATACTGTAATGTAATGGACTGTCATTCAGACTGTTATATACTGTAATGTAATGGTCTGTCATTCAGACTGTTATATACTGTAATGTAGTGGACTGTCATTCAGACTGTTATATACTGTAATGTAGTGGACTGTCATTCAGACTGTTATATACTGTAATATAGTGGACTGTTAAATACTGGAATGTAGTGGACTGTTATATACTGTAATGTAGTGGACTGTCATTCAGACTGTTATATACTGTAATGTAGTGGACTGTCATTCAGACTGTTATATACTGTAATGTAGTGGACTGTCATTCAGACTGTTATATACTGTAATGTAGTGGACTGTCTTTAAGACTGTTATATACTGTAATGTAGTGGACTGTTATATACTGTTATGTAGTGGACTGTTATATACTTTAATGTAATGGACTGTCATTCAGACTGTTATATACTGTAATGTAATGGACTGTCATTCAGACTGTTATATACAGTAATGTAATGGACCTTCATTCAGACTGTTATATACTGTAATGTAGTGGACTGTCATTCAGACTGTTATATACTGTAATGTAGTGGACTGTCATTCAGACTGTTATATACCGTACTGTAGTGGACTGTAACATACTGTAATGTAGTGGACTGTTATATACTGTAATGTAGTGGACTGTCATTCAGACTGTTATGTACTGTAATGGACTGTCATTCAGACTGTTATATACTGTAATGTAGTGGACTGTCATTCAGACTGTTATATACTGTAATGGACTGTCATTCAGACTGTTATATACTGTAATGTAGTGGACTGTCATTCAGACTGTTATATACTGTAATGTAGTGGACTGTCATTCAGACTGTTATATACTGTAATGTAGTGGACTGTAACATACTGTAATGTAGTGGACTGTTATATACTGTAATGTAGTGGACTGTCATTCAGACTGTTATGTACTGTAATGGACTGTCATTCAGACTGTTATATACTGTAATGTAGTGGACTGTCATTCAGACTGTTATATACTGTAATGGACTGTCATTCAGACTGTTATATACTGTAATGGACTGTCATTCAGACTGTTATATACTGTAATGTAATGGACTGTCATTCAGACTGTTATATACTGTAATGTAGTGGACTGTCATTCAGACTGTTATATACTGTAATGTAGTGGACTGTCATTCAGACTGATATATACTGTAATATAGTGGACTGTTAAATACTGTAATGTAGTGGACTGTTATATACTGTAATGTAGTGGACTGTCATTCAGACTGTTATATACTGTAATGTAGTGGACTGTCATTCAGACTGTTATATACTGTAATGTAGTGGACTGTCATTCAGACTGTTATATACTGTAATATAGTGGACTGTTAAATACTGTAATGTAGTGGACTGTTATATACTGTAATGTAGTGGACTGTCATTCAGACTGTTATATACTGTAATGTAGTGGACTGTCATTCAGACTGTTATGTACTGTAATGGACTGTCATTCAGACTGTTATATACTGTAATGTAATCTACTGTCATTCAGACTGTTATATACTGTAATGTAATGGACTGTCATTCAGACTGTTATATACTGTAATGTAATGGACTGTCATTCAGACTGTTATATACTGTAATGTAGTGGACTGTCATTCAGACTGTTATATACTGTAATGGACTGTCATTCAGACTGTTATATACTGTAATGTAGTGGACTGTCATTCAGACTGTTATGTACTGTAATGGACTGTCATTCAGACTGTTATATACTGTAATGTAGTGGACTGTCATTCAGACTCTTATATACTGTAATGTAGTGGACTGTAACATACTGTAATGTAGTGGACTGTTATATACTGTAATGTAGTGGACTGTCATTCAGACTGTTATGTACTGTAATGGACTGTCATTCAGACTGTTATATACTGTAATGTAGTGGACTGTCATTCAGACTGTTATATACTGTAATGGACTGTCATTCAGACTGTTATATACTGTAATGGACTGTCATTCAGACTGTTATATACTGTAATGTAATGGACTGTCATTCAGACTGTTATATACTGTAATGTAGTGGACTGTCATTCAGACTGTTATATACTGTAATGTAGTGGACTGTCATTCAGACTGATATATACTGTAATATAGTGGACTGTTAAATACTGTAATGTAGTGGACTGTTATATACTGTAATGTAGTGGACTGTCATTCAGACTGTTATATACTGTAATGTAGTGGACTGTCATTCAGACTGTTATATACTGTAATGTAGTGGACTGTCATTCAGACTGTTATATACTGTAATATATTGGACTGTTAAATACTGTAATGTAGTGGACTGTTATATACTGTAATGTAGTGGACTGTCATTCAGACTGTTATATACTGTAATGTAGTGGACTGTCATTCAGACTGTTATGTACTGTAATGGACTGTCATTCAGACTGTTATATACTGTAATGTAATGGACTGTCATTCAGACTGTTATATACTGTAATGTAATGGACTGTCATTCAGACTGTTATATACTGTAATGTAATGGACTGTCATTCAGACTGTTATATACTGTAATGTAGTGGACTGTCATTCAGACTGTTATATACTGTAATGGACTGTCATTCAGACTGTTATATACTGTAATGTAATGGACTGTAATTCAGACTGTTATATACTGTAATGTAGTGTACTGTCATTCAGACTGTTATATACTGTAATGGACTGTCATTCAGACTGTTAAATACTGTAATGTAGTGGACTGTCATTCAGATTGTTATATACTGTAATGGACTGTCATTCAGACTGTTATATACTGTAACGTAATGGACTGTCATTCAGACTGTTATATACTGTAATGTAGTGGACTGTCATTCAGACTGTTATATACTGTAATGTAGTGGACTGTCATTCAGACTGTTATATACTGTAATGTAGTGGACTGTCTTTAAGACTGTTATATACTGTAATGTAGTGGACTGTTATATTATGTTATGTAGTGGACTGTTATATACTTTAATGTAATGGACTGTCATTCAGACTGTTATATACTGTAATGTAATGGACTGTCATTCAGACTGTTATATACTGTAATGTAATGGACCTTCATTCAGACTGTTATATACTGTAATGTAGTGGACTGTCATTCAGACTGTTATATACTGTAATGTAGTGGACTGTCATTCAGACTGTTATATACCGTACTGTAGTGGACTGTAACATACTGTAATGTAGTGGACTGTTATATACTGTAATGTAGTGGACTGTGATATACTGTAATGTAGTGGACTGTCATTCAGACTGTTATATACTGTAATGTAGTGGACTGTCTTTCAGACTGTTATATACTGTAATGTAGTGGACTGTTACATACTGTTATGTAGTGGACTGTTGTATACTTTAATGTAATGGACTGTCATTCATACTGTTATATACTGTAATGTAATGGACTGTCATTCAGACTGTTATATACTGTAATGTAATGGACCTTCATTCAGACTGTTATATACTGTAATGTAGTGGACTGTCATTCAGACTGTTATATACTGTAATGTAGTGGACTGTCATTCAGACTGTTATATACTGTAATGTAGTGGACTGTAACATACTGTAATGTAGTGGACTGTTATATACTGTAATGTAGTGGACTGTCATTCAGACTGTTATGTACAGTAATGGACTGTCATTCAGACTGTTATATACTGTAATGTAGTGGACTGTCATTCAGACTGTTATATACTGTAATGGACTGTCATTCAGACTGTTATATACTGTAATGGACTGTCATTCAGACTGTTATATACTGTAATGTAATGGACTGTCATTCAGACTGTTATATACTGTAATGTAGTGGACTGTCATTCAGACTGTTATATACTGTAATGTAGTGGACTGTCATTCAGACTGTTATATACTGTAATATAGTGGACTGTTAAATACTGTAATGTAGTGGACTGTTATATACTGTAATGTAGTGGACTGTCATTCAGACTGTTATATACTGTAATGTAGTGGACTGTCATTCAGACTGTTATATACTGTAATATAGTGGACTGTTAAATACTGTAATGTAGTGGACTGTTATATACTGTAATGTAGTGGACTGTCATTCAGACTGTTATATACTGTAATTTAGTGGACTGTCATTCAGAATGTTATGTACTGTAATGGACTGTCATTCAGACTGTTATATACTGTAATGTAATGGACTGTCATTCAGACTGTTATATACTGTAATGTAATGGACTGTCATTCAGACTGTTATATACTGTAATGTAATGGACTGTCATTCAGACTGTTATATACTGTAATGTAGTGGACTGTCATTCAGACTGTTATATACTGTAATGGACTGTCATTCAGACTGTTATATACTGTAATGTAATGGACTGTCATTCAGACTGTTATATACTGTAATGTAGTGGACTGTCATTCAGACTGTTATATACTGTAATGTAGTGGACTGTCACTCAGACAGTTATATACTGTAATGTAGTGGACTGTCATTCAGACTGTTATATACTGTAATGTAGTGGACTGTAACATACTGTAATGTAGTGGACTGTTATATACTGTAATGTAGTGGACTGTCATTCAGACTGTTATGTACTGTAATGGACTGTCATTCAGACAGTTATATACTGTAATGTAGTGGACTGTCATTCAGACTGTTATATACTGTAATGTAATGGACTGTCATTCAGACTGTTATATACTGTAATGTAGTGGACTGTCATTCAGACTGTTATATACTGTAATGGACTGTCATTCAGACTGTTATATACTGTAATGTAATGGACTGTCATTCAGACTGTTATATACTGTAATGTAATGGTCTGTCATTCAGACTGTTATATACTGTAATGTAGTGGACTGTCATTCAGACTGTTATATACTGTAATGTAGTGGACTGTCATTCAGACTGTTATATACTGTAATATAGTGGACTGTTAAATACTGGAATGTAGTGGACTGTTATATACTGTAATGTAGTGGACTGTCATTCAGACTGTTATATACTGTAATGTAGTGGACTGTCATTCAGACTGTTATGTACTGTAATGGACTGTCATTCAGACTGTTATATACTGTAATGTAATGGACTGTCATTCAGACTGTTATATACTGTAATGTAATGGACTGTCATTCAGACTGTTATATACTGTAATGTAATGGACTGTCATTCAGACTGTTATATACTGTAATGTAGTGGACTGTCATTCAGACTGTTATATACTGTAATGGACTGTCATTCAGACTGTTATATACTGTAATGTAATGGACTGTCATTCAGACTGTTATATACTGTAATGTAGTGTACTGTCATTCAGACTGTTATATACTGTAATGGACTGTCATTCAGACTGTTAAATACTGTAATGTAGTGGACTGTCATTCAGATTGTTATATACTGTAATGGACTGTCATTCAGACTGTTATATACTGTAATGTAATGGACTGTCATTCAGACTGTTATATACTGTAATGTAGTGGACTGTCATTCAGACTGTTATATACTGTAATGTAGTGGACTGTCATTCAGACTGTTATATACTGTAATGTAGTGGACTGTCTTTAAGACTGTTATATACTGTAATGTAGTGGACTGTTATATACTGTTATGTAGTGGACTGTTATATACTTTAATGTAATGGACTGTCATTCAGACTGTTATATACTGTAATGTAATGGACTGTCATTCAGACTGTTATATACAGTAATGTAATGGACCTTCATTCAGACTGTTATATACTGTAATGTAGTGGACTGTCATTCAGACTGTTATATACTGTAATGTAGTGGACTGTCATTCAGACTGTTATATACCGTACTGTAGTGGACTGTAACATACTGTAATGTAGTGGACTGTTATATACTGTAATGTAGTGGACTGTCATTCAGACTGTTATGTACTGTAATGGACTGTCATTCAGACTGTTATATACTGTAATGTAGTGGACTGTCATTCAGACTGTTATATACTGTAATGGACTGTCATTCAGACTGTTATATACTGTAATGTAGTGGACTGTCATTCAGACTGTTATATACTGTAATGTAGTGGACTGTCATTCAGACTGTTATATACTGTAATGTAGTGGACTGTAACATACTGTAATGTAGTGGACTGTTATATACTGTAATGTAGTGGACTGTCATTCAGACTGTTATGTACTGTAATGGACTGTCATTCAGACTGTTATATACTGTAATGTAGTGGACTGTCATTCAGACTGTTATATACTGTAATGGACTGTCATTCAGACTGTTATATACTGTAATGGACTGTCATTCAGACTGTTATATACTGTAATGTAATGGACTGTCATTCAGACTGTTATATACTGTAATGTAGTGGACTGTCATTCAGACTGTTATATACTGTAATGTAGTGGACTGTCATTCAGACTGATATATACTGTAATATAGTGGACTGTTAAATACTGTAATGTAGTGGACTGTTATATACTGTAATGTAGTGGACTGTCATTCAGACTGTTATATACTGTAATGTAGTGGACTGTCATTCAGACTGTTATGTACTGTAATGGACTGTCATTCAGACTGTTATATACTGTAATGTAATCTACTGTCATTCAGACTGTTATATACTGTAATGTAATGGACTGTCATTCAGACTGTTATATACTGTAATGTAATGGACTGTCATTCAGACTGTTATATACTGTAATGTAGTGGACTGTCATTCAGACTGTTATATACTGTAATGGACTGTCATTCAGACTGTTATATACTGTAATGTAGTGGACTGTCATTCAGACTGTTATGTACTGTAATGGACTGTCATTCAGACTGTTATATACTGTAATGTAGTGGACTGTCATTCAGACTCTTATATACTGTAATGTAGTGGACTGTAACATACTGTAATGTAGTGGACTGTTATATACTGTAATGTAGTGGACTGTCATTCAGACTGTTATGTACTGTAATGGACTGTCATTCAGACTGTTATATACTGTAATGTATTGGACTGTCATTCAGACTGTTATATACTGTAATGGACTGTCATTCAGACTGTTATATACTGTAATGGACTGTCATTCAGACTGTTATATACTGTAATGTAATGGACTGTCATTCAGACTGTTATATACTGTAATGTAGTGGACTGTCATTCAGACTGTTATATACTGTAATGTAGTGGACTGTCATTCAGACTGATATATACTGTAATATAGTGGACTGTTAAATACTGTAATGTAGTGGACTGTTATATACTGTAATGTAGTGGACTGTCATTCAGACTGTTATATACTGTAATGTAGTGGACTGTCATTCAGACTGTTATATACTGTAATGTAGTGGACTGTCATTCAGACTGTTATATACTGTAATATAGTGGACTGTTAAATACTGTAATGTAGTGGACTGTTATATACTGTAATGTAGTGGACTGTCATTCAGACTGTTATATACTGTAATGTAGTGGACTGTCATTCAGACTGTTATGTACTGTAATGGACTGTCATTCAGACTGTTATATACTGTAATGTAATGGACTGTCATTCAGACTGTTATATACTGTAATGTAATGGACTGTCATTCAGACTGTTATATACTGTAATGTAATGGACTGTCATTCAGACTGTTATATACTGTAATGTAATGGACTGTCATTCAGACTGTTATATACTGTAATGTAATGGACTGTCATTCAGACTGTTATATACTGTAATGTAGTGGACTGTCATTCAGACTGTTATATACTGTAATGGACTGTCATTCAGACTGTTATATACTGTAATGTAATGGACTGTCATTCAGACTGTTATATACTGTAATGTAGTGTACTGTCATTCAGACTGTTATATACTGTAATGGACTGTCATTCAGACTGTTAAATACTGTAATGTAGTGGACTGTCATTCAGATGTTATATACTGTAATGGACTGTCATTCAGACTGTTATATACTGTAATGTAATGGACTGTCATTCAGACTGTTATATACTGTAATGTAGTGGACTGTCATTCAGACTGTTATATACTGTAATGTAGTGGACTGTCATTCAGACTGTTATATACTGTAATGTAGTGGACTGTCTTTAAGACTGTTATATACTGTAATGTAGTGGACTGTTATATACTGTTATGTAGTGGACTGTTATATACTTTAATGTAATGGACTGTCATTCAGACTGTTATATACTGTAATGTAATGGACTGTCATTCAGACTGTTATATACTGTAATGTAATGGACCTTCATTCAGACTGTTATATACTGTAATGTAGTGGACTGTCATTCAGACTGTTATATACTGTAATGTAGTGGACTGTCATTCAGACTGTTATATACCGTACTGTAGTGGACTGTAACATACTGTAATGTAGTGGACTGTTATATACTGTAATGTAGTGGACTGTCATTCAGACTGTTATGTACTGTAATGGACTGTCATTCAGACTGTTATATACTGTAATGTAGTGGACTGTCATTCAGACTGTTATATACTGTAATGGACTGTCATTCAGACTGTTATATACTGTAATGTAGTGGACTGTCATTCAGACTGTTATATACTGTAATGTAGTGGACTGTCATTCAGACTGTTATATACTGTAATGTAGTGGACTGTAACATACTGTAATGTAGTGGACTGTCATTCAGACTGTTATATACCGTACTGTAGTGGACTGTAACATACTGTAATGTAGTGGACTGTTATATACTGTAATGTAGTGGACTGTCATTCAGACTGTTATGTACTGTAATGGACTGTCATTCAGACTGTTATATACTGTAATGTAGTGGACTGTCATTCAGACTGTTATGTACTGTAATGGACTGTCATTCAGACTGTTATATACTGTAATGTAGTGGACTGTCATTCAGACTGTTATATACTGTAATGGACTGTCATTCAGACTGTTATATACTGTAATGGACTGTCATTCAGACTGTTATATACTGTAATGTAATGGACTGTCATTCAGACTGTTATATACTGTAATGTAGTGGACTGTCATTCAGACTGTTATATACTGTAATGTAGTGGACTGTCATTCAGACTGATATATACTGTAATATAGTGGACTGTTAAATACTGTAATGTAGTGGACTGTTATATACTGTAATGTAGTGGACTGTCATTCAGACTGTTATATACTGTAATGTAGTGGACTGTCATTCAGACTGTTATGTACTGTAATGGACTGTCATTCAGACTGTTATATACTGTAATGTAATCTACTGTCATTCAGACTGTTATATACTGTAATGTAATGGACTGTCATTCAGACTGTTATATACTGTAATGTAATGGACTGTCATTCAGACTGTTATATACTGTAATGTAGTGGACTGTCATTCAGACTGTTATATACTGTAATGGACTGTCATTCAGACTGTTATATACTGTAATGTAGTGGACTGTCATTCAGACTGTTATGTACTGTAATGGACTGTCATTCAGACTGTTATATACTGTAATGTAGTGGACTGTCATTCAGACTCTTATATACTGTAATGTAGTGGACTGTAACATACTGTAATGTAGTGGACTGTTATATACTGTAATGTAGTGGACTGTCATTCAGACTGTTATGTACTGTAATGGACTGTCATTCAGACTGTTATATACTGTAATGTATTGGACTGTCATTCAGACTGTTATATACTGTAATGGACTGTCATTCAGACTGTTATATACTGTAATGGACTGTCATTCAGACTGTTATATACTGTAATGTAATGGACTGTCATTCAGACTGTTATATACTGTAATGTAGTGGACTGTCATTCAGACTGTTATATACTGTAATGTAGTGGACTGTCATTCAGACTGATATATACTGTAATATAGTGGACTGTTAAATACTGTAATGTAGTGGACTGTTATATACTGTAATGTAGTGGACTGTCATTCAGACTGTTATATACTGTAATGTAGTGGACTGTCATTCAGACTGTTATATACTGTAATGTAGTGGACTGTCATTCAGACTGTTATATACTGTAATATAGTGGACTGTTAAATACTGTAATGTAGTGGACTGTTATATACTGTAATGTAGTGGACTGTCATTCAGACTGTTATATACTGTAATGTAGTGGACTGTCATTCAGACTGTTATGTACTGTAATGGACTGTCATTCAGACTGTTATATACTGTAATGTAATGGACTGTCATTCAGACTGTTATATACTGTAATGTAATGGACTGTCATTCAGACTGTTATATACTGTAATGTAATGGACTGTCATTCAGACTGTTATATACTGTAATGTAATGGACTGTCATTCAGACTGTTATATACTGTAATGTAATGGACTGTCATTCAGACTGTTATATACTGTAATGTAGTGGACTGTCATTCAGACTGTTATATACTGTAATGGACTGTCATTCAGACTGTTATATACTGTAATGTAATGGACTGTCATTCAGACTGTTATATACTGTAATGTAGTGTACTGTCATTCAGACTGTTATATACTGTAATGGACTGTCATTCAGACTGTTAAATACTGTAATGTAGTGGACTGTCATTCAGATTGTTATATACTGTAATGGACTGTCATTCAGACTGTTATATACTGTAATGTAATGGACTGTCATTCAGACTGTTATATACTGTAATGTAGTGGACTGTCATTCAGACTGTTATATACTGTAATGTAGTGGACTGTCATTCAGACTGTTATATACTGTAATGTAGTGGACTGTCTTTAAGACTGTTATATACTGTAATGTAGTGGACTGTTATATACTGTTATGTAGTGGACTGTTATATACTTTAATGTAATGGACTGTCATTCAGACTGTTATATACTGTAATGTAATGGACTGTCATTCAGACTGTTATATACTGTAATGTAATGGACCTTCATTCAGACTGTTATATACTGTAATGTAGTGGACTGTCATTCAGACTGTTATATACTGTAATGTAGTGGACTGTCATTCAGACTGTTATATACCGTACTGTAGTGGACTGTAACATACTGTAATGTAGTGGACTGTTATATACTGTAATGTAGTGGACTGTCATTCAGACTGTTATGTACTGTAATGGACTGTCATTCAGACTGTTATATACTGTAATGTAGTGGACTGTCATTCAGACTGTTATATACTGTAATGGACTGTCATTCAGACTGTTATATACTGTAATGTAGTGGACTGTCATTCAGACTGTTATATACTGTAATGGACTGTCATTCAGACTGTTATATACTGTAATGGACTGTCATTCAGACTGTTATATACTGTAATGTAATGGACTGTCATTCAGACTGTTATATACTGTAATGTAGTGGACTGTCATTCAGACTGTTATATACTGTAATGTAGTGGACTGTCATTCAGACTGATATATACTGTAATATAGTGGACTGTTAAATACTGTAATGTAGTGGACTGTTATATACTGTAATGTAGTGGACTGTCATTCAGACTGTTATATACTGTAATGTAGTGGACTGTCATTCAGACTGTTATATACTGTAATGTAGTGGACTGTCATTCAGACTGTTATATACTGTAATATAGTGGACTGTTAAATACTGTAATGTAGTGGACTGTTATATACTGTAATGTAGTGGACTGTCATTCAGACTGTTACATACTGTAATGTAGTGGACTGTCATTCAGACTGTTATGTACTGTAATGGACTGTCATTCAGACTGTTATATACTGTAATGTAATGGACTGTCATTCAGACTGTTATATACTGTAATGTAATGGACTGTCATTCAGACTGTTATATACTGTAATGTAATGGACTGTCATTCAGACTGTTATATACTGTAATGTAGTGGACTGTCATTCAGACTGTTATATACTGTAATGGACTGTCATTCAGACTGTTATATACTGTAATGTAGTGGACTGTCATTCAGACTGTTATGTACTGTAATGGACTGTCATTCAGACTGTTATATACTGTAATGTAGTGGACTGTCATTCAGACTGTTATATACTGTAATGTAGTGGACTGTAACATACTGTAATGTAGTGGACTGTTATATACTGTAATGTAGTGGACTGTCATTCAGACTGTTATGTACTGTAATGGACTGTCATTCAGACTGTTATATACTGTAATGTAGTGGACTGTCATTCAGACTGTTATATACTGTAATGGACTGTCATTCAGACTGTTATATACTGTAATGGACTGTCATTCAGACTGTTATATAATGTAATGTAATGGACTGTCATTCAGACTGTTATATACTGTAATGTAGTGGACTGTCATTCAGACTGTTATATACTGTAATGTAGTGGACTGTCATTCAGACTGATATATACTGTAATATAGTGGACTGTTAAATACTGTAATGTAGTGGACTGTTATATACTGTAATGTAGTGGACTGTCATTCAGACTGTTATATACTGTAATGTAGTGGACTGTCATTCAGACTGTTATATACTGTAATGTAGTGGACTGTCATTCAGACTGTTATATACTGTAATATAGTGGACTGTTAAATACTGTAATGTAGTGGACTGTTATATACTGTAATGTAGTGGACTGTCATTCAGACTGTTATATACTGTAATGTAGTGGACTGTCATTCAGACTGTTATGTACTGTAATGGACTGTCATTCAGACTGTTATATACTGTAATGTAATGGACTGTCATTCAGTCTGTTATATACTGTAATGTAATGGACTGTCATTGAGACTGTTATATACTGTAATGTAATGGACTGTCATTCAGACTGTTATATACTGTAATGTAGTGGACTGTCATTCAGACTGTTATATACTGTAATGGACTGTCATTCAGACTGTTATATACTGTAATGTAATGGACTGTCATTCAGACTGTTATATACTGTAATGTAGTGGACTGTCATTCAGACTGTTATATACTGTAATGTAATGGACTGTCATTCAGACTGTTATATACTGTAATGTAATGGACTGTCATTCAGACTGTTATATACTGTAATGTAGTGGACTGTCACTCAGACTGTTATATACTTTAATGTAGTGGACTGTCATTCAGACTGTTATATACTGTAATGTAGTGGACTGTAACATACTGTAATGTAGTGGACTGTTATATACTGTAATGTAGTGGACTGTCATTCAGACTGTTATGTACTGTAATGGACTGTCATTCAGACTGTTATATACTGTAATGTAGTGGACTGTCATTCAGACTGTTATACACTGTAAAGGACTGTCATTCAGACTGTTATATACTGTAATGTAGTGGACTGTCATTCAGACTGTGATATACTGTAATGTAGTGGACTGTCATTCAGACTGTTATATACTGTAATGTAGTGGACTGTCTTTCAGACTGTTATATACTGTAATGTAGTGGACTGTTACATACTGTTATGACGTGGACTGTTATATACTTTAATGTAATGGACTGTCATTCAGACTGTTATATACTCTAATGTAATGGACTGTCATTCAGACTGTTATATACTGTAATGTAATGGACCTTCATTCAGACTGTTATATACTGTAATGTAGTGGACTGTCATTCAGACTGTTATATACTGTAATGTAGTGGACTGTCATTCAGACTGTTATATACTGTAATGTAGTGGACTGTAACATACTGTAATGTAGTGGACTGTTATATACTGTAATGTAGTGGACTGTCATTCAGACTGTTATGTACAGTAATGGACTGTCATTCAGACTGTTATATACTGTAATGTAGTGGACTGTCATTCAGACTGTTATATACTGTAATGGACTGTCATTCAGACTGTTATATACTGTAATTGACTGTCATTCAGACTGTTATATACTGTAATGTAATGGACTGTCATTCAGACTGTTATATACTGTAATGTAGTGGACTGTCATTCAGACTGTTATATACTGTAATGTAGTGGACTGTCATTCAGACTGTTATATACTGTAATATAGTGGACTGTTAAATACTGTAATGTAGTGGACTGTTATATACTGTAATGTAGTGGACTGTCATTCAGACTGTTATATACTGTAATGTAGTGGACTGTCATTCAGACTGTTATATACTGTAATATAGTGGACTGTTAAATACTGTAATGTAGTGGACTGTTATATACTGTAATGTAGTGGACTGTCATTCAGACTGTTATATACTGTAATGTAGTGGACTGTCATTCAGAATGTTATGTACTGTAATGGACTGTCATTCAGACTGTTATATACTGTAATGTAATGGACTGTCATTCAGACTGTTATATACTGTAATGTAATGGACTGTCATTCAGACTGTTATATACTGTAATGTAATGGACTGTCATTCAGACTGTTATATACTGTAATGTAGTGGACTGTCATTCAGACTGTTATATACTGTAATGGACTGTCATTCAGACTGTTATATACTGTAATGTAATGGACTGTCATTCAGACTGTTATATACTGTAATGTAGTGGACTGTCATTCAGACTGTTATATACTGTAATGTAATGGACTGTCATTCAGACTGTTATATACTGTAATGTAATGGACTGTCATTCAGACTGTTATATACTGTAATGTAGTGGACTGTCACTCAGACTGTTATATACTGTAATGTAGTGGACTGTCATTCAGACTGTTATATACTGTAATGTAGTGGACTGTAACATACTGTAATGTAGTGGACTGTTATATACTGTAATGTAGTGGACTGTCATTCAGACTGTTATGTACTGTAATGGACTGTCATTCAGACAGTTATATACTGTAATGTAGTGGACTGTCATTCAGACTGTTATATACTGTAATGGACTGTCATTCAGACTGTTATATACTGTAATGTAATGGACTGTCATTCAGACTGTTATATACTGTAATGTAATGGACTGTCATTCAGACTGTTATATACTGTAATGTAATGGACTGTCATTCAGACTGTTATATACTGTAATGTAGTGGACTGTCATTCAGACTGTTATATACTGTAATGGACTGTCATTCAGACTGTTATATACTGTAATGTAATGGACTGTCATTCAGACTGTTATATACTGTAATGTAATGGTCTGTCATTCAGACTGTTATATACTGTAATGTAGTGGACTGTCATTCAGACTGTTATATACTGTAATGTAGTGGACTGTCATTCAGACTGTTATATACTGTAATATAGTGGACTGTTAAATACTGTAATGTAGTGGACTGTTATATACTGTAATGTAGTGGACTGTCATTCAGACTGTTATATACTGTAATGTAGTGGACTGTCATTCAGACTGTTATGTACTGTAATGGACTGTCATTCAGACTGTTATATACTGTAATGTAATGGACTGTCATTCAGACTGTTATATACTGTAATGTAATGGACTGTCATTCAGACTGTTATATACTGTAATGTAATGGACTGTCATTCAGACTGTTATATACTGTAATGTAGTGGACTGTCATTCAGACTGTTATATACTGTAATGGACTGTCATTCAGACTGTTATATACTGTAATGTAATGGACTGTCATTCAGACTGTTATATACTGTAATGTAGTGGACTGTCATTCAGACTGTTATATACTGTAATGTAATGGACTGTCATTCAGACTGTTATATACTGTAATGTAGTGGACTGTCATTCAGACTGTTATATACTGTAATGTAATGGACTGTCATTCAGACTGTTATATACTGTAATGTATTAGACTGTCATTCAGACTGTTATATACTGTAATGGACTGTCATTCAGACCGTTATATGCTGTAATGTAGTAGACTGTCATTCAGATTGTTATATACTGTAATGGACTGTCATTCAGACTGTTATATACTGTAATGTAATGGACTGTCATTCAGACTGTTATATACTGTAATGTAGTGGACTGTCATTCAGACTGTTATGTACTGTAATGGACTGTCATTCAGACTGTTATATACTGTAATGTAATGGACTGTCATTCAGACTGTTATATACTGTAATGTAGTGGACTGTCATTCAGACTGTTATATACTGTAATGTAGTTGACTGTCATTCAGACTGTTATATACTGTAAGGTAGTGGACTGTCATTCTGATTGTTATATACTGTAATTGACTGTCATTCAGACTGTTATATACTGTAATGTAATGGACTGTCATTCAGACTGTTATATACTGTAATGTATTAGACTGTCATTCAGACTGTTATATACTGTAATTGACTGTCATTCAGACTGTTATATACTGTAATGTAATGTACTGTCATTCAGACTGTTATATACTGTAATGTAGTGGACTGTCATTCAGACAGTTATATACTGTAATGTAGTGGACTGTCAAACAGACTGTTATATACTGTAATGTAGTGGATTGTCTTTCAGACTGTTATATACTGTAATGTAGTGGACTGTTACATACTGTAATGTAGTGGACTGTTATATACTGTAATGTAGTGGACTGTCATTCAGACTGTTATATACTGTAATGTAGTGGACTGTCATTCAGACTGTTATGTACTGTAATGGACTGTCATTCAGACTGTTATATACTGTAATGTAATGGACTGTCATTCAGACTGTTATATACTGTAATGTAATGGACTGTCATTCAGACTGTTATATACTGTAATGTAATGGACTGTCATTCAGACTGTTATATAATGTAATGTAGTGGACTGTCATTCAGACTGTTATATACTGTAATGTAGTGGACTGTCATTCATACTGTTATATACTGTAATGTAGTGGACTGTAACATACTGTAATGTAGTGGACTGTTATATACTGTAATGTAGTGGACTGTCATTCAGACTGTTATGTACTGTAATGGACTGTCATTCAGACTGTTATATACTGTAATGTAATGGACTGTCATTCAGACTGTTATATACTGTAATGTAATGGACTGTCATTCAGACAGTTATATACTGTAATGTAGTGGACTGTCATTCAGACTGGTATATACTGTAATGGACTGTCATTCAGACTGTTATATGCTGTAATGTAATGGATTGTCATTCAGACTGTTATATACTGTAATGTAATGGACTGTCATTCAGACTGTTATATACTGTAATGTAGTGGACTGTCATTCAGACTGTTATATACTGTAATGTAGAGGACTGTTATATACTCTAATGTAGTGGACTGTTATATACTGTAATGTAGTGGACTGTCATTCAGACTGTTATATACTGTAATGGACTGTCATTCAGACTGTTATATACTGTAATGTAATGGACTGTCATTCAGACTGTTATATACTGTAATGTAATGGACTGTCATTCAGACTGTTATATACAGTAATGTAGTGGACTGTCATTCAGACTGTTATATACTGTAATGTAGTGGACTGTTATTTACTGTAATGTAGTGGACTGTCATTCAGACTGTTATATACTGTAATGGACTGTCATTCAGACTGTTATATACTGTAATGTAGTGGACTGTCATTCAAACTGTTATATACTGTAATGGACTGTCATTCAGACTGTTATATACTGTAATGCACTGTCATTCAGACTGTTATATACTGTAATGTAATGGACTGTCATTCAGACTGTTATATACTGTAATGTAGTGGACTGTCATTCAGACTGTTATATACTGTAATGGGCTGTCATTCAGACTGTTATATACTGTAATGTAATGGACTGTCATTCAGACTGTTATATACTGTAATGTAGTGGACTGTCATTCAGACTGTTATATGCTGTAATGTAATGGACTGTCATTCAGACTGTTATATACTGTAATGTAGTGGACTGTCATTCAGACTGTTATATACTGTAATGTAGTGGACTGTCATTCAGACTGTTATATACTGTAATGGACTGTCATTCAGACTGTTATATACTGTAATGTAATGGACTGTCATTCAGACTGTTATATACTGTAATGTATTGGACTGTCATTCAGACTGTTAAATACTGTAATGTAGTGGACTGTCATTCAGACTGTTATATACTGTAATGTAGTGGACTGTCATTCAGACTGTTATATACTGTAATGTAGTGGACTGTCATTCAGACTGTTATGTACTGTAATGGACTGTCATTCAGACTGTTATATACTGTAATGTAATGGACTGTCATTCAGACTGTTATATACTGTAATGTAATGGACTGTCATTCAGACTGTTATATACTGTAATGTAATGGACTGTCATTCAGACTGTTATATACTGTAATGTAGTGGACTGTCATTCAGACTGTTATATACTGTAATGTAGTGGACTGTCATTCATACTGTTATATACTGTAATGTAGTGGACTGTAACATACTGTAATGTAGTGGACTGTTATATACTGTAATGTAGTGGACTGTCATTCAGACTGTTATGTACTGTAATGGACTGTCATTCAGACTGTTATATACTGTAATGTAATGGACTGTCATTCAGACTGTTATATACTGTAATGTAATGGACTGTCATTCAGACAGTTATATACTGTAATGTAGTGGACTGTCATTCAGACTGGTATATACTGTAATGGACTGTCATTCAGACTGTTATATGCTGTAATGTAATGGATTGTCATTCAGACTGTTATATACTGTAATGTAATGGACTGTCATTCAGACTGTTATATACTGTAATGTAGTGGACTGTCATTCAGACTGTTATATACTGTAATGTAGTGGACTGTTATATACTCTAATGTAGTGGACTGTTATATACTGTAATGTAGTGGACTGTCATTCAGACTGTTATATACTGTAATGGACTGTCATTCAGACTGTTATATACTGTAATGTAATGGACTGTCATTCAGACTGTTATATACAGTAATGTAGTGGACTGTCATTCAGACTGTTATATACTGTAATGTAGTGGACTGTTAGTTACTGTAATGTAGTGGACTGTCATTCAGACTGTTATATACTGTAATGGACTGTCATTCAGACTGTTATATACTGTAATGTAGTGGACTGTCATTCAAACTGTTATATACTGTAATGGACTGTCATTCAGACTGTTATATACTGTAATGCACTGTCATTCAGACTGTTATATACTGTAATGTAATGGACTGTCATTCAGACTGTTATATACTGTAATGTAGTGGACTGTCATTCAGACTGTTATATACTGTAATGGGCTGTCATTCAGACTGTTATATACTGTAATGTAATGGACTGTCATTCAGACTGTTATATACTGTAATGTAGTGGACTGTCATTCAGACTGTTATATGCTGTAATGTAATGGACTGTCATTCAGACTGTTATATACTGTAATGTAGTGGACTGTCATTCAGACTGTTATATACTGTAATGTAGTGGACTGTCATTCAGACTGTTATATACTGTAATGGACTGTCATTCAGACTGTTATATACTGTAATGGGCTGTCATTCAGACTGTTATATACTGTAATGTAATGGACTGTCATTCAGACTGTTATATACTGTAATGTAGTGGACTGTCATTCAGACTGTTATATGCTGTAATGTAATGGACTGTCATTCAGACTGTTATATACTGTAATGTAGTGGACTGTCATTCAGACTGTTATATACTGTAATGTAGTGGACTGTCATTCAGACTGTTATATACTGTAATGGACTGTCATTCAGACTGTTATATACTGTAATGTAATGGACTGTCATTCAGACTGTTATATACTGTAATGTATTGGACTGTCATTCAGACTGTTAAATACTGTAATGTAGTAGACTGTCATTCAGACTGTTATATACTGTAATGTAGTGGACTGTCATATAGACTGTTATATACTGTAATGTAGTGGACTGTCATTCAGACTGTTATGTACTGTAATGGACTGTCATTCAGTCTGTTATATACTGTAATGTAATGGACTGTCATTCAGACTGTTATATACTGTAATGTAATGGACTGTCATTCAGATTGCTACATACTGTAATGTAATGGACTGTCATTCAGACTGTTATATACTGTAATGTAGTGGACTGTCATTCAGACTGTTATATACTGTAATGTAGTGGACTGTAACATACTGTAATGCAGTGGACTGTTATATACTGTAATGTAGTGGACTGTCATTCAGACTGTTATGTACTGTAATGGACTGTCATTCAGACTGTTATATACTGTAATGTAATGGACTGTCATTCAGACTGTTATATACTGTAATGTAATGGACTGTCATTCAGACAGTTATATACTGTAATGTAGTGGACTGTCATTCAGACTGGTATATACTGTAATGGACTGTCATTCAGACTGTTATATACTGTAATGTAATGGACTGTCATTCAGACTGTTATATACTGTAATGGACTGTCATTCAGACTGTTATATACTGTAATGTAATGGACTGTCATTCAGACTGTTATGTACTGTAATGGACTGTCATTCAGACTGTTATATACTGTAATGTAATGGACTGTCATTCAGACTGTTATATACTGTAATGTAATAAACTGTCATTCAGTTTGCTACATACTGTAATGTAATGGACTGTCATTCAGACTGTTATATACTGTAATGTAGTGGACTGTCATTCAGACTGTTATATACTGTAATGTAGTGGACTGTCATTCAGACTGTTATATACTGTAATGTAGTGGACTGTAACATACTGTAATGCAGTGGACTGTTATATACTGTAATGTAGTGGACTGTCATTCAGACTGTTATGTACTGTAATGGACTGTCATTCAGACTGTTATATACTGTAATGTAATGGACTGTCATTCAGACTGTTATATACTGTAATGTAATGGACTGACATTCAGACAGTTATATACTGTAATGTAGTGGACTGTCATTCAGACTGGTATATACTGTAATGGACTGTCATTCAGACTGTTATATACTGTAATGTAATGGACTGTCATTCAGACTGTTATATACTGTAATGTAATGGTCTGTCATTCAGACTGTTATATACTGTAATGTAGTGGACTGTCATTCAGACTGTTATATACTGTAATGTAGTGGACTGTCATTCAGACTGTTATATACTGTAATGGACTGTCATTCAGACTGTTATATACTGTAATGCACTGTCATTCAGACTGTTATATACTGTAATGTAATGGACTGTCATTCAGACTGTTATATACTGTAATGTAGTGGACTGTCATTCAGACTGTTATATACTGTAATGGGCTGTCATTCAGACTGTTATATACTGTAATGTAATGGACTGTCATTCAGACTGTTATATACTGTAATGTAGTGGACTGTCATTCAGACTGTTATATGCTGTAATGTAATGGACTGTCATTCAGACTGTTATATACTGTAATGTAGTGGACTGTCATTCAGACTGTTATATACTGTAATGTAGTGGACTGTCATTCAGACTGTTATATACTGTAATGGACTGTCATTCAGACTGTTATATACTGTAATGGGCTGTCATTCAGACTGTTATATACTGTAATGTAATGGACTGTCATTCAGACTGTTATATACTGTAATGTAGTGGACTGTCATTCAGACTGTTATATACTGTAATGTAGTGGACTGTCATTCAGACTGTTATGTACTGTAATGGACTGTCATTCAGTCTGTTATATACTGTAATGTAATGGACTGTCATTCAGACTGTTATATACTGTAATGTAATGGACTGTCATTCAGATTGCTACATACTGTAATGTAATGGACTGTCATTCAGACTGTTATATACTGTAATGTAGTGGACTGTCATTCAGACTGTTATATACTGTAATGTAGTGGACTGTAACATACTGTAATGCAGTGGACTGTTATATACTGTAATGTAGTGGACTGTCATTCAGACTGTTATGTACTGTAATGGACTGTCATTCAGACTGTTATATACTGTAATGTAATGGACTGTCATTCAGACTGTTATATACTGTAATGTAATGGACTGTCATTCAGACAGTTATATACTGTAATGTAGTGGACTGTCATTCAGACTGGTATATACTGTAATGGACTGTCATTCAGACTGTTATATACTGTAATGTAATGGACTGTCATTCAGACTGTTATATACTGTAATGTAATGGTCTGTCATTCAGACTGTTATATACTGTAATGTAGTGGACTGTCATTCAGACTGTTATATACTGTAATGTAGTGGACTGTCATTCAGACTGTTATATACTGTAATGGACTGTCATTCAGACTGTTATATACTGTAATGTAATGGACTGTCATTCAGAATGTTATATACTGTAATGTAGTGGACTGTCATTCAGACTGTTATATACTGTAATGTAATGGACTGTCATTCAGACTGTTATATACTGTAATGTAGTGGACTGTCATTCAGACTGTTATATACTGTAATGTAGTGGACTGTTATATACTCTAATGTAGTGGACTGTTATATACTGTAATGTAGTGGACTGTCTTTCAGACTGTTATATACTGTAATGGACTGTCATTCAGACTGTTATATACTGTAATGGACTGTCATTCAGACTGTTATATACTGTAATGTAATGGACAGTCATTCAGACTGTTATATACAGTAATGTAGTGGACTGTCATTCAGACTGTTATATACTGTAATGTAGTGGACTGTTATATACTGTAATGTAGTGGACTGTCATTCAGACTGTTATATACTGTAATGGACTGTCATTCAGACTGTTATATACTGTAATGTAGTGGACTGTCATTCAAACTGTTATATACTGTAATGGACTGTCATTCAGACTGTTATATACTGTAATGTAATGGACTGTCATTCAGACTGTTATATACTGTAATGTATTGGACTGTCATTCAGACTGTTAAATACTGTAATGTAGTGGACTGTCATTCAGACTGTTATATACTGTAATGTAGTGGACTGTCATTCAGACTGTTATATACTGTAATGTAGTGGACTGTCATTCAGACTGTTATGTACTGTAATGGACTGTCATTCAGACTGTTATATACTGTAATGTAATGGACTGTCATTCAGACTGTTATATACTGTAATGTAATAAACTGTCATTCAGTTTGCTACATACTGTAATGTAATGGACTGTCATTCAGACTGTTATATACTGTAATGTAGTGGACTGTCATTCAGACTGTTATATACTGTAATGTAGTGGACTGTCATTCAGACTGTTATATACTGTAATGTAGTGGACTGTAACATACTGTAATGCAGTGGACTGTTATATACTGTAATGTAGTGGACTGTCATTCAGACTGTTATGTACTGTAATGGACTGTCATTCAGACTGTTATATACTGTAATGTAATGGACTGTCATTCAGACTGTTATATACTGTAATGTAATGGACTGACATTCAGACAGTTATATACTGTAATGTAGTGGACTGTCATTCAGACTGGTATATACTGTAATGGACTGTCATTCAGACTGTTATATACTGTAATGTAATGGACTGTCATTCAGACTGTTATATACTGTAATGTAATGGTCTGTCATTCAGACTGTTATATACTGTAATGTAGTGGACTGTCATTCAGACTGTTATATACTGTAATGTAGTGGACTGTCATTCAGACTGTTATATACTGTAATGGACTGTCATTCAGACTGTTATATACTGTAATGTAATGGTCTGTCATTCAGACTGTTATATACTGTAATGTAGTGTACTGTCATTCAGACTGTTATATACTGTAATGTAATGGACTGTCATTCAGACTGTTATATACTGTAATGTAGTGGACTGTCATTCAGACTGTTATATACTGTAATGGACTGTCATTCAGACTGTTATATACTGTAATGTAATGGACTGTCATTCAGACTGTTATATACTGTAATGTAGTGGACTGTCATTCAGACTGTTATATACTGTATTGTAATGGACTGTCATTCAGACTGTTATATACTGTAATGTAATGGACTGTCATTCAGACTGTTATATACTGTAATGTAGTGGACTGTCATTCAGACTGTTATATACTGTAATGTAATGGACTGTCATTCAGACTGTTATATACTGTAATGTATTAGACTGTCATTCAGACTGTTATATACTGTAATGGACTGTCATTCAGACCGTTATATGCTGTAATGTAGTAGACTGTCATTCAGATTGTTATATACTGTAATGGACTGTCATTCAGACTGTTATATACTGTAATGTAATGGACTGTCATTCAGACTGTTATATACTGTAATGTAGTGGACTGTCATTCAGACTGTTATGTACTGTAATGGACTGTCATTCAGACTGTTATATACTGTAATGTAATGGACTGTCATTCAGACTGTTATATACTGTAATGTAGTGGACTGTCATTCAGACTGTTATATACTGTAATGTAGTGGATTGTCTTTCAGACTGTTATATACTGTAATGTAGTGGACTGTCATTCAGACTGTTATATACTGTAATGGACTGTCATTCAGACTGTTATATACTGTAATGGACTGTCATTCAGACTGTTATATATTGTAATGTAATGGACTGTCATTCAGACTGTTATATACAGTAATGTAGTGGACTGTCATTCAGACTGTTATATACTGTAATGTAGTGGACTGTTATATACTGTAATGTAGTGGACTGTCATTCAGACTGTTATATACTGTAATGGACTGTCATTCAGACTGTTATATACTGTAATGTAGTGGACTGTCATTCAGACTGTTATATACTGTAATGGACTGTCATTCAGACTGTTATATACTGTAATGGACTGTCATTCAGACTGTTATATACTGTAATGGACTGTCATTCAGACTGTTATATACTGTAATGTAGTGGACTGTCATTCAGACTGTTATATACTGTAATGGACTGTCATTCAGACTGTTATATACTGTAATGTAATGGACTGTCATTCAGACTGTTACATACTGTAATGTAGTGGACTGTCATTCAGACTGTTATATACTGTAATGGACTGTCATTCAGACTGTTATATACTGTAATGTAATGGACTGTCATTCAGACTGTTACATACTGTAATGTAGTGGACTGTCATTCAGACTGTTATATACTGTAATGTAGTGGACTGTCATTCAGACTGTTATATACTGTAATGGACTGTCATTCTGACTGTTATATACTGTAATGGACTGTCATTCAGACTGTTATATATTGTAATGTAATGGACTGTCATTCAGACTGTTATATACTGTAATGTAATGGACTGTCATTCAGACTGTTATATACTGTAATGTAGTGGACTGTCATTCAGACTGTTATATACTGTAATGGACTGTCATTCAGACTGTTATATACTGTAATGTAATGGACTGTCATTCAGACTGTTACATACTGTAATGTAGTGGACTGTCATTCAGACTGTTATATACTGTAATGGACTGTCATTCAGACTGTTATATACTGTAATGTAGTGGACTGTCATTCAGACTGTTATATACTGTAATGGACTGTCATTCAGACTGTTATATACTGTAATGGACTGTCATTCAGACTGTTATATACTGTAATGGACTGTCATTCAGACTGTTATATACTGTAATGTAATGGACTGTCATTCAGACTGTTATATACTGTAATGTAATGGACTGTCATTCAGACTGTTATATACTGTAATGTAGTGGACTGTCATTCAGACTGTTATATACTGTAATGGACTGTCATTCAGACTGTTATATACTGTAATGTAATGGACTGTCATTCAGACTGTTACATACTGTAATGTAGTGGACTGTCATTCAGACTGTTATATACTGTAATGGACTGTCATTCAGACTGTTATATACTGTAATGTAATGGACTGTCATTCAGACTGTTACATACTGTAATGTAGTGGACTGTCATTCAGACTGTTATATACTGTAATGTAGTGGACTGTCATTCAGACTGTTATATACTGTAATGGACTGTCATTCTGACTGTTATATACTGTAATGGACTGTCATTCAGACTGTTATATATTGTAATGTAATGGACTGTCATTCAGACTGTTATATACTGTAATGTAATGGACTGTCATTCAGACTGTTATATACTGTAATGTAGTGGACTGTCATTCAGACTGTTATATACTGTAATGGACTGTCATTCAGACTGTTATATACTGTAATGTAATGGACTGTCATTCAGACTGTTACATACTGTAATGTAGTGGACTGTCATTCAGACTGTTATATACTGTAATGGACTGTCATTCAGACTGTTATATACTGTAATGTAATGGACTGTCATTCAGACTGTTACATACTGTAATGTAGTGGACTGTCATTCAGACTGTTATATACTGTAATGTAGTGGACTGTCATTCAGACTGTTATATACTGTAATGGACTGTCATTCAGACTGTTATATACTGTAATGTAATGGACTGTCATTCAGACTGTTATATACTGTAATGTAGTGGACTGTCATTCAGACTGTTATATACTGTATTGTAAGGGACTGTCATTCAGACTGTTATATACTGTAATGTAATGGACTGTCATTCAGACTGTTATATACTGTAATGTAGTGGACTGTCATTCAGACTGTTATATACTGTAATGTAATGGACTGTCATTCAGACTGTTATATACTGTAATGTAGTGGACTGTCATTCAGACTGTTATATACTGTAATGGACTGTCATTCAGACCGTTATATACTGTAATGTAGTGGACTGTCATTCAGACTGTTATATACTGTAATGGACTGTCATTCAGACTGTTATATACTGTAATGTAATGGACTGTCATTCAGACGGTTATATACTGTAATGTAGTGGACTGTCATTCAGACTGTTATATACTGTAATGTAGTGGACTGTCATTCAGACTGTTATATACTGTAATGTAGTGGACTGTCATTCAGACTGTTATATACTGTAATGTAGTGGACTGTTATATACTGTAATGTAGTGGACTGTTATATACTGTAATGTAGAGGACTGTCATTCAGACTGTTATATACTGTAATGTAGGGGACTGTCATTCAGACTGTTATATACTGTAATGGACTGTCATTCAGACTGTTAAATACTGTAATGTAGTGGACTGTCATTCAGATTGTTATATACTGTAATGGACTGTCATTCAGACTGTTATATACTGTAATGTAATGGACTGTCATTCAGACTGTTATATACTGTAATGTAGTGGACTGTCATTCAGACTGTTATATACTGTAATGTAGTGGACTGTCATTCAGACTGTTATATACTGTAATGTAGTGGACTGTCTTTCAGACTGTTATATACTGTAATGTAGTGGACTGTTACATACTGTTATGTAGTGGACTGTTATATACTTTAATGTAATGGACTGTCATTCAGACTGTTATATACTGTAATGTAATGGACTGTCATTCAGACTGTTATATACTGTAATGTAATGGACCTTCATTCAGACTGTTATATACTGTAATGTAGTGGACTGTCATTCAGACTGTTATATACTGTAATGTAGTGGACTGTCATTCAGACTGTTATATACTGTAATGTAGTGGACTGTAACATACTGTAATGTAGTGGACTGTTATATACTGTAATGTAGTGGACTGTCTTTCAGACTGTTATGTACTGTAATGGACTGTCATTCAGACTGTTATATACTGTAATGTAGTGGACTGTCATTCAGACTGTTATATACTGTAATGGACTGTCATTCAGACTGTTATATACTGTAATGTAGTGGACTGTCATTCAGACTGTTATATACTGTAATGTAGTGGACTGTCATTCAGACTGTTATATACTGTAATGTAGTGGACTGTCTTTCAGACTGTTATATACTGTAATGTAGTGGACTGTTACATACTGTTATGTAGTGGACTGTTATATACTTTAATGTAATGGACTGTCATTCAGACTGTTATATACTGTAATGTAATGGACTGTCATTCAGACTGTTATATACTGTAATGTAATGGACCTTCATTCAGACTGTTATATACTGTAATGTAGTGGACTGTCATTCAGACTGTTATATACTGTAATGTAGTGGACTGTCATTCAGACTGTTATATACTGTAATGTAGTGGACTGTAACATACTGTAATGTAGTGGACTGTTATATACTGTAATGTAGTGGACTGTCTTTCAGACTGTTATGTACTGTAATGGACTGTCATTCAGACTGTTATATACTGTAATGTAGTGGACTGTCATTCAGACTGTTATATACTGTAATGGACTGTCATTCAGACTGTTATATACTGTAATGTAGTGGACTGTCATTCAGACTGTTATATACTGTAATGTAGTGGACTGTCATTCAGACTGTTATATACTGTAATGTAGTGGACTGTCTTTCAGACTGTTATATACTGTAATGTAGTGGACTGTTACATACTGTTATGTAGTGGACTGTTATATACTTTAATGTAATGGACTGTCATTCAGACTGTTATATACTGTAATGTAATGGACTGTCATTCAAACTGTTATATACTGTAATGTAATGGACCTTCATTCAGACTGTTATATACTGTAATGTAGTGGACTGTCATTCAGACTGTTATATACTGTAATGTAGTGGACTGTCATTCAGACTGTTATATACTGTAATGTAGTGGACTGTAACATACTGTAATGTAGTGGACTGTTATATACTGTAATGTAGTGGACTGTCATTCAGACTGTTATGTACTGTAATGGACTGTCATTCAGACTGTCATATACTGTAATGTAGTGGACTGTCATTCAGACTGTTATATACTGTAATGGACTGTCATTCATACTGTTATATACTGTAATGGACTGTCATTCAGACTGTTATATACTGTAATGTAATGGACTGTCATTCAGACTGTTATATACTGTAATGTAGTGGACTGTCATTCAGACTGTTATATACTGTAATGTAGTGGACTGTCATTCAGACTGTTATATACTGTAATATAGTGGACTGTTAAATACTGTAATGTAGTGGACTGTTATATACTGTAATGTAGTGGACTGTCATTCAGACTGTTATATACTGTAATGTAGTGGACTGTCATTCAGACTGTTATATACTGTAATGTAGTGGACTGTTGATTCAGACTGTTATATACTGTAATATAGTGGACTGTTAAATACTGTAATGTAGTGGACTGTTATATACTGTAATGTAGTGGACTGTCATTCAGACTGTTATATACTGTAATGTAGTGGACTGTCATTCAGACTGTTATATACTGTAATGGACTTTCATTCAGACTGTTATATACTGTAATGTAGTGGACTGTCATTCAGACTGTTATATACTGTAATGTAGTGGACTGTCATTCAAACTGTTATATACTGTAATGTAGTGGACTGTCTTTCAGACTGTTATATACTGTAATGTAGTGGACTGTTACATACTGTTATGTAGTGGACTGTTATATACTTTAATGTAATGGACTGTCATTCAGACTGTTATATACTGTAATGTAATGGACTGTCATTCAGACTGTTATATACTGTAATGTAATGGACCTTCATTCACACTGTTATATACTGTAATGTAGTGGACTGTCATTCAGACTGTTATATACTGTAATGTAGTGGACTGTCATTCAGACTGTTATATACTGTAATGTAGTGGACTGTAACATACTGTAATGTAGTGGACTGTCATTCAGACTGTTATATACTGTAATATAGTGGACTGTTAAATACTGTAATGTAGTGGACTGTTATATACTGTAATGTAGTGGACTGTCATTCAGACTGTTATATACTGTAATGTAGTGGACTGTCATTCAGACTGTTATATACTGTAATGTAGTGGACTGTCATTCAGACTGTTATATACTGTAATATAGTGGACTGTTAAATACTGTAATGTAGTGGACTGTTATATACTGTAATGTAGTGGACTGTCATTCAGACTGTTATATACTGTAATGCAGTGGACTGTCATTCAGACTGTTATGTACTGTAATGGACTGTCATTCAGACTGTTATATACTGTAATGTAATGGACTGTCATTCAGACTGTTATATACTGTAATGTAATGGACTGTCATTCAGACTGTTATATACTGTAATGTAATGGACTGTCATTCAGACTGTTATATACTGTAATGTAATGGACTGTCATTCAGACTGTTATATACTGTAATGGACTGTCATTCAGACTGTTATATACTGTAATGTAATGGACTGTCATTCAGACTGTTATATACTGTAATGTAGTGGACTGTCATTCAGACTGTTATATACTGTAATGTAATGGACTGTCATTCAGACTGTTATATACTGTAATTATAATGGACTGTCATTCAGACTGTTATATACTGTAATGTAGTGGACTGTCACTCAGACTGTTATATACTGTAATGTAGTGGACTGTCATTCAGACTGTTATATACTGTAATGTAGTGGACTGTAACATACTGTAATGTAGTGGACTGTTATATACTGTAATGTAGTGGACTGTCATTCAGACTGTTATGTACTGTAATGGACTGTCATTCAGACAGTTATATACTGTAATGTAGTGGACTGTCATTCAGACAGTTATATACTGTAATGGACTGTCATTCAGACTGTTATATACTGTAATGGACTGTCATTCAGACTGTTATATACTGTAATGTAATGGACTGTCATTCAGACTGTTATATACTGTAATGTAATGGACTGTCATTCAGACTGTTATATACTGTAATGTAATGGACTGTCATTCAGACTGTTATATACTGTAATGTAGTGGACTGTCATTCAGACTGTTATATACTGCAATGGACTGTCATTCAGACTGTTATATACTGTAATGTAATGGACTGTCATTCAGACTGGTATATACTGTAATGTAATGGTCTGTCATTCAGACTGTTATATACTGTAATGTAGTGGACTGTCATTCAGACTGTTATATACTGTAATGTAGTGGACTGTCATTCAGACTGTTATATACTGTAATATAGTGGACTGTTAAATACTGTAATGTAGTGGACTGTTATATACTGTAATGTAGTGGACTGTCATTCAGACTGTTATATACTGTATTGTAGTGGACTGTCATTCAGACTGTTATGTACTGTAATGGACTGTCATTCAGACTGTTATATACTGTAATGTAATGGACTGTCATTCAGACTGTTATATACTCTAATGTAATGGACTGTCATTCAGACTGTTATATACTGTAATGTAATGGACTGTCAATCAGACTGTTATATACTGTAATGTAGTGGACTGTCATTCAGACTGTTATATAGTGTAATGGACTGTCATTCAGACTGTTATATACTGTAATGTAATGGACTGTCATTCAGACTGTTATATACTGTAATGTAGTGTACTGTCATTCAGACTGTTATATACTGTAATGTAATGGACTGTCATTCAGACTGTTATATACTGTAATGTAGTGGACTGTCATTCAGACTGTTATATACTGTAATGGACTGTCATTCAGACTGTTATATACTGTAATGTAATGGACTGTCATTCAGACTGTTATATACTGTAATGTAGTGGACTGTCATTCAGACTGTTATATACTGTATTGTAATGGACTGTCATTCAGACTGTTATATACTGTAATGTAATGGACTGTCATTCAGACTGTTATATACTGTAATGTAGTGGACTGTCATTCAGACTGTTATATACTGTAATGTAATGGACTGTCATTCAGACTGTTATATACTGTAATGTATTAGACTGTCATTCAGACTGTTATATACTGTAATGGACTGTCATTCAGACCGTTATATGCTGTAATGTAGTAGACTGTCATTCAGATTGTTATATACTGTAATGGACTGTCATTCAGACTGTTATATACTGTAATGTAATGGACTGTCATTCAGACTGTTATATACTGTAATGTAGTGGACTGTCATTCAGACTGTTATGTACTGTAATGGACTGTCATTCAGACTGTTATATACTGTAATGTAATGGACTGTCATTCAGACTGTTATATACTGTAATGTAGTGGACTGTCATTCAGACTGTTATATACTGTAATGTAGTTGACTGTCATTCAGACTGTTATATACTGTAAGGTAGTGGACTGTCATTCTGATTGTTATATACTGTAATTGACTGTCATTCAGACTGTTATATACTGTAATGTAATGTACTGTCATTCAGACTGTTATATACTGTAATGTAGTGGACTGTCATTCAGACAGTTATATACTGTAATGTAGTGGACTGTCATTCAGACTGTTATATACTGTAATGTAGTGGATTGTCTTTCAGACTGTTATATACTGTAATGTAGTGGACTGTTACATACTGTAATGTAGTGGACTGTTATATACTGTAATGTAGTGGACTGTCATTCAGACTGTTATATACTGTAATGTAGTGGACTGTCATTCAGACTGTTATGTACTGTAATGGACTGTCATTCAGACTGTTATATACTGTAATGTAATGGACTGTCATTCAGACTGTTATATACTGTAATGTAATGGACTGTCATTCAGACTGTTATATACTGTAATGTAATGGACTGTCATTCAGACTGTTATATACTGTAATGTAGTGGACTGTCATTCAGACTGTTATATACTGTAATGTAGTGGACTGTCATTCAGACTGTTATATACTGTAATGTAGTGGACTGTAACATACTGTAATGTAGTGGACTGTTATATACTGTAATGTAGTGGACTGTCATTCAGACTGTTATGTACTGTAATGGACTGTCATTCAGACTGTTATATACTGTAATGTAATGGACTGTCATTCAGACTGTTATATATTGTAATGTAATGGACTGTCATTCAGACAGTTATATACTGTAATGTAGTGGACTGTCATTCAGACTGGTATATACTGTAATGGACTGTCATTCAGACTGTTATATGCTGTAATGTAATGGACTGTCATTCAGACTGTTATATACTGTAATGTAATGGACTGTCATTCAGACTGTTATATATTGTAATGTAGTGGACTGTCATTCAGACTGTTATATACTGTAATGTAGTGGACTGTCATTCAGACTGTTATATACTCTAATGTAGTGGACTGTTATATACTGTAATGTAGTGGACTGTCATTCAGACTGTTATATACTGTAATGTAGTGGACTGTCATTCAGACTGTTATATACTGTAATGTAGTGGACTGTTATTTACTGTAATGTAGTGGACTGTCATTCAGACTGTTATATACTGTAATGGACTGTCATTCAGACTGTTATATACTGTAATGTAGTGGACTGTCATTCAAACTGTTATATACTGTAATGGACTGTCATTCAGACTGTTATATACTGTAATGGACTGTCATTCAGACTGTTATATACTGTAATGTAATGGACTGTCATTCAGACTGTTATATACTGTAATGTAGTGGACTGTCATTCAGACTGTTATATACTGTAATGGGCTGTCATTCAGACTGTTATATACTGTAATGTAATGGACTGTCATTCAGACTGTTATATACTGTAATGTAGTGGACTGTCATTCAGACTGTTATATGCTGTAATGTAATGGACTGTCATTCAGACTGTTATATACTGTAATGTAGTGGACTGTCATTCAGACTGTTATATACTCTAATGTAGTGGACTGTCATTCAGACTGTTATATACTGTAATGGACTGTCATTCAGACTGTTATATACTGTAATGTAATGGTCTGTCATTCAGACTGTTATATACTGTAATGTATTGGACTGTCATTCAGACTGTTAAATACTGTAATGTAGTGGACTGTCATTCAGACTGTTATATACTGTAATGTAGTGGACTGTCATTCAGACTGTTATATACTGTAATGTAGTGGACTGTCATTCAGACTGTTATGTACTGTAATGGACTGTCATTCAGTCTGTTATATACTGTAATGTAATGGACTGTCATTCAGACTGTTATATACTGTAATGTAATGGACTGTCATTCAGATTGCTACATACTGTAATGTAATGGACTGTCATTCAGACTGTTATATACTGTAATGTAGTGGACTGTCATTCAGACTGTTATATACTGTAATGTAGTGGGCTGTCATTCAGACTGTTATATACTGTAATGTAGTGGACTGTAACATACTGTAATGCAGTGGACTGTTATATAATGTAATGTAGTGGACTGTCATTCAGACTGTTATATACTGTAATGTAATGGACTGTCATTCAGACTGTTATATACTGTAATGTAATGGACTGTCATTCAGACAGTTATATACTGTAATGTAGTGGACTGTCATTCAGACTGGTATATACTGTAATGGACTGTCATTCAGACTGTTATATACTGTAATGTAATGGACTGTCATTCAGACTGTTATATACTGTAATGTAATGGTCTGTCATTCAGACTGTTATATACTGTAATGTAGTGGACTGTCATTCAGACTGTTATATACTGTAATGTAGTGGACTGTCATTCAGACTGTTATATACTGTAATGGACTGTCATTCAGACTGTTATATACTGTAATGTAATGGACTGTCATTCAGACTGTTATATACTGTAATGTAGTGGACTGTCATTCAGAATGTTATATACTGTAATGTAATGGACTGTCATTCAGACTGTTATATACTGTAATGTATTAGACTGTCATTCAGACTGTTATATACTGTAATGGACTGTCATTCAGACCGTTATATGCTGTAATGTAGTAGACTGTCATTCAGATTGTTATATACTGTAATGGACTGTCATTCAGACTGTTATATACTGTAATGTAATGGACTGTCATTCAGACTGTTATATACTGTAATGTAGTGGACTGTCATTCAGACTGTTATGTACTGTAATGGACTGTCATTCAGACTGTTATATACTGTAATGTAATGGACTGTCATTCAGACTGTTATATACTGTAATGTAGTGGACTGTCATTCAGACTGTTATATACTGTAATGTAGTTGACTGTCATTCAGACTGTTATATACTGTAAGGTAGTGGACTGTCATTCTGATTGTTATATACTGTAATTGACTGTCATTCAGACTGTTATATACTGTAATGTAATGTACTGTCATTCAGACTGTTATATACTGTAATGTAGTGGACTGTCATTCAGACAGTTATATACTGTAATGTAGTGGACTGTCATTCAGACTGTTATATACTGTAATGTAGTGGATTGTCTTTCAGACTGTTATATACTGTAATGTAGTGGACTGTTACATACTGTAATGTAGTGGACTGTTATATACTGTAATGTAGTGGACTGTCATTCAGACTGTTATATACTGTAATGTAGTGGACTGTCATTCAGACTGTTATGTACTGTAATGGACTGTCATTCAGACTGTTATATACTGTAATGTAATGGACTGTCATTCAGACTGTTATATACTGTAATGTAATGGACTGTCATTCAGACTGTTATATACTGTAATGTAATGGACTGTCATTCAGACTGTTATATACTGTAATGTAGTGGACTGTCATTCAGACTGTTATATACTGTAATGTAGTGGACTGTCATTCAGACTGTTATATACTGTAATGTAGTGGACTGTAACATACTGTAATGTAGTGGACTGTTATATACTGTAATGTAGTGGACTGTCATTCAGACTGTTATGTACTGTAATGGACTGTCATTCAGACTGTTATATACTGTAATGTAATGGACTGTCATTCAGACTGTTATATATTGTAATGTAATGGACTGTCATTCAGACAGTTATATACTGTAATGTAGTGGACTGTCATTCAGACTGGTATATACTGTAATGGACTGTCATTCAGACTGTTATATGCTGTAATGTAATGGACTGTCATTCAGACTGTTATATACTGTAATGTAATGGACTGTCATTCAGACTGTTATATATTGTAATGTAGTGGACTGTCATTCAGACTGTTATATACTGTAATGTAGTGGACTGTCATTCAGACTGTTATATACTCTAATGTAGTGGACTGTTATATACTGTAATGTAGTGGACTGTCATTCAGACTGTTATATACTGTAATGTAGTGGACTGTCATTCAGACTGTTATATACTGTAATGTAGTGGACTGTTATTTACTGTAATGTAGTGGACTGTCATTCAGACTGTTATATACTGTAATGGACTGTCATTCAGACTGTTATATACTGTAATGTAGTGGACTGTCATTCAAACTGTTATATACTGTAATGGACTGTCATTCAGACTGTTATATACTGTAATGGACTGTCATTCAGACTGTTATATACTGTAATGTAATGGACTGTCATTCAGACTGTTATATACTGTAATGTAGTGGACTGTCATTCAGACTGTTATATACTGTAATGGGCTGTCATTCAGACTGTTATATACTGTAATGTAATGGACTGTCATTCAGACTGTTATATACTGTAATGTAGTGGACTGTCATTCAGACTGTTATATGCTGTAATGTAATGGACTGTCATTCAGACTGTTATATACTGTAATGTAGTGGACTGTCATTCAGACTGTTATATACTCTAATGTAGTGGACTGTCATTCAGACTGTTATATACTGTAATGGACTGTCATTCAGACTGTTATATACTGTAATGTAATGGTCTGTCATTCAGACTGTTATATACTGTAATGTATTGGACTGTCATTCAGACTGTTAAATACTGTAATGTAGTGGACTGTCATTCAGACTGTTATATACTGTAATGTAGTGGACTGTCATTCAGACTGTTATATACTGTAATGTAGTGGACTGTCATTCAGACTGTTATGTACTGTAATGGACTGTCATTCAGTCTGTTATATACTGTAATGTAATGGACTGTCATTCAGACTGTTATATACTGTAATGTAATGGACTGTCATTCAGATTGCTACATACTGTAATGTAATGGACTGTCATTCAGACTGTTATATACTGTAATGTAGTGGACTGTCATTCAGACTGTTATATACTGTAATGTAGTGGGCTGTCATTCAGACTGTTATATACTGTAATGTAGTGGACTGTAACATACTGTAATGCAGTGGACTGTTATATAATGTAATGTAGTGGACTGTCATTCAGACTGTTATATACTGTAATGTAATGGACTGTCATTCAGACTGTTATATACTGTAATGTAATGGACTGTCATTCAGACAGTTATATACTGTAATGTAGTGGACTGTCATTCAGACTGGTATATACTGTAATGGACTGTCATTCAGACTGTTATATACTGTAATGTAATGGACTGTCATTCAGACTGTTATATACTGTAATGTAATGGTCTGTCATTCAGACTGTTATATACTGTAATGTAGTGGACTGTCATTCAGACTGTTATATACTGTAATGTAGTGGACTGTCATTCAGACTGTTATATACTGTAATGGACTGTCATTCAGACTGTTATATACTGTAATGTAATGGACTGTCATTCAGACTGTTATATACTGTAATGTAGTGGACTGTCATTCAGAATGTTATATACTGTAATGTAATGGACTGTCATTCAGACTGTTATATACTGTAATGTAGTGGACTGTCATTCAGACTGTTATATACTGTAATGTAGTGGACTGTCATTCAGACTGTTATATACTGTAATTTAGTGGACTGTCATTCAGACTGTTATGTACTGTAATGGACTGTCATTCAGACTGTTATATACTGTAATGTAATGGACTGTCATTCAGACTGTTATATACTGTAATGTAATGGACTGTCATTCAGACTGTTATATACTGTAATGTAGTGGACTGTCATTCAGACTGTTATATACTGTAATGTAGTGGACTGTCATTCAGACTGTTATATACTGTAATGTAGTGGACTGTAACATACTGTAATGCAGTGGACTGTTATATACTGTAATGTAGTGGACTGTCATTCAGACTGTTATGTACTGTAATGGACTGTCATTCAGACTGTTATATACTGTAATGTAATGGACTGTCATTCAGACTGTTATATACTCTAATGTAGTGGACTGTTATATACTGTAATGTAGTGGACTGTCTTTCAGACTGTTATATACTGTAATGGACTGTCATTCAGACTGTTATATACTGTAATGGACTGTCATTCAGACTGTTATATACTGTAATGTAATGGACTGTCATTCAGACTGTTATATACAGTAATGTAGTGGACTGTCATTCAGACTGTTATATACTGTAATGTAGTGGACTGTTATATACTGTAATGTAGTGGACTGTCATTCAGACTGTTATATACTGTAATGGACTGTCATTCAGACTGTTATATACTGTAATGTAGTGGACTGTCATTCAGACTGTTATATACTGTAATGTAGTGGACTGTCATTCAGACTGTTATATATTGTAATGTAGTGGACTGTAACATACTGTAATGCAGTGGACTGTTATATACTGTAATGTAGTGGACTGTCATTCAGACTGTTATGTACTGTAATGGACTGTCATTCAGACTGTTATATACTGTAATGTAATGGACTGTCATTCAGACTGTTATATACTGTAATGTAATGGACTGTCATTCAGACAGTTATATACTGTAATGTAGTGGACTGTCATTCAGACTGGTATATACTGTAATGGACTGTCATTCAGACTGTTATATACTGTAATGTAATGGACTGTCATTCAGACTATTATATACTGTAATGTAATGGTCTGTCATTCAGACTGTTATATACTGTAATGTAGTGGACTGTCATTCAGACTGTTATATACTGTAATGTAGTGGACTGTCATTCAGACTGTTATATACTGTAATGGACTGTCATTCAGACTGTTATATACTGTAATGTAATGGTCTGTCATTCAGACTGTTATATACTGTAATGTAATGGACTGTCATTCAGACTGTTATATACTGTAATGTAGTGGACTGTCATTCAGACTGTTATATACTGTAATGTAGTGGACTGTCATTCAGACTGTTATATACTGTAAGGTAGTGGACTGTCATTCTGATTGTTATATACTGTAATTGACTGTCATTCAGACTGTTATATACTGTAATGTAATGTACTGTCATTCAGACTGTTATATACTGTAATGTAGTGGACTGTCATTCAGACAGTTATATACTGTAATGTAGTGGACTGTCATTCAGACTGTTATATACTGTAATGTAGTGGATTGTCTTTCAGACTGTTATATACTGTAATGTAGTGGACTGTTACATACTGTAATGTAGTGGACTGTTATATACTGTAATGTAGTGGACTGTCATTCAGACTGTTATATACTGTAATGTAGTGGACTGTCATTCAGATTGCTACATACTGTAATGTAATGGACTGTCATTCAGACTGTTATATACTGTAATGTAGTGGACTGTCATTCAGACTGTTATATACTGTAATGTAGTGGACTGTCATTCAGACTGTTATATACTGTAATGTAGTGGACTGTAACATACTGTAATGCAGTGGACTGTTATATACTGTAATGTAGTGGACTGTCATTCAGACTGTTATGTACTGTAATGGACTGTCATTCAGACTGTTATATACTGTAATGTAATGGACTGTCATTCAGACTGTTATATACTGTAATGTAATGGACTGTCATTCAGACAGTTATATACTGTAATGTAGTGGACTGTCATTCAGACTGGTAAATACTGTAATGGACTGTCATTCAGACTGTTATATGCTGTAATGTAATGGACTGTCATTCAGACTGTTATATACTGTAATGTAATGGACTGTCATTCAGACTGTTATATACTGTAATGTAGTGGACTGTCATTCAGACTGTTATATACTGTAATGTAGTGGACTGTTATATACTCTAATGTAGTGGACTGTTATATACTGTAATGTAGTGGACTGTCATTCAGACTGTTATATACTGTAATGTAGTGGACTGTTATTTACTGTAATGTAGTGGACTGTCATTCAGACTGTTATATACTGTAATGGACTGTCATTCAGACTGTTATATACTGTAATGTAGTGGACTGTCATTCAAACTGTTATATACTGTAATGGACTGTCATTCAGACTGTTATATACTGTAATGGACTGTCATTCAGACTGTTATATACTGTAATGTAATGGACTGTCATTCAGACTGTTATATACTGTAATGTAGTGGACTGTCATTCAGACTGTTATATACTGTAATGGGCTGTCATTCAGACTGTTATATACTGTAATGTAATGGACTGTCATTCAGACTGTTATATACTGTAATGTAATGGACTGTCATTCAGACTGTTATATACTGTAATGTAGTGGACTGTCATTCAGACTGTTATATACTGTAATGTAGTGGACTGTCATTCAGACTGTTATATACTGTAATGGACTGTCATTCAGACTGTTATATACTGTAATGTAATGGTCTGTCATTCAGACTGTTATATACTGTAATGTATTGGACTGTCATTCAGACTGTTAAAAACTGTAATGTAGTGGACTGTCATTCAGACTGTTATATACTGTAATGTAGTGGACTGTCATTCAGACTGTTATATACTGTAATGTAGTGGACTGTCATTCAGACTGTTATGTACTGTAATGGACTGTCATTCAGTCTGTTATATACTGTAATGTAATGGACTGTCATTCAGACTGTTATATACTGTAATGTAATGGACTGTCATTCAGATTGCTACATACTGTAATGTAATGGACTGTCATTCAGACTGTTATATACTGTAATGTAGTGGACTGTCATTCAGACTGTTATATACTGTAATGTAGTGGACTGTCATTCAGACTGTTATATACTGTAATGTAGTGGACTGTAACATACTGTAATGCAGTGGACTGTTATATAATGTAATGTAGTGGACTGTCATTCAGACTGTTATGTACTGTAATGGACTGTCATTCAGACTGTTATATACTGTAATGTAATGGACTGTCATTCAGACTGTTATATACTGTAATGTAATGGACTGTCATTCAGACAGTTATATACTGTAATGTAGTGGACTGTCATTCAGACTGGTATATACTGTAATGGACTGTCATTCAGACTGTTATATACTGTAATGTAATGGACTGTCATTCAGACTGTTATATACTGTAATGTAATGATCTGTCATTCAGACTGTTATATACTGTAATGTAGTGGACTGTCATTCAGACTGTTATATACTGTAATGTAGTGGACTGTCATTCAGACTGTTATATACTGTAATGTAGTGGATTGTCTTTCAGACTGTTATATACTGTAATGTAGTGGACTGTTACATACTGTAATGTAGTGGACTGTTATATACTGTAATGTAGTGGACTGTCATTCAGACTGTTATATACTGTAATGTAGTGGACTGTCATTCAGATTGCTACATACTGTAATGTAATGGACTGTCATTCAGACTGTTATATACTGTAATGTAGTGGACTGTCATTCAGACTGTTATATACTGTAATGTAGTGGACTGTCATTCAGACTGTTATATACTGTAATGTAGTGGACTGTAACATACTGTAATGCAGTGGACTGTTATATACTGTAATGTAGTGGACTGTCATTCAGACTGTTATGTACTGTAATGGACTGTCATTCAGACTGTTATATACTGTAATGTAATGGACTGTCATTCAGACTGTTATATACTGTAATGTAATGGACTGTCATTCAGACAGTTATATACTGTAATGTAGTGGACTGTCATTCAGACTGGTAAATACTGTAATGGACTGTCATTCAGACTGTTATATGCTGTAATGTAATGGACTGTCATTCAGACTGTTATATACTGTAATGTAATGGACTGTCATTCAGACTGTTATATACTGTAATGTAGTGGACTGTCATTCAGACTGTTATATACTGTAATGTAGTGGACTGTTATATACTCTAATGTAGTGGACTGTTATATACTGTAATGTAGTGGACTGTCATTCAGACTGTTATATACTGTAATGTAGTGGACTGTTATTTACTGTAATGTAGTGGACTGTCATTCAGACTGTTATATACTGTAATGGACTGTCATTCAGACTGTTATATACTGTAATGTAGTGGACTGTCATTCAAACTGTTATATACTGTAATGGACTGTCATTCAGACTGTTATATACTGTAATGGACTGTCATTCAGACTGTTATATACTGTAATGTAATGGACTGTCATTCAGACTGTTATATACTGTAATGTAGTGGACTGTCATTCAGACTGTTATATACTGTAATGGGCTGTCATTCAGACTGTTATATACTGTAATGTAATGGACTGTCATTCAGACTGTTATATACTGTAATGTAGTGGACTGTCATTCAGACTGTTATATACTGTAATGTAGTGGACTGTCATTCAGACTGTTATATACTGTAATGGACTGTCATTCAGACTGTTATATACTGTAATGTAATGGTCTGTCATTCAGACTGTTATATACTGTAATGTATTGGACTGTCATTCAGACTGTTAAATACTGTAATGTAGTGGACTGTCATTCAGACTGTTATATACTGTAATGTAGTGGACTGTCATTCAGACTGTTATATACTGTAATGTAGTGGACTGTCATTCAGACTGTTATGTACTGTAATGGACTGTCATTCAGTCTGTTATATACTGTAATGTAATGGACTGTCATTCAGACTGTTATATACTGTAATGTAATGGACTGTCATTCAGATTGCTACATACTGTAATGTAATGGACTGTCATTCAGACTGTTATATACTGTAATGTAGTGGACTGTCATTCAGACTGTTATATACTGTAATGTAGTGGACTGTCATTCAGACTGTTATATACTGTAATGTAGTGGACTGTAACATACTGTAATGCAGTGGACTGTTATATAATGTAATGTAGTGGACTGTCATTCAGACTGTTATGTACTGTAATGGACTGTCATTCAGACTGTTATATACTGTAATGTAATGGACTGTCATTCAGACTGTTATATACTGTAATGTAATGGACTGTCATTCAGACAGTTATATACTGTAATGTAGTGGACTGTCATTCAGACTGGTATATACTGTAATGGACTGTCATTCAGACTGTTATATACTGTAATGTAATGGACTGTCATTCAGACTGTTATATACTGTAATGTAATGATCTGTCATTCAGACTGTTATATACTGTAATGTAGTGGACTGTCATTCAGACTGTTATATACTGTAATGTAGTGGACTGTCATTCAGACTGTTATATACTGTAATGGAATGTCATTCAGACTGTTATATACTGTAATGTAATGGACTGTCATTCAGACTGTTATATACTGTAATTTAGTGGACTGTCATTCAGAATGTTATATACTGTAATGTAATGGACTGTCATTCAGACTGTTATATACTGTAATGTAGTGGACTGTCATTCAGACTGTTATATACTGTAATGTAGTGGACTGTCATTCAGACTGTTATATACTGTAATGTAGTGGACTGTCATTCAGACTGTTATGTACTGTAATGGACTGTCATTCAGACTGTTATATACTGTTGTGTAATGGACTGTCATTCAGACTGTTATATACTGTAATGTAATGGACTGTCATTCATATTGCTACATACTGTAATGTAATGGACTGTCATTCAGACTGTTATATACTGTAATGTAGTGGACTGTCATTCATACTGTTATATACTGTAATGTAGTGGACTGTCATTCAGACTGTTATATACTGTAATGTAGTGGACTGTAACATACTGTAATGCAGTGGACTGTTATATACTGTAATGTAGTGGACTGTCATTCAGACTGTTATGTACTGTAATGGACTGTCATTCAGACTGTTATATACTGTAATGTAATGGACTGTCATTCAGACTGTTATATACTCTAATGTAGTGGACTGTTATATACTGTAATGTAGTGGACTGTCTTTCAGACTGTTATATACTGTAATGGACTGTCATTCAGACTGTTATATACTGTAATGGACTGTCATTCAGACTGTTATATACTGTAATGTAATGGACTGTCATTCAGACTGTTATATACAGTAATGTAGTGGACTGTCATTCAGACTGTTATATACTGTAATGTAGTGGACTGTTATATACTGTAATGTAGTGGACTGTCATTCAGACTGTTATATACTGTAATGGACTGTCATTCAGACTGTTATATACTGTAATGTAGTGGACTGTCATTCAAACTGTTATATACTGTAATGGACTGTCATTCAGACTGTTATATACTGTAATGTAGTGGACTGTCATTCAGACTGTTATATACTGTAATGTAGTGGACTGTCATTCAGACTGTTATATACTGTAATGGACTGTCATTCAGACTGTTATATACTGTAATGTAATGGTCTGTCATTCAGACTGTTATATACTGTAATGTATTGGACTGTCATTCAGACTGTTAAATACTGTAATGTAGTGGACTGTCATTCAGACTGTTATATACTGTAATGTAGTGGACTGTCATTCAGACTGTTATATACTGTAATGTAGTGGACTGTCATTCAGACTGTTATGTACTGTAATGGACTGTCATTCAGTCTGTTATATACTGTAATGTAATGGACTGTCATTCAGACTGTTATATACTGTAATGTAATGGACTGTCATTCAGATTGCTACATACTGTAATGTAATGGACTGTCATTCAGACTGTTATATACTGTAATGTAGTGGACTGTCATTCAGACTGTTATATACTGTAATGTAGTGGACTGTCATTCAGACTGTTATATACTGTAATGTAGTGGACTGTAACATACTGTAATGCAGTGGACTGTTATATAATGTAATGTAGTGGACTGTCATTCAGACTGTTATGTACTGTAATGGACTGTCATTCAGACTGTTATATACTGTAATGTAATGGACTGTCATTCAGACTGTTATATACTGTAATGTAATGGACTGTCATTCAGACAGTTATATACTGTAATGTAGTGGACTGTCATTCAGACTGGTATATACTGTAATGGACTGTCATTCAGACTGTTATATACTGTAATGTAATGGACTGTCATTCAGACTGTTATATACTGTAATGTAATGATCTGTCATTCAGACTGTTATATACTGTAATGTAGTGGACTGTCATTCAGACTGTTATATACTGTAATGTAGTGGACTGTCATTCAGACTGTTATATACTGTAATGGAATGTCATTCAGACTGTTATATACTGTAATGTAATGGACTGTCATTCAGACTGTTATATACTGTAATTTAGTGGACTGTCATTCAGAATGTTATATACTGTAATGTAATGGACTGTCATTCAGACTGTTATATACTGTAATGTAGTGGACTGTCATTCAGACTGTTATATACTGTAATGTAGTGGACTGTCATTCAGACTGTTATATACTGTAATGTAGTGGACTGTCATTCAGACTGTTATGTACTGTAATGGACTGTCATTCAGACTGTTATATACTGTTGTGTAATGGACTGTCATTCAGACTGTTATATACTGTAATGTAATGGACTGTCATTCATATTGCTACATACTGTAATGTAATGGACTGTCATTCAGACTGTTATATACTGTAATGTAGTGGACTGTCATTCAGACTGTTATATACTGTAATGTAGTGGACTGTCATTCAGACTGTTATATACTGTAATGTAGTGGACTGTAACATACTGTAATGCAGTGGACTGTTATATACTGTAATGTAGTGGACTGTCATTCAGACTGTTATGTACTGTAATGGACTGTCATTCAGACTGTTATATACTGTAATGTAATGGACTGTCATTCAGACTGTTATATACTCTAATGTAGTGGACTGTTATATACTGTAATGTAGTGGACTGTCTTTCAGACTGTTATATACTGTAATGGACTGTCATTCAGACTGTTATATACTGTAATGGACTGTCATTCAGACTGTTATATACTGTAATGTAATGGACTGTCATTCAGACTGTTATATACAGTAATGTAGTGGACTGTCATTCAGACTGTTATATACTGTAATGTAGTGGACTGTTATATACTGTAATGTAGTGGACTGTCATTCAGACTGTTATATACTGTAATGGACTGTCATTCAGACTGTTATATACTGTAATGTAGTGGACTGTCATTCAAACTGTTATATACTGTAATGGACTGTCATTCAGACTGTTATATACTGTAATGTAATGGACTGTCATTCAGACTGTTATATACTGTAATGTATTGGACTGTCATTCAGACTGTTAAATACTGTAATGTAGTGGACTGTCATTCAGACTGTTATATACTGTAATGTAGTGGACTGTCATTCAGACTGTTATATACTGTAATGTAGTGGACTGTCATTCAGACTGTTATGTACTGTAATGGACTGTCATTCAGACTGTTATATACTGTAATGTAATGGACTGTCATTCAGACTGTTATATACTGTAATGTAATGGACTGTCATTCATATTGCTACATACTGTAATGTAATGGACTGTCATTCAGACTGTTATATACTGTAATGTAGTGGACTGTCATTCAGACTGTTATATACTGTAATGTAGTGGACTGTCATTCAGACTGTTATATACTGTAATGTAGTGGACTGTAACATACTGTAATGCAGTGGACTGTTATATACTGTAATGTAGTGGACTGTCATTCAGACTGTTATGTACTGTAATGGACTGTCATTCAGACTGTTATATACTGTAATGTAATGGACTGTCATTCAGACTGTTATATACTGTAATGTAATGGACTGTCATTCAGACAGTTATATACTGTAATGTAGTGGACTGTCATTCAGACTGGTATATACTGTAATGGACTGTCATTCAGACTGTTATATACTGTAATGTAATGGACTGTCATTCAGACTATTATATACTGTAATGTAATGGTCTGTCATTCAGACTGTTATATACTGTAATGTAGTGGACTGTCATTCAGACTGTTATATACTGTAATGTAGTGGACTGTCATTCAGACTGTTATATACTGTAATGGACTGTCATTCAGACTGTTATATACTGTAATGTAATGGTCTGTCATTCAGACTGTTATATACTGTAATGTAGTGGACTGTCATTCAGACTGTTATATACTGTAATGGACTGTCATTCAGACTGTTATATACTGTAATGTAATGGACTGTCATTCAGACTGTTATATACTGTAATGTAGTGGACTGTCATTCAGACTGTTATATACTGTATTGTAATGGACTGTCATTCAGACTGTTATATACTGTAATGTAATGGACTGTCATTCAGACTGTTATATACTGTAATGTAGTGGACTGTCATTCAGACTGTTATATACTGTAATGTAATGGACTGTCATTCAGACTGTTATATACTGTAATGTATTAGACTGTCATTCAGACTGTTATATACTGTAATGGACTGTCATTCAGACCGTTATATGCTGTAATGTAGTAGACTGTCATTCAGATTGTTATATACTGTAATGGACTGTCATTCAGACTGTTATATACTGTAATGTAATGGACTGTCATTCAGACTGTTATATACTGTAATGTAGTGGACTGTCATTCAGACTGTTATGTACTGTAATGGACTGTCATTCAGACTGTTATATACTGTAATGTAATGGACTGTCATTCAGACTGTTATATACTGTAATGTAGTGGACTGTCATTCAGACTGTTATATACTGTAATGTAGTGGACTGTCATTCAGACTGTTATATACTGTAAGGTAGTGGACTGTCATTCTGATTGTTATATACTGTAATTGACTGTCATTCAGACTGTTATATACTGTAATGTAATGTACTGTCATTCAGACTGTTATATACTGTAATGTAGTGGACTGTCATTCAGACAGTTATATACTGTAATGTAGTGGACTGTCATTCAGACTGTTATATACTGTAATGTAGTGGATTGTCTTTCAGACTGTTATATACTGTAATGTAGTGGACTGTTACATACTGTAATGTAGTGGACTGTTATATACTGTAATGTAGTGGACTGTCATTCAGACTGTTATATACTGTAATGTAGTGGACTGTCATTCAGACTGGTATATACTGTAATGGACTGTCATTCAGACTGTTATATACTGTAATGTAATGGACTGTCATTCAGACTGTTATATACTGTAATGTAATGATCTGTCATTCAGACTGTTATATACTGTAATGTAGTGGACTGTCATTCAGACTGTTATATACTGTAATGTAGTGGACTGTCATTCAGACTGTTATATACTGTAATGGAATGTCATTCAGACTGTTATATACTGTAATGTAATGGACTGTCATTCAGACTGTTATATACTGTAATTTAGTGGACTGTCATTCAGAATGTTATATACTGTAATGTAATGGACTGTCATTCAGACTGTTATATACTGTAATGTAGTGGACTGTCATTCAGACTGTTATATACTGTAATGTAGTGGACTGTCATTCAGACTGTTATATACTGTAATGTAGTGGACTGTCATTCAGACTGTTATGTACTGTAATGGACTGTCATTCAGACTGTTATATACTGTTGTGTAATGGACTGTCATTCAGACTGTTATATACTGTAATGTAATGGACTGTCATTCATATTGCTACATACTGTAATGTAATGGACTGTCATTCAGACTGTTATATACTGTAATGTAGTGGACTGTCATTCAGACTGTTATATACTGTAATGTAGTGGACTGTCATTCAGACTGTTATATACTGTAATGTAGTGGACTGTAACATACTGTAATGCAGTGGACTGTTATATACTGTAATGTAGTGGACTGTCATTCAGACTGTTATGTACTGTAATGGACTGTCATTCAGACTGTTATATACTGTAATGTAATGGACTGTCATTCAGACTGTTATATACTCTAATGTAGTGGACTGTTATATACTGTAATGTAGTGGACTGTCTTTCAGACTGTTATATACTGTAATGGACTGTCATTCAGACTGTTATATACTGTAATGGACTGTCATTCAGACTGTTATATACTGTAATGTAATGGACTGTCATTCAGACTGTTATATACAGTAATGTAGTGGACTGTCATTCAGACTGTTATATACTGTAATGTAGTGGACTGTTATATACTGTAATGTAGTGGACTGTCATTCAGACTGTTATATACTGTAATGGACTGTCATTCAGACTGTTATATACTGTAATGTAGTGGACTGTCATTCAAACTGTTATATACTGTAATGGACTGTCATTCAGACTGTTATATACTGTAATGTAATGGACTGTCATTCAGACTGTTATATACTGTAATGTATTGGACTGTCATTCAGACTGTTAAATACTGTAATGTAGTGGACTGTCATTCAGACTGTTATATACTGTAATGTAGTGGACTGTCATTCAGACTGTTATATACTGTAATGTAGTGGACTGTCATTCAGACTGTTATGTACTGTAATGGACTGTCATTCAGACTGTTATATACTGTAATGTAATGGACTGTCATTCAGACTGTTATATACTGTAATGTAATGGACTGTCATTCATATTGCTACATACTGTAATGTAATGGACTGTCATTCAGACTGTTATATACTGTAATGTAGTGGACTGTCATTCAGACTGTTATATACTGTAATGTAGTGGACTGTCATTCAGACTGTTATATACTGTAATGTAGTGGACTGTAACATACTGTAATGCAGTGGACTGTTATATACTGTAATGTAGTGGACTGTCATTCAGACTGTTATGTACTGTAATGGACTGTCATTCAGACTGTTATATACTGTAATGTAATGGACTGTCATTCAGACTGTTATATACTGTAATGTAATGGACTGTCATTCAGACAGTTATATACTGTAATGTAGTGGACTGTCATTCAGACTGGTATATACTGTAATGGACTGTCATTCAGACTGTTATATACTGTAATGTAATGGACTGTCATTCAGACTATTATATACTGTAATGTAATGGTCTGTCATTCAGACTGTTATATACTGTAATGTAGTGGACTGTCATTCAGACTGTTATATACTGTAATGTAGTGGACTGTCATTCAGACTGTTATATACTGTAATGGACTGTCATTCAGACTGTTATATACTGTAATGTAATGGTCTGTCATTCAGACTGTTATATACTGTAATGTAGTGGACTGTCATTCAGACTGTTATATACTGTAATGGACTGTCATTCAGACTGTTATATACTGTAATGTAATGGACTGTCATTCAGACTGTTATATACTGTAATGTAGTGGACTGTCATTCAGACTGTTATATACTGTATTGTAATGGACTGTCATTCAGACTGTTATATACTGTAATGTAATGGACTGTCATTCAGACTGTTATATACTGTAATGTAGTGGACTGTCATTCAGACTGTTATATACTGTAATGTAATGGACTGTCATTCAGACTGTTATATACTGTAATGTATTAGACTGTCATTCAGACTGTTATATACTGTAATGGACTGTCATTCAGACCGTTATATGCTGTAATGTAGTAGACTGTCATTCAGATTGTTATATACTGTAATGGACTGTCATTCAGACTGTTATATACTGTAATGTAATGGACTGTCATTCAGACAGTTATATACTGTAATGTAGTGGACTGTCATTCAGACTGTTATGTACTGTAATGGACTGTCATTCAGACTGTTATATACTGTAATGTAATGGACTGTCATTCAGACTGTTATATACTGTAATGTAGTGGACTGTCATTCAGACTGTTATATACTGTAATGTAGTGGACTGTCATTCAGACTGTTATATACTGTAAGGTAGTGGACTGTCATTCTGATTGTTATATACTGTAATTGACTGTCATTCAGACTGTTATATACTGTAATGTAATGTACTGTCATTCAGACTGTTATATACTGTAATGTAGTGGACTGTCATTCAGACAGTTATATACTGTAATGTAGTGGACTGTCTTTCAGACTGTTATATACTGTAATGTAGTGGATTGTCTTTCAGACTGTTATATACTGTAATGTAGTGGACTGTTACATACTGTAATGTAGTGGACTGTTATATACTGTAATGTAGTGGACTGTCATTCAGACTGTTATATACTGTAATGTAGTGGACTGTCATTCAGATTGCTACATACTGTAATGTAATGGACTGTCATTCAGACTGTTATATACTGTAATGTAGTGGACTGTCATTCAGACTGTTATATACTGTAATGTAGTGGACTGTCATTCAGACTGTTATATACTGTAATGTAGTGGACTGTAACATACTGTAATGCAGTGGACTGTTATATACTGTAATGTAGTGGACTGTCATTCAGACTGTTATGTACTGTAATGGACTGTCATTCAGACTGTTATATACTGTAATGTAATGGACTGTCATTCAGACTGTTATATACTGTAATGTAATGGACTGTCATTCAGACAGTTATATACTGTAATGTAGTGGACTGTCATTCAGACTGGTATATACTGTAATGGACTGTCATTCAGACTGTTATATACTATAATGTAATGGACTGTCATTCAGACTGTTATATACTGTAATGTAATGGTCTGTCATTCAGACTGTTATATACTGTAATGTAGTGGACTGTCATTCAGACTGTTATATACTGTAATGTAGTGGACTGTCATTCAGACTGTTATATACTGTAATGGACTGTCATTCAGACTGTTATATACTGTAATGTAATGGACTGTCATTCAGACTGTTATATACTGTAATGTAGTGGACTGTCATTCAGACTGTTATATACTGTAATGTAATGGACTGTCATTCAGACTGTTATATACTGTAATGTAGTGGACTGTCATTCAGACTGTTATATACTGTAATGTAGTGGACTGTTATATACTCTAATGTAGTGGACTGTTATATACTGTAATGTAGTGGACTGTCTTTCAGACTGTTATATACTGTAATGGACTGTCATTCAGACTGTTATATACTGTAATGGACTGTCATTCAGACTGTTATATACTGTAATGTAATGGACTGTCATTCAGACTGTTATATACAGTAATGTAGTGGACTGTCATTCAGACTGTTATATACTGTAATGTAGTGGACTGTTATATACTGTAATGTAGTGGACTGTCATTCAGACTGTTATATACTGTAATGGACTGTCATTCAGACTGTTATATACTGTAATGTAGTGGACTGTCATTCAAACTGTTATATACTGTAATGTAGTGGACTGTCATTTAGACTGTTATGTACTGTAATGGACTGTCATTCAGACTGTTATATACTGTAATGTAATGGACTGTCATTCAGACTGTTATATACTGTAATGTAATGGACTGTCATTCAGACTGTTATATACTGTAATGTAATGGACTGTCATTCAGATTGTTACATACTGTAATGTAATGGACTGTCATTCAGACTGTTATATACTGTAATGTAGTGGACTGTCATTCAGACTGTTATATACTGTAATGTAGTGGAATGTCATTCAGACTGTTATATACTGTAATGTAGTGGACTGTAACATACTGTAATGCAGTGGACTGTTATATACTGTAATGTAGTGGACTGTCATTCAGACTGTTATGTACTGTAATGGACTGTCATTCAGACTGTTATATACTGTAATGTAATGGACTGTCATTCAGACTGTTATATACTGTAATGTAATGGACTGTCATTCAGACAGTTATATACTGTAATGTAGTGGACTGTCATTCAGACTGGTATATACTGTAATGGACTGTCATTCAGACTGTTATATACTGTAATGTAATGGACTGTCATTCAGACTGTTATATACTGTAATGTAATGGTCTGTCATTCAGACTGTTATATACTGTAATGTAGTGGACTGTCATTCAGACTGTTATATACTGTAATGTAGTGGACTGTCATTCAGACTGTTATATACTGTAATGGACTGTCATTCAGACTGTTATATACTGTAATGTAATGGACTGTCATTCAGACTGTTATATACTGTAATGTAGTGGACTGTCATTCAGACTGTTATATACTGTAATGGACATTTATTCAGACTGTTATATACTGTAATGTAATGGACTGTCATTCAGACTGTTATATACTGTAATGTAGTGGACTGTCATTCAGACTGTTATGTACTGTAATGGACTGTCATTCAGACTGTTATATACTGTAATGTAATGGACTGTCATTCAGACTGTTATATACTGTGATGTAATGGACTATCATTCAGACTGCTACATACTGTAATGTAATGGACTGTCATTCAGACTGTTATATACTGTAATGTAGTGGACTGTCAATCAGACTGTTATATATTGTAATGTAGTGGACTGTCATTCAGACTGTTATATACTGTAATGTAGTGGACTGTTATATACTCTAATGTAGTGGACTGTTATATACTGTAATGTAGTGGACTGTCATTCAGACTATTATATACTGTAATGGACTGTCATTCAGACTGTTATATACTGTAATGTAATGGACTGTCATTCAGACTGTTATATACTGTAATGTAATGGACTGTCATTCAGACTGTTATATACAGTAATGTAGTGGACTGTCATTCAGACTGTTATATACTGTAATGTAGTGGACTGTTATATACTGTAATGTAGTGGACTGTCATTCAGACTGTTATATACTGTAATGGACTGTCATTCAGACTGTTATATACTGTAATGTAATGGACTGTCATTCAGACTGTTATATACTGTAATGTAGTGGACTGTCATTCAGACTGTTATATACTGTAATGGACTGTCATTCAGACTGTTATATACTGTAATGTAATGGACTGTCATTCAGACTGTTATATACTGTAATGTTTTGGACTGTCATTCAGACTGTTATATACTGTAATGTAATGGACTGTCATTCAGACTGTTATATACTGTAATGTAGTGGACTGTCATTCAGACTGTTATATACTGTAATGTAGTGGACTGTCATTCAGACTGTTATATACTGTAATGTAGTGGACTGTCATTCAGACTGTTATGTACTGAAATGGACTGTCATTCAGACTGTTATATACTGTAATGTAATGGACTGTCATTCAGACTGTTATATACTGTAATGTAATGGACTGTCATTCAGACTGTTATATACAGTAATGTAGTGGACTGTCATTCAGACTGTTATATACTGTAATGTAGTGGACTGTTATATACTGTAATGTAGTGGACTGTCATTCAGACTGTTATATACTGTAATGGACTGTCATTCAGACTGTTATATACTGTAATGTAATGGACTGTCATTCAGACTGTTATATACTGTAATGTAGTGGACTGTCATTCAGACTGTTATATACTGTAATGGACTGTCATTCAGACTGTTATATACTGTAATGTAATGGACTGTCATTCAGACTGTTATATACTGTAATGTTTTGGACTGTCATTCAGACTGTTATATACTGTAATGTAATGGACTGTCATTCAGACTGTTATATACTGTAATGTAGTGGACTGTCATTCAGACTGTTATATACTGTAATGTAGTGGACTGTCATTCAGACTGTTATATACTGTAATGTAGTGGACTGTCATTCAGACTGTTATGTACTGAAATGGACTGTCATTCAGACTGTTATATACTGTAATGTAATGGACTGTCATTCAGACTGCTACATACTGTAATGTAATGGACTGTCATTCAGACTGTTATATACTGTAATGTAGTGGACTGTCATTCAGACTGTTATATACTGTAATGTAGTGGACTGTCATTCAGACTGTTATATACTGTAATGTAGTGGACTGTCAATCAGACTGTTATATACTGTAATGTAGTGGACTGTCATTCAGACTGTTATATACTGTAATGTAGTGGACTGTTATATACTCTAATGTAGTGGACTGTTATATACTGTAATGTAGTGGACTGTCATTCAGACTGTTATATACTGTAATGGACTGTCATTCAGACTGTTATATACTGTAATGTAATGGACTGTCATTCAGACTGTTATATACTGTAATGTAATGGACTGTCATTCAGACTGTTATATACAGTAATGTAGTGGACTGTCATTCAGACTGTTATATACTGTAATGTAGTGGACTGTCATTCAGACTGTTATATACTGTAATGTAGTGGACTGTCAATCAGACTGTTATATACTGTAATGTAGTGGACTGTCATTCAGACTGTTATATACTGTAATGTAGTGGACTGTTATATACTCTAATGTAGTGGACTGTTATATACTGTAATGTAGTGGACTGTCATTCAGACTGTTATATACTGTAATGGACTGTCATTCAGACTGTTATATACTGTAATGTAATGGACTGTCATTCAGACTGTTATATACTGTAATGTAATGGACTGTCATTCAGACTGTTATATACAGTAATGTAGTGGACTGTCATTCAGACTGTTATATACTGTAATGTAGTGGACTGTTATATACTGTAATGTAGTGGACTGTCATTCAGACTGTTATATACTGTAATGGACTGTCATTCAGACTGTTATATACTGTAATGTAATGGACTGTCATTCAGACTGTTATATACTGTAATGTAGTGGACTGTCATTCAGACTGTTATATACTGTAATGGACTGTCATTCAGACTGTTATATACTGTAATGTAATGGACTGTCATTCAGACTGTTATATACTGTAATGTTTTGGACTGTCATTCAGACTGTTATATACTGTAATGTAATGGACTGTCATTCAGACTGTTATATACTGTAATGTAGTGGACTGTCATTCAGACTGTTATATACTGTAATGTAATGGACTGTCATTCAGACTGTTATATACTGTAATGTAGTGGACTGTCATTCAGACTGTTATATACTGTAATGTAGTGGACTGTTATATACTCTAATGTAGTGGACTGTTATATACTGTAATGTAGTGGACTGTCTTTCAGACTGTTATATACTGTAATGGACTGTCATTCAGACTGTTATATACTGTAATGGACTGTCATTCAGACTGTTATATACTGTAATGTAATGGACTGTCATTCAGACTGTTATATACAGTAATGTAGTGGACTGTCATTCAGACTGTTATATACTGTAATGTAGTGGACTGTCATTCAGACTGTTATATACTGTAATGTAGTGGACTGTCATTTAGACTGTTATGTACTGTAATGGACTGTCATTCAGACTGTTATATACTGTAATGTAATGGACTGTCATTCAGACTGTTATATACTGTAATGTAATGGACTGTCATTCAGACTGTTATATACTGTAATGTAATGGACTGTCATTCAGATTGCTACATACTGTAATGTAATGGACTGTCATTCAGACTGTTATATACTGTAATGTAGTGGACTGTCATTCAGACTGTTATATACTGTAATGTAGTGGAATGTCATTCAGACTGTTATATACTGTAATGTAGTGGACTGTAACATACTGTAATGCAGTGGACTGTTATATACTGTAATGTAGTGGACTGTCATTCAGACTGTTATGTACTGTAATGGACTGTCATTCAGACTGTTATATACTGTAATGTAATGGACTGTCATTCAGACTGTTATATACTGTAATGTAATGGACTGTCATTCAGACAGTTATATACTGTAATGTAGTGGACTGTCATTCAGACTGGTATATACTGTAATGGACTGTCATTCAGACTGTTATATACTGTAATGTAATGGACTGTCATTCAGACTGTTATATACTGTAATGTAATGGTCTGTCATTCAGACTGTTATATACTGTAATGTAGTGGACTGTCATTCAGACTGTTATATACTGTAATGTAGTGGACTGTCATTCAGACTGTTATATACTGTAATGGACTGTCATTCAGACTGTTATATACTGTAATGTAATGGACTGTCATTCAGACTGTTATATACTGTAATGTAGTGGACTGTCATTCAGACTGTTATATACTGTAATGTAATGGACTGTCATTCAGACTGTTATATACTGTAATGTAGTGGACTGTCATTCAGACTGTTATATACTGTAATGTAGTGGACTGTTATATACTCTAATGTAGTGGACTGTTATATACTGTAATGTATCGGACTGTCTTTCAGACTGTTATATACTGTAATGTAGTGGACTGTCATTCAAACTGTTATATACTGTAATGGACTGTCATTCAGACTGTTATATACTGTAATGGACTGTCATTCAGAATGTTATATACTGTAATGTAATGGACTGTCATTCAGACTGTTATATACTGTAATGTAGTGGACTGTCATTCAGACTGTTATATACTGTAATGGACTGTCATTCAGACTGTTATATACTGTAATGTAATGGACTGTCATTCAGACTGTTATATACTGTAATGTAGTGGACTGTCATTCAGACTGTTATATACTGTAATGTAATTGACTGTCATTCAGACTGTTATATACTGTAATGTAGTGGACTGTCATTCAGACTGTTATATACTGTAATGTAGTGGACTGTCATTCAGACTGTTATATAGTGTAATGGACTGTCATTCAGACTGTTATATACTGTAATTAATGGACTGTCATTCAGACTGTTATATACTGTAATGTATTGGACTGTCATTCAGACTGTTATATACTGTAATGTAGTGGACTGTCATTCAGACTGTTATATACTGTAATGTAGTGGACTGTCATTCAGACTGTTATATACTGTAATGGACATTTATTCAGACTGTTATATACTGTAATGTAATGGACTGTCATTCAGACTGTTATATACTGTAATGTAGTGGACTGTCATTCAGACTGTTATGTACTGTAATGGACTGTCATTCAGACTGTTATATACTGTAATGTAATGGACTGTCATTCAGACTGTTATATACTGTGATGTAATGGACTATCATTCAGACTGCTACATACTGTAATGTAATGGACTGTCATTCAGACTGTTATATACTGTAATGTAGTGGACTGTCAATCAGACTGTTATATATTGTAATGTAGTGGACTGTCATTCAGACTGTTATATACTGTAATGTAGTGGACTGTTATATACTCTAATGTAGTGGACTGTTATATACTGTAATGTAGTGGACTGTCATTCAGACTATTATATACTGTAATGGACTGTCATTCAGACTGTTATATACTGTAATGTAATGGACTGTCATTCAGACTGTTATATACTGTAATGTAATGGACTGTCATTCAGACTGTTATATACAGTAATGTAGTGGACTGTCATTCAGACTGTTATATACTGTAATGTAGTGGACTGTTATATACTGTAATGTAGTGGACTGTCATTCAGACTGTTATATACTGTAATGGACTGTCATTCAGACTGTTATATACTGTAATGTAATGGACTGTCATTCAGACTGTTATATACTGTAATGTAGTGGACTGTCATTCAGACTGTTATATACTGTAATGGACTGTCATTCAGACTGTTATATACTGTAATGTAATGGACTGTCATTCAGACTGTTATATACTGTAATGTTTTGGACTGTCATTCAGACTGTTATATACTGTAATGTAATGGACTGTCATTCAGACTGTTATATACTGTAATGTAGTGGACTGTCATTCAGACTGTTATATACTGTAATGTAGTGGACTGTCATTCAGACTGTTATATACTGTAATGTAGTGGACTGTCATTCAGACTGTTATGTACTGAAATGGACTGTCATTCAGACTGTTATATACTGTAATGTAATGGACTGTCATTCAGACTGTTATATACTGTAATGTAATGGACTGTCATTCAGACTGTTATATACAGTAATGTAGTGGACTGTCATTCAGACTGTTATATACTGTAATGTAGTGGACTGTTATATACTGTAATGTAGTGGACTGTCATTCAGACTGTTATATACTGTAATGGACTGTCATTCAGACTGTTATATACTGTAATGTAATGGACTGTCATTCAGACTGTTATATACTGTAATGTAGTGGACTGTCATTCAGACTGTTATATACTGTAATGGACTGTCATTCAGACTGTTATATACTGTAATGTAATGGACTGTCATTCAGACTGTTATATACTGTAATGTTTTGGACTGTCATTCAGACTGTTATATACTGTAATGTAATGGACTGTCATTCAGACTGTTATATACTGTAATGTAGTGGACTGTCATTCAGACTGTTATATACTGTAATGTAGTGGACTGTCATTCAGACTGTTATATACTGTAATGTAGTGGACTGTCATTCAGACTGTTATGTACTGAAATGGACTGTCATTCAGACTGTTATATACTGTAATGTAATGGACTGTCATTCAGACTGCTACATACTGTAATGTAATGGACTGTCATTCAGACTGTTATATACTGTAATGTAGTGGACTGTCATTCAGACTGTTATATACTGTAATGTAGTGGACTGTCATTCAGACTGTTATATACTGTAATGTAGTGGACTGTCAATCAGACTGTTATATACTGTAATGTAGTGGACTGTCATTCAGACTGTTATATACTGTAATGTAGTGGACTGTTATATACTCTAATGTAGTGGACTGTTATATACTGTAATGTAGTGGACTGTCATTCAGACTGTTATATACTGTAATGGACTGTCATTCAGACTGTTATATACTGTAATGTAATGGACTGTCATTCAGACTGTTATATACTGTAATGTAATGGACTGTCATTCAGACTGTTATATACAGTAATGTAGTGGACTGTCATTCAGACTGTTATATACTGTAATGTAGTGGACTGTCATTCAGACTGTTATATACTGTAATGTAGTGGACTGTCAATCAGACTGTTATATACTGTAATGTAGTGGACTGTCATTCAGACTGTTATATACTGTAATGTAGTGGACTGTTATATACTCTAATGTAGTGGACTGTTATATACTGTAATGTAGTGGACTGTCATTCAGACTGTTATATACTGTAATGGACTGTCATTCAGACTGTTATATACTGTAATGTAATGGACTGTCATTCAGACTGTTATATACTGTAATGTAATGGACTGTCATTCAGACTGTTATATACAGTAATGTAGTGGACTGTCATTCAGACTGTTATATACTGTAATGTAGTGGACTGTTATATACTGTAATGTAGTGGACTGTCATTCAGACTGTTATATACTGTAATGGACTGTCATTCAGACTGTTATATACTGTAATGTAATGGACTGTCATTCAGACTGTTATATACTGTAATGTAGTGGACTGTCATTCAGACTGTTATATACTGTAATGGACTGTCATTCAGACTGTTATATACTGTAATGTAATGGACTGTCATTCAGACTGTTATATACTGTAATGTTTTGGACTGTCATTCAGACTGTTATATACTGTAATGTAATGGACTGTCATTCAGACTGTTATATACTGTAATGTAGTGGACTGTCATTCAGACTGTTATATACTGTAATGTAGTGGACTGTCATTCAGACTGTTATATACTGTAATGTAGTGGACTGTCATTCAGACTGTTATGTACTGAAATGGACTGTCATTCAGACTGTTATATACCGTAATGTAATGGACTGTCATTCAGACTGCTACATACTGTAATGTAATGGACTGTCATTCAGACTGTTATATACTGTAATGTAGTGGACTGTCATTCAGACTGTTATATACTGTAATGTAGTGGACTGTCATTCAGACTGTTATATACTGTAATGGACTGTCATTCAGACTGTTATATACTGTAATGTAATGGACTGTCATTCAGACTGTTATATTCTGTAATGTTTTGGACTGTCATTCAGACTGTTATATACTGTAATGTAATGGACTGTCATTCAGACTGTTATATACTGTAATGTAGTGGACTGTCATTCAGACTGTTATATACTGTAATGTAGTGGACTGTCATTCAGACTGTTATATACTGTAATGTAGTGGACTGTCATTCAGACTGTTATGTACTGAAATGGACTGTCATTCAGACTGTTATATACTGTAATGTAATGGACTGTCATTCAGACTGCTACATACTGTAATGTAATGGACTGTCATTCAGACTGTTATATACTGTAATGTAGTGGACTGTCATTCAGACTGTTATATACTGTAATGTAGTGGACTGTCATTCAGACTGTTATATACTGTAATGTAGTGGACTGTCATTCAGACTGTTATATACTGTAATGTAGTGGACTGTAACATACTGTAATGCAGTGGACTGTTATATACTGTAATGTAGTGGACTGTCATTCAGACTGTTATATACTGTAATGGACTTTTATTCAGACTGTTATATACTGTAATGTAATGGACTGTCATTCAGACTGTTATATATTGTAATGTAGTGGACTGTCATTCAGACTGTTATGTACTGTAATGGACTGTCATTCAGACTGTTATATACTGTAATGTAATGGACTGTCATTCAGACTGTTATATACTGTGATGTAATGGACTGTCATTCAGACTGCTACATACTGTAATGTAATGGACTGTCATTCAGACTGTTATATACTGTAATGTAGTGGACTGTCATTCAGACTGTTATATACTGTAATGTAGTGGACTGTTATATACTCTAATGTAGTGGACTGTTATATACTGTAATGTAGTGGACTGTCATTCAGACTGTTATATACTGTAATGGACTGTCATTCAGACTGTTATATACTGTAATGTAATGGACTGTCATTCAGACTGTTATATACTGTAATGTAATGGACTGTCATTCAGACTGTTATATACAGTAATGTAGTGGACTGTCATTCAGACTGTTATATACTGTAATGTAGTGGACTGTTATATACTGTAATGTAGTGGACTGTCATTCAGACTGTTATATACTGTAATGGACTGTCATTCAGACTGTTATATACTGTAATGTAATGGACTGTCATTCAGACTGTTATATACTGTAATGTAGTGGACTGTCATTCAGACTGTTATATACTGTAATGGACTGTCATTCAGACTGTTATATACTGTAATGTAATGGACTGTCATTCAGACTGTTATATACTGTAATGTTTTGGACTGTCATTCAGACTGTTATATACTGTAATGTAATGGACTGTCATTCAGACTGTTATATACTGTAATGTAGTGGTCTGTCATTCAGACTGTTATATACTGTAATGTAGTGGACTGTCATTCAGACTGTTATATTCTGTAATGTAGTGGACTGTCATTCAGACTGTTATGTATTTAAATGGACTGTCATTCAGACTGTTATATACTGTAATGTAATGGACTGTCATTCAGACTGCTACATACTGTAATGTAATGGACTGTCATTCAGACTGTTATATACTGTAATGTAGTGGACTGTCATTCAGACTGTTATATACTGTAATGTAGTGGACTGTCATTCAGACTGTTATATACTGTAATGTAGTGGACTGTAACATACTGTAATGCAGTGGACTGTTATATACTGTAATGTAGTGGACTGTCATTCAGACTGTTATGTACTGTAATGGACTGTCATTCAGACTGTTATATACTGTAATTAATGGACTGTCATTCAGACTGTTATATACTGTAATGTATTGGACTGTCATTCAGACTGTTATATACTGTAATGTAGTGGACTGTCATTCAGACTGTTATATACTGTAATGTAGTGGACTGTCATTCAGACTGTTATATACTGTAATGGACTTTTATTCAGACTGTTATATACTGTAATGTAATGGACTGTCATTCAGACTGTTATATACTGTAATGTAGTGGACTGTCATTCAGACTGTTATGTACTGTAATGGACTGTCATTCAGACTGTTATATACTGTAATGTAATGGACTGTCATTCAGACTGTTATATACTGTGATGTAATGGACTGTCATTCAGACTGCTACATACTGTAATGTAATGGACTGTCATTCAGACTGTTATATACTGTAATGTAGTGGACTGTCAATCAGACTGTTATATACTGTAATGTAGTGGACTGTCATTCAGACTGTTATATACTGTAATGTAGTGGACTGTTATATACTCTAATGTAGTGGACTGTTATATACTGTAATGTAGTGGACTGTCATTCAGACTGTTATATACTGTAATGGACTGTCATTCAGACTGTTATATACTGTAATGTAATGGACTGTCATTCAGACTGTTATATACTGTAATGTAATGGACTGTCATTCAGACTGTTATATACAGTAATGTAGTGGACTGTCATTCAGACTGTTATATACTGTAATGTAGTGGACTGTTATATACTGTAATGTAGTGGACTGTCATTCAGACTGTTATATACTGTAATGGACTGTCATTCAGACTGTTATATACTGTAATGTAATGGACTGTCATTCAGACTGTTATATACTGTAATGTAGTGGACTGTCAATCAGACTGTTATATACAGTAATGGACTGTCATTCAGACTGTTATATACTGTAATGTAATGGACTGTCATTCAGACTGTTATATACTGTAATGTTTTGGACTGTCATTCAGACTGTTATATACTGTAATGTAATGGACTGTCATTCAGACTGTTATATACTGTAATGTAGTGGACTGTCATTCAGACTGTTATATACTGTAATGTAATGGACTGTCATTCAGACTGTTATATACTGTAATGTAGTGGACTGTCATTCAGACTGTTATACACTGTAATGGACTGTCATTCAGACTGTTATATACTGTAATGTAATGGACTGTCATTCAGACTGTTATATACTGTAATGTTTTGGACTGTCATTCAGACTGTTATATACTGTAATGTAATGGACTGTCATTCAGACTGTTATATACTGTAATGGACTTTTATTCAGACTGTTATATACTGTAATGTAATGGACTGTCATTCAGACTGTTATATACTGTAATGTAGTGGACTGTCATTCAGACTGTTATATACTGAAATGGACTGTCATTCAGACTGTTATATACTGTAATGTAATGGACTGTCATTCAGACTGCTACATACTGTAATGTAATGGACTGTCATTCAGACTGTTATATACTGTAATGTAGTGGACTGTCATTCAGACTGTTATATACTGTAATGTAGTGGACTGTCATTCAGACTGTTATATACTGTAATGTAGTGGACTGTAACATACTATAATGCAGTGGACTGTTATATACTGTAATGTAGTGGACTGTCATTCAGACTGTTATGTACTGTAATGGACTGTCATTCAGACTGTTATATACTGTAATGTAATGGACTGTCATTCAGACTGTTATATACTGTAATGTAATGGACTGTCATTCAGACAGTTATATACTGTAATGTAGTGGACTGTCATTCAGACTGGTATATACTGTAATGGACTGTCATTCAGACTGTTATATACTGTAATGTAATGGTCTGTCATTCAGACTGTTATATACTGTAATGTAGTGGACTGTCATTCAGACTGTTATATACTGTAATGTAGTGGACTGTTATATATTCTAATGTAGTGGACTGTTATATACTGTAATGTAGTGGACTGTCATTCAGACTGTTATATACTGTAATGCAATGGACTGTCATTCAGACTGTTATATACAGTAATGTAGTGGACTGTCATTCAGACTGTTATATACTGTAATTTAGTGGACTGTTATATACTGTAATGTAGTGGACTGTCATTCAGACTGTTATATACTGTAATGGACTGTCATTCAGACTGTTATATACTGTAATGTAATGGACTGTCATTCAGACAGTTATATACTGTAATGTAGTGGACTGTCATTCAGACTGGTATATACTGTAATGGACTGTCATTCAGACTGTTATATACTGTAATGTAATGGTCTGTCATTCAGACTGTTATATACTGTAATGTAGTGGACTGTCATTCAGACTGTTATATACTGTAATGTAGTGGACTGTTATATATTCTAATGTAGTGGACTGTTATATACTGTAATGTAGTGGACTGTCATTCAGACTGTTATATACTGTAATGCAATGGACTGTCATTCAGACTGTTATATACAGTAATGTAGTGGACTGTCATTCAGACTGTTATATACTGTAATTTAGTGGACTGTTATATACTGTAATGTAGTGGACTGTCATTCAGACTGTTATATACTGTAATGGACTGTCATTCAGACTGTTATATACTGTAATGTAGTGGACTGTCATTCAGACTGTTATATACTGTAATGGACTGTCATTCAGACTGTTATATACTGTAATGTAATGGACTGTCATTCAGACTGTTATATACTGTAATGTAGTGGACTGTCATTCAGACTGTTATATACTGTAATGTAATGGACTGTCATTCAGACTGTTATATACTGTAATGTAGTGGACTGTCATTCAGACTGTTATATACTGTAATGTAGTGGACTGTCATTCAGACTGTTATATACTGTAATGTAGTGGACTGTAACATACTATAATGCAGTGGACTGTTATATACTGTAATGTAGTGGACTGTCATTCAGACTGTTATGTACTGTAATGGACTGTCATTCAGACTGTTATATACTGTAATGTAATGGACTGTCATTCAGACTGTTATATACTGTAATGTAATGGACTGTCATTCAGACAGTTATATACTGTAATGTAGTGGACTGTCATTCAGACTGGTATATACTGTAATGGACTGTCATTCAGACTGTTATATACTGTAATGTAATGGTCTGTCATTCAGACTGTTATATACTGTAATGTAGTGGACTGTCATTCAGACTGTTATATACTGTAATGTAGTGGACTGTTATATATTCTAATGTAGTGGACTGTTATATACTGTAATGTAGTGGACTGTCATTCAGACTGTTATATACTGTAATGCAATGGACTGTCATTCAGACTGTTATATACAGTAATGTAGTGGACTGTCATTCAGACTGTTATATACTGTAATTTAGTGGACTGTTATATACTGTAATGTAGTGGACTGTCATTCAGACTGTTATATACTGTAATGGACTGTCATTCAGACTGTTATATACTGTAATGTAATGGACTGTCATTCAGACAGTTATATACTGTAATGTAGTGGACTGTCATTCAGACTGGTATATACTGTAATGGACTGTCATTCAGACTGTTATATACTGTAATGTAATGGTCTGTCATTCAGACTGTTATATACTGTAATGTAGTGGACTGTCATTCAGACTGTTATATACTGTAATGTAGTGGACTGTTATATATTCTAATGTAGTGGACTGTTATATACTGTAATGTAGTGGACTGTCATTCAGACTGTTATATACTGTAATGCAATGGACTGTCATTCAGACTGTTATATACAGTAATGTAGTGGACTGTCATTCAGACTGTTATATACTGTAATTTAGTGGACTGTTATATACTGTAATGTAGTGGACTGTCATTCAGACTGTTATATACTGTAATGGACTGTCATTCAGACTGTTATATACTGTAATGTAGTGGACTGTCATTCAGACTGTTATATACTGTAATGGACTGTCATTCAGACTGTTATATACTGTAATGTAATGGACTGTCATTCAGACTGTTATATACTGTAATGTAGTGGACTGTCATTCAGACTGTTATATACTGTAATGTAATGGACTGTCATTCAGACTGTTATATACTGTAATGTAGTGGACTGTCATTCAGACTGTTATATACTGTAATGTAGTGGACTGTCATTCAGACTGTTATATACTGTAATGTAGTGGACTGTCATTCAGACTGTTATATACTGTAATGTAGTGGACTGTTACATACTGTAATGTAGTGGACTGTTATATACTGTAATGTAGTGGACTGTCATTCAGACTGTTATATACTGTAATGTAGCGGACTGTCATTCAGACTGTTATGTACTGTAATGGACTGTCATTAAGACTGTTATATAGTGTAATGTAATGGACTGTCATTCAGACTGTTATATACTGTAATGTAATGGACTGTCATTCAGACTGTTATATACTGTAATGTAGTGGACTGTCATTCAGAATGTTATATACTGTAATGTAGTGGACTGTCATTCAGACTGTTATATACTGTAATGTAGTGGACTGTTACATACTGTAATGTAGTGGACTGTTATATACTGTAATGTAGTGGACTGTCATTCAGACTGTTATATACTGTAATGTAGTGGACTGTCATTCAGACTGTTATATACTGTAATGGACTGTCATTCAGACTGTTATATACTGTAATGTAATGGACTGTCATTCAGACTGTTATATACTGTAATGTTTTGGACTGTCATTCAGACTGTTATATACTGTAATGTAATGGACTGTCATTCAGACTGTTATATACTGTAATGTAGTGGACTGTCATTCAGACTGTTATATACTGTAATGTAGTGGACTGTCATTCAGACTGTTATATACTGTAATGGACTTTTATTCAGACTGTTATATACTGTAATGTAATGGACTGTCATTCAGACTGTTATATACTGTAATGTAGTGGACTGTCATTCAGACTGTTATGTACTGAAATGGACTGTCATTCATACTGTTATATACTGTAATGTAATGGACTGTCATTCAGACTGCTACATACTGTAATGTAATGGACTGTCATTCAGACTGTTATATACTGTAATGTAGTGGACTGTCATTCAGACTGTTATATACTGTAATGTAGTGGACTGTCATTCAGACTGTTATATACTGTAATGTAGTGGACTGTAACATACTGTAATGCAGTGGACTGTTATATACTGTAATGTAGTGGACTGTCATTCAGACTGTTATGTACTGTAATGGACTGTCATTCAGACTGTTATATACTGTAATTAATGGACTGTCATTCAGACTGTTATATACTGTAATGTATTGGACTGTCATTCAGACTGTTATATACTGTAATGTAGTGGACTGTCATTCAGACTGTTATATACTGTAATGTAGTGGACTGTCATTCAGACTGTTATATACTGTAATGGACTTTTATTCAGACTGTTATATACTGTAATGTAATGGACTGTCATTCAGACTGTTATATACTGTAATGTAGTGGACTGTCATTCAGACTGTTATATACTGTAATGTAATGGACTGTCATTCAGACTGTTATATACTGTGAAGTAATGGACTGTCATTCAGACTGCTACATACTGTAATGTAATGGACTGTCATTCAGACTGTTATATACTGTAATGTAGTGGACTGTCAATCAGACTGTTATATACTGTAATGTAGTGGACTGTCATTCAGACTGTTATATACTGTAATGTAGTGGACTGTTATATACTCTAATGTAGTGGACTGTTATATACTGTAATGTAGTGGACTGTCATTCAGACTGTTATATACTGTAATGGACTGTCATTCAGACTGTTATATACTGTAATGTAATGGACTGTCATTCAGACTGTTATATACTGTAATGTAATGGACTGTCATTCAGACTGTTATATACAGTAATGTAGTGGACTGTCATTCAGACTGTTATATACTGTAATGTAGTGGACTGTTATATACTGTAATGTAGTGGACTGTCATTCAGACTGTTATATACTGTAATGGACTGTCATTCAGACTGTTATATACTGTAATGTAATGGACTGTCATTCAGACTGTTATATACTGTAATGTAATGGACTGTCATTCAGACTGTTATATACAGTAATGTAGTGGACTGTCATTCAGACTGTTATATACTGTAATGTAGTGGACTGTTATATACTGTAATGTAGTGGACTGTCATTCAGACTGTTATATACTGTAATGGACTGTCATTCAGACTGTTATATACTGTAATGGACTGTCATTCAGACTGTTATATACTGTAATGGACTGTCATTCAGACTGTTATATACAGTAATGTAGTGGACTGTCATTCAGACTGTTATATACTGTAATGTAGTGGACTGTTATATACTGTAATGTAGTGGACTGTCATTCAGACTGTTATATACTGTAATGGACTGTCATTCAGACTGTTATATACTGTAATGGACTGTCATTCAGACTGTTATATACTGTAATGGACTGTCATTCAGACTGTTATATACTGTAATGTAATGGACTGTCATTCAGACTGTTATATACTGTAATGTAGTGGACTGTCATTCAGACTGTTATATACTGTAATGTAGTGGACTGTTACATACTGTAATGTAGTGGACTGTTATATACTGTAATGTAGTGGACTGTCATTCAGACTGTTATATACTGTAATGTAGTGGACTGTCATTCATACTGTTATATACTGTAATGTAATGGACTGTCATTCAGACTGTTATATACTGTAATGTAATGGACTGTCATTCAGACTGTTATATACTGTAATGTAGTGGACTGTCATTCAGACTGTTATATACTGTAATGTAGTGGACTGTCATTCATACTGTTATATACTGTAATGTAATGGACTGTCATTCAGACTGTTATATACTGTAATGTAATGGACTGTCATTCAGACTGTTATATACTGTAATGGACTGTCATTCAGACTGTTATATACTGTAATGTAATGGACTGTCATTCAGACTGTTATATACTGTAATGTAGTGGACTGTCATTCAGACTGTTATATACTGTAATGTAGTGGACTGTTACATACTGTAATGTAGTGGACTGTTATATACTGTAATGTAGTGGACTGTCATTCAGACTGTTATATACTGTAATGTAGTGGACTGTCATTCATACTGTTATATACTGTAATGTAATGGACTGTCATTCAGACTGTTATATACTGTAATGTAATGGACTGTCATTCAGACTGTTATATACTGTAATGTAGTGGACTGTCATTCAGACTGTTATATACTGTAATGTAGTGGACTGTCATTCATACTGTTATATACTGTAATGTAATGGACTGTCATTCAGACTGTTATATACTGTAATGTAATGGACTGTCATTCAGACTGTTATATACTGTAATGTAGTGGACTGTCATTCAGACTGTTATATACTGTAATGGACTGTCATTCAGACTGTTATATACTGTAATGTAATGGACTGTCATTCAGACTGTTATATACTGTAATGTAATGGACTGTCATTCAGACTGTTATATACAGTAATGTAGTGGACTGTCATTCAGACTGTTATATACTGTAATGTAGTGGACTGTTATATACTGTAATGTAGTGGACTGTCATTCAGACTGTTATATACTGTAATGGACTGTCATTCAGACTGTTATATACTGTAATGTAGTGGACTGTCATTCAGACTGTTATATACTGTAATGTAGTGGACTGTCATTCAGACTGTTATATACTGTAATGTAGTGGACTGTCATTCAGACTGTTATATACTGTAATGTAGTGGACTGTTACATACTGTAATGTAGTGGACTGTTATATACTGTATTGTAGTGGACTGTCATTCAGACTGTTATATACTGTAATGTAGCGGACTGTCATTCAGACTGTTATGTACTGTAATGGACTGTCATTCAGACTGTTATATACTGTAATGTAATGGACTGTCATTCAGACTGTTATATACTGTAATGTAATGGACTGTCATTCAGACTGTTATATACTGTAATGTAGTGGACTGTCATTCAGAATGTTATATACTGTAATGTAGTGGACTGTCATTCAGACTGTTATATACTGTAATGTAGTGGACTGTAACATACTGTAATGCAGTGGACTGTTATATACTGTAATGTAGTGGACTGTCATTCAGACTGTTATATACTGTAATGGACTTTTATTCAGACTGTTATATACTGTAATGTAATGGACTGTCATTCAGACTGTTATATACTGTAATGTAGTGGACTGTCATTCAGACTGTTATGTACTGTAATGGACTGTCATTCAGACTGTTATATACTGTAATGTAATGGACTGTCATTCAGACTGTTATATACTGTGATGTAATGGACTGTCATTCAGACTGCTACATACTGTAATGTAATGGACTGTCATTCAGACTGTTATATACTGTAATGTAGTGGACTGTCAATCAGACTGTTATATACTGTAATGTAGTGGACTGTCATTCAGACTGTTATATACTGTAATGTAGTGGACTGTTATATACTCTAATGTAGTGGACTGTTATATACTGTAATGTAGTGGACTGTCATTCAGACTGTTATATACTGTAATGGACTGTCATTCAGACTGTTATATACTGTAATGTAATGGACTGTCATTCAGACTGTTATATACTGTAATGTAATGGACTGTCATTCAGACTGTTATATACAGTAATGTAGTGGACTGTCATTCAGACTGTTATATACTGTAATGTAGTGGACTGTTATATACTGTAATGTAGTGGACTGTCATTCAGACTGTTATATACTGTAATGGACTGTCATTCAGACTGTTATATACTGTAATGTAATGGACTGTCATTCAGACTGTTATATACTGTAATGTAGTGGACTGTCATTCAGACTGTTATGTACTGAAATGGACTGTCATTCAGACTGTTATATACTGTAATGTAATGGACTGTCATTCAGACTGCTACATACTGTAATGTAATGGACTGTCATTCAGACTGTTATATACTGTAATGTAGTGGACTGTCATTCAGACTGTTATATACTGTAATGTAGTGGACTGTCATTCAGACTGTTATATACTGTAATGTAGTGGACTGTAACATACTGTAATGCAGTGGACTGTTATATACTGTAATGTAGTGGACTGTCATTCAGACTGTTATGTACTGTAATGGACTGTCATTCAGACTGTTATATACTGTAATTAATGGACTGTCATTCAGACTGTTATATACTGTAATGTATTGGACTGTCATTCGGACTGTTATATACTGTAATGTAGTGGACTGTCATTCAGACTGTTATATACTGTAATGTAGTGGACTGTCATTCAGACTGTTATATACTGTAATGGACTTTTATTCAGACTGTTATATACTGTAATGTAATGGACTGTCATTCAGACTGTTATATACTGTAATGTAGTGGACTGTCATTCAGACTGTTATGTACTGTAATGGACTGTCATTCAGACTGTTATATACTGTAATGTAATGGACTGTCATTCAGACTGTTATATACTGTGATGTAATGGACTGTCATTCAGACTGCTACATACTGTAATGTAGTGGACTGTCATTCAGACTGTTATATACTGTAATGTAGTGGACTGTTATATACTGTAATGTAGTGGACTGTCATTCAGACTGTTATATACTGTAATGGACTGTCATTCAGACTGTTATATACTGTAATGTAATGGACTGTCATTCAGACTGTTATATACTGTAATGTAGTGGACTGTCATTCAGACTGTTATATACTGTAATGGACTGTCATTCAGACTGTTATATACTGTAATGTAATGGACTGTCATTCAGACTGTTATATACTGTAATGTTTTGGACTGTCATTCAGACTGTTATATACTGTAATGTAATGGACTGTCATTCAGACTGTTATATACTGTAATGTAGTGGACTGTCATTCAGACTGTTATATACTGTAATGTAATGGACTGTCATTCAGACTGTTATATACTGTAATGTAGTGGACTGTCATTCAGACTGTTATATACTGTAATGGACTATCATTCAGACTGTTATATACTGTAATGTAATGGACTGTCATTCAGACTGTTATATACTGTAATGTTTTGGACTGTCATTCAGACTGTTATATACTGTAATGTAATGGACTGTCATTCAGACTGTTATATACTGTAATGGACTTTTATTCAGACTGTTATATACTGTAATGTAATGGACTGTCATTCAGACTGTTATATACTGTAATGTAGTGGACTGTCATTCAGACTGTTATGTACTGAAATGGACTGTCATTCAGACTGTTATATACTGTAATGTAATGGACTGTCATTCAGACTGCTACATACTGTAATGTAATGGACTGTCATTCAGACTGTTATATACTGTAATGTAGTGGACTGTCATTCAGACTGTTATATACTGTAATGTAGTGGACTGTCATTCAGACTGTTATATACTGTAATGTAGTGGACTGTAACATACTATAATGCAGTGGACTGTTATATACTGTAATGTAGTGGACTGTCATTCAGACTGTTATGTACTGTAAAGGACTGTCATTCAGACAGTTATATACTGTAATGTAATGGACTGTCATTCAGACTGTTATATACTGTAATGTAATGGACTGTCATTCAGACAGTTATATACTGTAATGTAGTGGACTGTCATTCAGACTGGTATATACTGTAATGGACTGTCATTCAGACTGTTATATACTGTAATGTAATGGTCTGTCATTCAGACTGTTATATACTGTAATGTAGTGGACTGTCATTCAGACTGTTATATACTGTAATGTAGTGGACTGTTATATATTCTAATGTAGTGGACTGTTATATACTGTAATGTAGTGGACTGTCATTCAGACTGTTATATACTGTAATGCAATGGACTGTCATTCAGACTGTTATATACAGTAATGTAGTGGACTGTCATTCAGACTGTTATATACTGTAATTTAGTGGACTGTTATATACTGTAATGTAGTGGACTGTCATTCAGACTGTTATATACTGTAATGGACTGTCATTCAGACTGTTATATACTGTAATGTAGTGGACTGTCATTCAGACTGTTATATACTGTAATGGACTGTCATTCAGACTGTTATATACTGTAATGTAATGGACTGTCATTCAGACTGTTATATACTGTAATGTAGTGGACTGTCATTCAGACTGTTATATACTGTAATGTAATGGACTGTCATTCAGACTGTTATATACTGTAATGTAGTGGACTGTCATTCAGACTGTTATATACTGTAATGTAGTGGACTGTCATTCAGACTGTTATATACTGTAATGTAGTGGACTGTCATTCAGACTGTTATATACTGTAATGTAGTGGACTGTTACATACTGTAATGTAGTGGACTGTTATATACTGTAATGTAGTGGACTGTCATTCAGACTGTTATATACTGTAATGTAGCGGACTGTCATTCAGACTGTTATGTACTGTAATGGACTGTCATTCAGACTGTTATATACTGTAATGTAATGGACTGTCATTCAGACTGTTATATACTGTAATGTAATGGACTGTCATTCAGACTGTTATATACTGTAATGTAGTGGACTGTCATTCAGAATGTTATATACTGTAATGTAGTGGACTGTCATTCAGACTGTTATATACTGTAATGTAGTGGACTGTTACATACTGTAATGTAGTGGACTGTTATATACTGTAATGTAGTGGACTGTCATTCAGACTGTTATATACTGTAATGTAGTGGACTGTCATTCAGACTGTTATATACTGTAATGGACTGTCATTCAGACTGTTATATACTGTAATGTAATGGACTGTCATTCAGACTGTTATATACTGTAATGTTTTGGACTGTCATTCAGACTGTTATATACTGTAATGTAATGGACTGTCATTCAGACTGTTATATACTGTAATGTAGTGGACTGTCATTCAGACTGTTATATACTGTAATGTAGTGGACTGTCATTCAGACTGTTATATACTGTAATGGACTTTTATTCAGACTGTTATATACTGTAATGTAATGGACTGTCATTCAGACTGTTATATACTGTAATGTAGTGGACTGTCATTCAGACTGTTATGTACTGAAATGGACTGTCATTCAGACTGTTATATACTGTAATGTAGTGGACTGTAACATACTGTAATGCAGTGGACTGTTATATACTGTAATGTAGTGGACTGTCATTCAGACTGTTATGTACTGTAATGGACTGTCATTCAGACTGTTATATACTGTAATTAATGGACTGTCATTCAGACTGTTATATACTGTAATGTATTGGACTGTCATTCAGACTGTTATATACTGTAATGTAGTGGACTGTCATTCAGACTGTTATATACTGTAATGTAGTGGACTGTCATTCAGACTGTTATATACTGTAATGGACTTTTATTCAGACTGTTATATACTGTAATGTAATGGACTGTCATTCAGACTGTTATATACTGTAATGTAGTGGACTGTCATTCAGACTGTTATATACTGTAATGTAATGGACTGTCATTCAGACTGTTATATACTGTGATGTAATGGACTGTCATTCAGACTGCTACATACTGTAATGTAATGGACTGTCATTCAGACTGTTATATACTGTAATGTAGTGGACTGTCAATCAGACTGTTATATACTGTAATGTAGTGGACTGTCATTCAGACTGTTATATACTGTAATGTAGTGGACTGTTATATACTCTAATGTAGTGGAGTGTTATATACTGTAATGTAGTGGACTGTCATTCAGACTGTTATATACAGTAATGTAGTGGACTGTCATTCAGACTGTTATATACTGTAATGTAGTGGACTGTTATATACTGTAATGTAGTGGACTGTCATTCAGACTGTTATATACTGTAATGGACTGTCATTCAGACTGTTATATACTGTAATGTAATGGACTGTCATTCAGACTGTTATATACTGTAATGTAGTGGACTGTCATTCAGACTGTTATATACTGTAATGGACTGTCATTCAGACTGTTATATACTGTAATGTAATGGACTGTCATTCAGACTGTTATATACTGTAATGTAATGGACTGTCATTCAGACTGTTATATACAGTAATGTAGTGGACTGTCATTCAGACTGTTATATACTGTAATGTAGTGGACTGTTATATACTGTAATGTAGTGGACTGTCATTCAGACTGTTATATACTGTAATAGACTGTCATTCAGACTGTTATATACTGTAATGTAGTGGACTGTCATTCAGACTGTTATATACTGTAATGTAGTGGACTGTCATTCAGACTGTTATATACTGTAATGTAGTGGACTGTCATTCAGACTGTTATATACTGTAATGTAGTGGACTGGTACATACTGTAATGTAGTGGACTGTTATATACTGTAATGTAGTGGACTGTCATTCAGACTGTTATATACTGTAATGTAGCGGACTGTCATTCAGACTGTTATGTACTGTAATGGACTGTCATTCAGACTGTTATATACTGTAATGTAATGGACTGTCATTCAGACTGTTATATACTGTAATGTAATGGACTGTCATTCAGACTGTTATATACTGTAATGTAGTGGACTGTCATTCAGAATGTTATATACTGTAATGTAGTGGACTGTCATTCAGACTGTTATATACTGTAATGTAGTGGACTGTTACATACTGTAATGTAGTGGACTGTTATATACTGTAATGTAGTGGTGTGTCATTCAGACTGTTATATACTGTAATGTAGTGGACTGTCATTCAGACTGTTATATACTGTAATGGACTGTCATTCAGACTGTTATATACTGTAATGTAATGGTCTGTCATTCAGACTGTTATATACTGTAATGTTTTGGACTGTCATTCAGACTGTTATATACTGTAATGTAATGGACTGTCATTCAGACTGTTATATACTGTAATGTAGTGGACTGTCATTCAGACTGTTATATACTGTAATGTAGTGGACTGTCATTCAGACTGTTATATACTGTAATGGACTTTTATTCAGACTGTTATATACTGTAATGTAATGGACTGTCATTCAGACTGTTATATACTGTAATGTAGTGGACTGTCATTCAGACTGTTATGTACTGAAATGGACTGTCATTCAGACTGTTATATACTGTAATGTAATGGACTGTCATTCAGACTGCTACATACTGTAATGTAATGGACTGTCATTCAGATTGTTATATACTGTAATGTAGTGGACTGTCATTCAGACTGTTATATACTGTAATGTAGTGGACTGTCATTCAGACTGTTATATACTGTAATGTAGTGGACTGTAACATACTGTAATGCAGTGGACTGTTATATACTGTAATGTAGTGGACTGTCATTCAGACTGTTATGTACTGTAATGGACTGTCATTCAGACTGTTATATACTGTAATTAATGGACTGTCATTCAGACTGTAGCGGACTGTCATTCAGACTGTTATGTACTGTAATGGACTGTCATTCAGACTGTAATATACTGTAATGTAATGGACTGTCATTCAGACTGTTATATACTGTAATGTAATGGACTGTCATTCAGACTGTTATATACTGTAATGTAGTGGACTGTCATTCAGACTGTTATATACTGTAATGTAGTGGACTGTCATTCAGACTGTTATATACTGTAATGTAGTGGACTGTTACATACTGTAATGTAGTGGACTGTTATATACTGTAATGTAGTGGACTGTCATTCAGACTGTTATATACTGTAATGTAGTGGACTGTCATTCAGACTGTTATGTACTGTAATGGACTGTCATTCAGACTGTTATATACTGTAAGGTAATGGACTGTCATTCAGACTGTTATATACTGTAATGTAATGGACTGTCATTCAGACTGTTATATACTGTAATGTAATGGACTGTCATTCAGACTGTTATATACTGTAATGGACTGTCATTCAGACTGTTATATACTGTAATGTAGTGGACTGTCATTCAGACTGTTATATACTGTAATGGACTGTCATTCAGACTGTTATATACTGTAATGTAATGGACTGTCATTCAGACTGTTATATACTGTAATGTAATGGACTGTCATTCAGACTGCTACATACTGTAATGTAATGGACTGTCATTCAGACTGTTATATACTGTAATGTAGTGGACTGTCATTCAGACTGTTATATACTGTAATGTAGTGGACTGTCATTCAGACCGTTATATACTGTAATGTAGTGGACTGTAACATACTGTATTGCAGTGGACTGTTTTATACTGTAATGTAGTGGACTGTCATTCAGACTGTTATGTACTGTAATGGACTGTCATTCAGACTGTTATATACTGTAATGGACTGTCATTCAGACTGTTATATACTGTAATGTAATGGACTGTCATTCAGACTGTTATATACTGTAATGTAGTGGACTGTCATTCAGACTGTTATATACTGTAATGTAATGGACTGTCATTCAGACTGTTATATACTGTAATGTAGTGGACTGTCATTCAGACTGTTATATACTGTAATGTAGTGGACTGTCATTCAGACTGTTATATACTGTAATGTAGTGGACTGTCATTCAGACTGTTATATACTGTAATGTAGTGGACAGTTACATACTGTAATGTAGTGGACTGTTATATACTGTAATGTAGTGGACTGTCATTCAGACTGTTATATACTGTAATGTAGCGGACTGTCATTCAGACTGTTATGTACTGTAATGGACTGTCATTCAGACTGTTATATACTGTAATGTAATGGACTGTCATTCAGACTGTTATATACTGTAATGTAATGGACTGTCATTCAGACTGTTATATACTGTAATGTAGTGGACTGTCATTCAGAATGTTATATACTGTAATGTAGTGGACTGTCATTCAGACTGTTATATACTGTAATGTAGTGGACTGTTACATACTGTAATGTAGTGGACTGTTATATACTGTAATGTAGTGGACTGTCATTCAGACTGTTATATACTGTAATGTAGTGGACTGTCATTCAGACTGTTATATACTGTAATGGACTGTCATTCAGACTGTTATATACTGTAATGTAATGGACTGTCATTCAGACTGTTATATACTGTAATGTTTTGGACTGTCATTCAGACTGTTATATACTGTAATGTAATGGACTGTCATTCAGACTGTTATATACTGTAATGTAGTGGACTGTCATTCAGACTGTTATATACTGTAATGTAGTGGACTGTCATTCAGACTGTTATATACTGTAATGGACTTTTATTCAGACTGTTATATACTGTAATGTAATGGACTGTCATTCAGACTGTTATATACTGTAATGTAGTGGACTGTCATTCAGACTGTTATGTACTGAAATGGACTGTCATTCAGACTGTTATATACTGTAATGTAATGGACTGTCATTCAGACTGCTACATACTGTAATGTAATGGACTGTCATTCAGACTGTTATATACTGTAATGTAGTGGACTGTCATTCAGACTGTTATATACTGTAATGTAGTGGACTGTCATTCAGACTGTTATATACTGTAATGTAGTGGACTGTAACATACTGTAATGCAGTGGACTGTTATATACTGTAATGTAGTGGACTGTCATTCAGACTGTTATGTACTGTAATGGACTGTCATTCAGACTGTTATATACTGTAATTAATGGACTGTCATTCAGACTGTTATATACTGTAATGTATTGGACTGTCATTCAGACTGTTATATACTGTAATGTAGTGGACTGTCATTCAGACTGTTATATACTGTAATGTAGTGGACTGTCATTCAGACTGTTATATACTGTAATGGACTTTTATTCAGACTGTTATATACTGTAATGTAATGGACTGTCATTCAGACTGTTATATACTGTAATGTAGTGGACTGTCATTCAGACTGTTATATACTGTAATGTAATGGACTGTCATTCAGACTGTTATATACTGTGATGTAATGGACTGTCATTCAGACTGCTACATACTGTAATGTAATGGACTGTCATTCAGACTGTTATATACTGTAATGTAGTGGACTGTCAATCAGACTGTTATATACTGTAATGTAGTGGACTGTCATTCAGACTGTTATATACTGTAATGTAGTGGACTGTTATATACTCTAATGTAGTGGACTGTTATATACTGTAATGTAGTGGACTGTCATTCAGACTGTTATATACAGTAATGTAGTGGACTGTCATTCAGACTGTTATATACTGTAATGTAGTGGACTGTTATATACTGTAATGTAGTGGACTGTCATTCAGACTGTTATATACTGTAATGGACTGTCATTCAGACTGTTATATACTGTAATGTAATGGACTGTCATTCAGACTGTTATATACTGTAATGTAGTGGACTGTCATTCAGACTGTTATATACTGTAATGGACTGTCATTCAGACTGTTATATACTGTAATGTAATGGACTGTCATTCAGACTGTTATATACTGTAATGTAATGGACTGTCATTCAGACTGTTATATACAGTAATGTAGTGGACTGTCATTCAGACTGTTATATACTGTAATGTAGTGGACTGTTATATACTGTAATGTAGTGGACTGTCATTCAGACTGTTATATACTGTAATGGACTGTCATTCAGACTGTTATATACTGTAATGTAGTGGACTGTCATTCAGACTGTTATATACTGTAATGTAGTGGACTGTCATTCAGACTGTTATATACTGTAATGTAGTGGACTGTCATTCAGACTGTTATATACTGTAATGTAGTGGACTGGTACATACTGTAATGTAGTGGACTGTTATATACTGTAATGTAGTGGACTGTCATTCAGACTGTTATATACTGTAATGTAGCGGACTGTCATTCAGACTGTTATGTACTGTAATGGACTGTCATTCAGACTGTTATATACTGTAATGTAATGGACTGTCATTCAGACTGTTATATACTGTAATGTAATGGACTGTCATTCAGACTGTTATATACTGTAATGTAGTGGACTGTCATTCAGAATGTTATATACTGTAATGTAGTGGACTGTCATTCAGACTGTTATATACTGTAATGTAGTGGACTGTTACATACTGTAATGTAGTGGACTGTTATATACTGTAATGTGGTGGTGTGTCATTCAGACTGTTATATACTGTAATGTAGTGGACTGTCATTCAGACTGTTATATACTGTAATGGACTGTCATTCAGACTGTTATATACTGTAATGTAATGGACTGTCATTCAGACTGTTATATACTGTAATGTTTTGGACTGTCATTCAGACTGTTATATACTGTAATGTAATGGACTGTCATTCAGACTGTTATATACTGTAATGTAGTGGACTGTCATTCAGACTGTTATATACTGTAATGTAGTGGACTGTCATTCAGACTGTTATATACTGTAATGGACTTTTATTCAGACTGTTATATACTGTAATGTAATGGACTGTCATTCAGACTGTTATATACTGTAATGTAGTGGACTGTCATTCAGACTGTTATGTACTGAAATGGACTGTCATTCAGACTGTTATATACTGTAATGTAATGGACTGTCATTCAGACTGCTACATACTGTAATGTAATGGACTGTCATTCAGATTGTTATATACTGTAATGTAGTGGACTGTCATTCAGACTGTTATATACTGTAATGTAGTGGACTGTCATTCAGACTGTTATATACTGTAATGTAGTGGACTGTAACATACTGTAATGCAGTGGACTGTTATATACTGTAATGTAGTGGACTGTCATTCAGACTGTTATGTACTGTAATGGACTGTCATTCAGACTGTTATATACTGTAATTAATGGACTGTCATTCAGACTGTAGCGGACTGTCATTCAGACTGTTATGTACTGTAATGGACTGTCATTCAGACTGTTATATACTGTAATGTAATGGACTGTCATTCAGACTGTTATATACTGTAATGTAATGGACTGTCATTCAGACTGTTATATACTGTAATGTAGTGGACTGTCATTCAGACTGTTATATACTGTAATGTAGTGGACTGTCATTCAGACTGTTATATACTGTAATGTAGTGGACTGTTACATACTGTAATGTAGTGGACTGTTATATACTGTAATGTAGTGGACTGTCATTCAGACTGTTATATACTGTAATGTAGTGGACTGTCATTCAGACTGTTATGTACTGTAATGGACTGTCATTCAGACTGTTATATACTGTAAGGTAATGGACTGTCATTCAGACTGTTATATACTGTAATGTAATGGACTGTCATTCAGACTGTTATATACTGTAATGTAATGGACTGTCATTCAGACTGTTATATACTGTAATGTAGTGGACTGTCATTCAGACTGTTATATACTGTAATGGACTGTCATTCAGACTGTTATATACTGTAATGTAGTGGACTGTCATTCAGACTGTTATATACTGTAATGGACTGTCATTCAGACTGTTATATACTGTAATGTAATGGACTGTCATTCAGACTGTTATATACTGTAATGTAATGGACTGTCATTCAGACTGCTACATACTGTAATGTAATGGACTGTCATTCAGACTGTTATATACTGTAATGTAGTGGACTGTCATTCAGACTGTTATATACTGTAATGTAGTGGACTGTCATTCAGACCGTTATATACTGTAATGTAGTGGACTGTAACATACTGTAATGCAGTGGACTGTTTTATACTGTAATGTAGTGGACTGTCATTCAGACTGTTATGTACTGTAATGGACTGTCATTCAGACTGTTATATACTGTAATGTAATGGACTGTCATTCAGACTGTTATATACTGTAATGTAATGGACTGTCATTCAGACAGTTATATACTGTAATGTAGTGGACTGTCATTCAGACTGGTATATACTGTAATGGACTGTCATTCAGACTGTTATATACTGTAATGTAATGGACTGTCATTCAGACTGTTATATACTGTAATGTAATGGTCTGTCATTCAGACTGTTATATACTGTAATGTAGTGGACTGTCTTTCAGACTGTTATATACTGTAATGTAGTGGACTGTTATATACTCTAATGTAGTGGACTGTTATATACTGTAATGTAGTGGACTGTCATTCAGACTGTTATATACTGTAATGCAATGGACTGTCATTCAGACTGTTATATACAATAATGTAGTGGACTGTCATTCATACTGTTATATACTGTAATTTATTGGACTGTTATATACTATAATGTAGTGGACTGTCATTCAGACTGTTATATACTGTAATGGACTGTCATACAGACTGTTATATACTGTAATGTAGTGGACTGTCATTCAGACTGTTATATACTGTAATGGACTGTCATTCAGACTGTTATATACTGTAATGTAATGGACTGTCATTCAGACTGTTATATACTGTAATGTTTTGGACTGTCATTCAGACTGTTATATACTGTAATGTAATGGACTGTCATTCAGACTGTTATATACTGTAATGTAGTGGACTGTCATTCAGACTGTTATATACTGTAATGTAGTGGACTGTCATTCAGACTGTTATATACTGTAATGGACTTTTATTCAGACTGTTATATACTGTAATGTAATGGACTGTCATTCAGACTGTTATATACTGTAATGTAGTGGACTGTCATTCAGACTGTTATGTACTGAAATGGACTGTCATTCAGACTGTTATATACTGTAATGTAATGGACTGTCATTCAGACTGCTACATACTGTAATGTAATGGACTGTCATTCAGATTGTTATATACTGTAATGTAGTGGACTGTCATTCAGACTGTTATATACTGTAATGTAGTGGACTGTCATTCAGACTGTTATATACTGTAATGTAGTGGACTGTAACATACTGTAATGCAGTGGACTGTTATATACTGTAATGTAGTGGACTGTCATTCAGACTGTTATGTACTGTAATGGACTGTCATTCAGACTGTTATATACTGTAATTAATGGACTGTCATTCAGACTGTAGCGGACTGTCATTCAGACTGTTATGTACTGTAATGGACTGTCATTCAGACTGTTATATACTGTAATGTAATGGACTGTCATTCAGACTGTTATATACTGTAATGTAATGGACTGTCATTCAGACTGTTATATACTGTAATGTAGTGGACTGTCATTCAGACTGTTATATACTGTAATGTAGTGGACTGTCATTCAGACTGTTATATACTGTAATGTAGTGGACTGTTACATACTGTAATGTAGTGGACTGTTATATACTGTAATGTAGTGGACTGTCATTCAGACTGTTATATACTGTAATGTAGTGGACTGTCATTCAGACTGTTATGTACTGTAATGGACTGTCATTCAGACTGTTATATACTGTAAGGTAATGGACTGTCATTCAGACTGTTATATACTGTAATGTAATGGACTGTCATTCAGACTGTTATATACTGTAATGTAATGGACTGTCATTCAGACTGTTATATACTGTAATGTAGTGGACTGTCATTCAGACTGTTATATACTGTAATGGACTGTCATTCAGACTGTTATATACTGTAATGTAGTGGACTGTCATTCAGACTGTTATATACTGTAATGGACTGTCATTCAGACTGTTATATACTGTAATGTAATGGACTGTCATTCAGACTGTTATATACTGTAATGTAATGGACTGTCATTCAGACTGCTACATACTGTAATGTAATGGACTGTCATTCAGACTGTTATATACTGTAATGTAGTGGACTGTCATTCAGACTGTTATATACTGTAATGTAGTGGACTGTCATTCAGACCGTTATATACTGTAATGTAGTGGACTGTAACATACTGTAATGCAGTGGACTGTTTTATACTGTAATGTAGTGGACTGTCATTCAGACTGTTATGTACTGTAATGGACTGTCATTCAGACTGTTATATACTGTAATGTAATGGACTGTCATTCAGACTGTTATATACTGTAATGTAATGGACTGTCATTCAGACAGTTATATACTGTAATGTAGTGGACTGTCATTCAGACTGGTATATACTGTAATGGACTGTCATTCAGACTGTTATATACTGTAATGTAATGGACTGTCATTCAGACTGTTATATACTGTAATGTAATGGTCTGTCATTCAGACTGTTATATACTGTAATGTAGTGGACTGTCTTTCAGACTGTTATATACTGTAATGTAGTGGACTGTTATATACTCTAATGTAGTGGACTGTTATATACTGTAATGTAGTGGACTGTCATTCAGACTGTTATATACTGTAATGCAATGGACTGTCATTCAGACTGTTATATACAATAATGTAGTGGACTGTCATTCATACTGTTATATACTGTAATTTATTGGACTGTTATATACTATAATGTAGTGGACTGTCATTCAGACTGTTATATACTGTAATGGACTGTCATTCAGACTGTTATATACTGTAATGAGTGGACTGTCATTCAGACTGTTATATACTGTAATGGACTGTCATTCAGACTGTTATATACTGTAATGTAATGGAATGTCATTCAGACTGTTATATACTGTAATGTAGTGGACTGTCATTCAGACTGTTATATACTGTAATGTAATGGACTGTCATTCAGACTGTTATATACTGTAATGTAGTGGACTGTCATTCAGACTGTTATATACTGTAATGTAGTGGACTGTCATTCAGGCTGTTATACACTGTAATGTAGTGGACTGTCATTCAGACTGTTATATACTGTAATGTAGTGGACTGTTACATACTGTAATGTAGTGGACTGTTATATACTGTAATGTAGTGGACTGTCATTCAGACTGTTATATACTGTAATGTAGTGGACTGTCATTCAGACTGTTATGTACTGTAATGGACTGTCATTCAGACTGTTATATACTGTAATGTAATGGACTGTCATTCAGACTGTTATATACTGTAATGTAATGGACTGTCATTCAGACTGTTATATACTGTAATGTAGTGGACTGTCATTCAGACTGTTATATACTGTAATGTAGTGGACTGTTACATACTGTAATGTAGTGGACTGTTATATACTGTAATGTAGTGGACTGTCATTCAGACTGTTATATACTGTAATGTAGTGGACTGTCATTCAGACTGTTATGTACTGTAATGGACTGTCATTCAGACTGTTATATACTGTAATGTAATGGACTGTCATTCAGACAGTTATATACTGTAATATAGTGGACTGTCATTCAGACTGGTATATACTGTAATGGACTGTCATTCAGACTGTTATATACTGTAATGTAATGGACTGTCATTCAGACTGTTATATACTGTAATGTAATGGTCTGTCATTCAGACTGTTATATACTGTAATGTAGTGGACTGTCATTCAGACTGTTATATACTGTAATGTAGTGGACTGTTATATACTCTAATGTAGTGGACTGTTATATACTGTAATGTAGTGGACTGTCATTCAGACTGTTATATACTGTAATGCAATGGACTGTCATTCAGACTGTTATATACAATAATGTAGTGGACTGTCATTCAGACTGTTATATACTGTAATTTATTGGACTGTTATATACTATAATGTAGTGGACTGTCATTCAGACTGTTATATACTGTAATGGACTGTCATTCAGACTGTTATATACTGTAATGTAGTGGACTGTCATTCAGACTGTTATATACTGTAATGCAATGGACTGTCATTCAGACTGTTATATACAATAATGTAGTGGACTGTCATTCAGACTGTTATATACTGTAATTTATTGGACTGTTATATACTATAATGTAGTGGACTGTCATTCAGACTGTTATATACTGTAATGGACTGTCATTCAGACTGTTATATACTGTAATGTAGTGGACTGTCATTCAGACTGTTATATACTGTAATGGACTGTCATTCAGACTGTTATATACTGTAATGTAATGGACTGTCATTCAGACTGTTATATACTGTAATGTAGTGGACCGTCATTCAGACTGTTATATACTGTAATGTAATGGACTGTCATTCAGACTGTTATATACTGTAATGTAGTGGACTGTCATTCAGACTGTTATACACTGTAATGTAGTGGACTGTCATTCAGACTGCTATATACTGTAATGTAGTGGACTGTTACATACTGTAATGTAGTGGACTGTTATATACTGTAATGTAGTGGACTGTCATTCAGACTGTTATATACTGTAATGCAATGGACTGTCATTCAGACTGTTATATACAGTAATGTAGTGGACTGTCATTCAGACTGTTATATACTGTAATTTAGTGGACTGTTATATACTGTAATGTAGTGGACTGTCATTCAGACTGTTATATACTGTAATGGACTGTCATTCAGACTGTTATATACTGTAATGTAGTGGACTGTCATTCAGACTGTTATATACTGTAATGGACTGTCATTCAGACTGTTATATACTGTAATGTAATGGACTGTCATTCAGACTGTTATATACTGTAATGTAGTGGACTGTCATTCAGACTGTTATATACTGTAATGTAATGGACTGTCATTCAGACTGTTATATACTGTAATGTAGTGGACTGTCATTCAGACTGTTATATACTGTAATGTAGTGGACTGTCATTCAGACTGTTATATACTGTAATGCAGTGGACTGTCATTCAGACTGTTATATACTGTAATGTAGTGGACTGTTACATACTGTAATGTAGTGGACTGTTATATACTGTAATGTAGTGGACTGTCATTCAGACTGTTATATACTGTAATGTAGCGGACTGTCATTCAGACTGTTATGTACTGTAATGGACTGTCATTCAGACTGTTATATACTGTAATGTAATGGACTGTCATTCAGACTGTTATATACTGTAATGTAATGGACTGTCATTCAGACTGTTATATACTGTAATGTAGTGGACTGTCATTCAGACTGTTATATACTGTAATGAAGTGGACTGTCATTCAGACTGTTATATACTGTAATGTAGTGGACTGTTACATACTGTAATGTAGTGGACTGTTATATACTGTAATGTAGTGGACTGTCATTCAGACTGTTATATACTGTAATGTAGTGGACTGTCATTCAGACTGTTATGTACTGTAATGGACTGTCATTCAGACTGTTATATACTGTAATGTAATGGACTGTCATTCAGACTGTTATATACTGTAATGTAATGGACTGTCATTCAGACTGTTATATACTGTAATGTAGTGGACTGTCATTCAGACTGTTATATACTGTAATGTAGTGGACTGTTACATACTGTAATGTAGTGGACTGTTATATACTGTAATGTAGTGGACTGTCATTCAGACTGTTATATACTGTAATGTAATGGACTGTCATTCAGACTGTTATATACTGTAATGTAGTGGACTGTCATTCAGACTGTTATATACTGTAATGAAGTGGACTGTCATTCAGACTGTTATATACTGTAATGTAGTGGACTGTTACATACTGTAATGTAGTGGACTGTTATATACTGTAATGTAGTGGACTGTCATTCAGACTGTTATATACTGTAATGTAGTGGACTGTCATTCAGACTGTTATGTACTGTAATGGACTGTCATTCAGACTGTTATATACTGTAATGTAATGGACTGTCATTCAGACTGTTATATACTGTAATGTAATGGACTGTCATTCAGACTGTTATATACTGTAATGTAGTGGACTGTCATTCAGACTGTTATATACTGTAATGTAGTGGACTGTTACATACTGTAATGTAGTGGACTGTTATATACTGTAATGTAGTGGACTGTCATTCAGACTGTTATATACTGTAATGTAGTGGACTGTCATTCAGACTGTTATGTACTGTAATGGACTGTCATTCAGACTGTTATATACTGTAATGTAATGGACTGTCATTCAGACAGTTATATACTGTAATATAGTGGACTGTCATTCAGACTGGTATATACTGTAATGGACTGTCATTCAGACTGTTATATACTGTAATGTAATGGACTGTCATTCAGACTGTTATATACTGTAATGTAATGGTCTGTCATTCAGACTGTTATATACTGTAATGTAGTGGACTGTCATTCAGACTGTAATATACTGTAATGTAGTGGACTGTTATATACTCTAATGTAGTGGACTGTTATATACTGTAATGTAGTGGACTGTCATTCAGACTGTTATATACTGTAATGCAATGGACTGTCATTCAGACTGTTATATACAATAATGTAGTGGACTGTCATTCAGACTGTTATATACTGTAATTTATTGGACTGTTATATACTATAATGTAGTGGACTGTCATTCAGACTGTTATATACTGTAATGGACTGTCATTCAGACTGTTATATACTGTAATGGACTGTCATTCAGACTGTTATATACTGTAATGTAATGGACTGTCATTCAGACTGTTATATACTGTAATGTAGTGGACTGTCATTCAGACTGTTATATACTGTAATGGACTGTCATTCAGACTGTTATATACTGTAATGTAATGGACTGTCATTCAGACTGTTATATACTGTAATGTAATGGACTGTCATTCAGACTGTTATATACAGTAATGTAGTGGACTGTCATTCAGACTGTTATATACTGTAATGTAGTGGACTGTTATATACTGTAATGTAGTGGACTGTCATTCAGACTGTTATATACTGTAATGGACTGTCATTCAGACTGTTATATACTGTAATGTAGTGGACTGTCATTCAGACTGTTATATACTGTAATGTAGTGGACTGTCATTCAGACTGTTATATACTGTAATGTAGTGGACTGTCATTCAGACTGTTATATACTGTAATGTAGTGGACTGGTACATACTGTAATGTAGTGGACTGTTATATACTGTAATGTAGTGGACTGTCATTCAGACTGTTATATACTGTAATGTAGCGGACTGTCATTCAGACTGTTATGTACTGTAATGGACTGTCATTCAGACTGTTATATACTGTAATGTAATGGACTGTCATTCAGACTGTTATATACTGTAATGTAATGGACTGTCATTCAGACTGTTATATACTGTAATGTAGTGGACTGTCATTCAGAATGTTATATACTGTAATGTAGTGGACTGTCATTCAGACTGTTATATACTGTAATGTAGTGGACTGTTACATACTGTAATGTAGTGGACTGTTATATACTGTAATGTAGTGGTGTGTCATTCAGACTGTTATATACTGTAATGTAGTGGACTGTCATTCAGACTGTTATATACTGTAATGGACTGTCATTCAGACTGTTATATACTGTAATGTAATGGACTGTCATTCAGACTGTTATATACTGTAATGTTTTGGACTGTCATTCAGACTGTTATATACTGTAATGTAATGGACTGTCATTCAGACTGTTATATACTGTAATGTAGTGGACTGTCATTCAGACTGTTATATACTGTAATGTAGTGGACTGTCATTCAGACTGTTATATACTGTAATGGACTTTTATTCAGACTGTTATATACTGTAATGTAATGGACTGTCATTCAGACTGTTATATACTGTAATGTAGTGGACTGTCATTCAGACTGTTATGTACTGAAATGGACTGTCATTCAGACTGTTATATACTGTAATGTAATGGACTGTCATTCAGACTGCTACATACTGTAATGTAATGGACTGTCATTCAGATTGTTATATACTGTAATGTAGTGGACTGTCATTCAGACTGTTATATACTGTAATGTAGTGGACTGTCATTCAGACTGTTATATACTGTAATGTAGTGGACTGTAACATACTGTAATGCAGTGGACTGTTATATACTGTAATGTAGTGGACTGTCATTCAGACTGTTATGTACTGTAATGGACTGTCATTCAGACTGTTATATACTGTAATTAATGGACTGTCATTCAGACTGTAGCGGACTGTCATTCAGACTGTTATGTACTGTAATGGACTGTCATTCAGACTGTTATATACTGTAATGTAATGGACTGTCATTCAGACTGTTATATACTGTAATGAAGTGGACTGTCATTCAGACTGTTATATACTGTAATGTAGTGGACTGTTACATACTGTAATGTAGTGGACTGTTATATACTGTAATGTAGTGGACTGTCATTCAGACTGTTATATACTGTAATGTAGTGGACTGTCATTCAGACTGTTATGTACTGTAATGGACTGTCATTCAGACTGTTATATACTGTAATGTAATGGACTGTCATTCAGACTGTTATATACTGTAATGTAATGGACTGTCATTCAGACTGTTATATACTGTAATGTAGTGGACTGTCATTCAGAATGTTATATACTGTAATGTAGTGGACTGTCATTCAGACTGTTATATACTGTAATGTAGTGGACTGTTACATACTGTAATGTAGTGGACTGTTATATACTGTAATGTAGTGGTGTGTCATTCAGACTGTTATATACTGTAATGTAGTGGACTGTCATTCAGACTGTTATATACTGTAATGTAGTGGACTGTCATTCAGACTGTTATATACTGTAATGTAGTGGACTGTTACATACTGTAATGTAGTGGACTGTTATATACTGTAATGTAGTGGACTGTCATTCAGACTGTTATATACTGTAATGTAGTGGACTGTCATTCAGACTGTTATGTACTGTAATGGACTGTCATTCAGACTGTTATATACTGTAAGGTAATGGACTGTCATTCAGACTGTTATATACTGTAATGTAATGGACTGTCATTCAGACTGTTATATACTGTAATGTAATGGACTGTCATTCAGACTGTTATATACTGTAATGTAGTGGACTGTCATTCAGACTGTTATATACTGTAATGGACTGTCATTCAGACTGTTATATACTGTAATGTAGTGGACTGTCATTCAGACTGTTATATACTGTAATGGACTGTCATTCAGACTGTTATATACTGTAATGTAATGGACTGTCATTCAGACTGTTATATACTGTAATGTAATGGACTGTCATTCAGACTGCTACATACTGTAATGTAATGGACTGTCATTCAGACTGTTATATACTGTAATGTAGTGGACTGTCATTCAGACTGTTATATACTGTAATGTAGTGGACTGTCATTCAGACCGTTATATACTGTAATGTACTGGACTGTAACATACTGTAATGCAGTGGACTGTTTTATACTGTAATGTAGTGGACTGTCATTCAGACTGTTATGTACTGTAATGGACTGTCATTCAGACTGTTATATACTGTAATGTAATGGACTGTCATTCAGACTGTTATATACTGTAATGTAATGGACTGTCATTCAGACAGTTATATACTGTAATGTAGTGGACTGTCATTCAGACTGGTATATACTGTAATGGACTGTCATTCAGACTGTTATATACTGTAATGTAATGGACTGTCATTCAGACTGTTATATACTGTAATGTAATGGTCTGTCATTCAGACTGTTATATACTGTAATGTAGTGGACTGTCATTCAGACTGTTATATACTGTAATGTAGTGGACTGTTATATACTCTAATGTAGTGGACTGTTATATACTGTAATGTAGTGGACTGTCATTCAGACTGTTATATACTGTAATGCAATGGACTGTCATTCAGACTGTTATATACAATAATGTAGTGGACTGTCATTCAGACTGTTATATACTGTAATTTATTGGACTGTTATATACTATAATGTAGTGGACTGTCATTCAGACTGTTATATACTGTAATGGACTGTCATTCAGACTGTTATATACTGTAATGAGTGGACTGTCATTCAGACTGTTATATACTGTAATGGACTGTCATTCAGACTGTTATATACTGTAATGTAATGGAATGTCATTCAGACTGTTATATACTGTAATGTAGTGGACTGTCATTCAGACTGTTATATACTGTAATGTAATGGACTGTCATTCAGACTGTTATATACTGTAATGTAGTGGACTGTCATTCAGACTGTTATATACTGTAATGTAGTGGACTGTCATTCAGGCTGTTATACACTGTAATGTAGTGGACTGTCATTCAGACTGTTATATACTGTAATGTAGTGGACTGTTACATACTGTAATGTAGTGGACTGTTATATACTGTAATGTAGTGGACTGTCATTCAGACTGTTATATACTGTAATGTAGTGGACTGTCATTCAGACTGTTATGTACTGTAATGGACTGTCATTCAGACTGTTATATACTGTAATGTAATGGACTGTCATTCAGACTGTTATATACTGTAATGTAATGGACTGTCATTCAGACTGTTATATACTGTAATGTAGTGGACTGTCATTCAGACTGTTATATACTGTAATGTAGTGGACTGTTACATACTGTAATGTAGTGGACTGTTATATACTGTAATGTAGTGGACTGTCATTCAGACTGTTATATACTGTAATGTAGTGGACTGTCATTCAGACTATTATGTACTGTAATGGACTGTCATTCAGACTGTTATATACTGTAATGTAATGGACTGTCATTCAGACAGTTATATACTGTAATATAGTGGACTGTCATTCAGACTGGTATATACTGTAATGGACTGTCATTCAGACTGTTATATACTGTAATGTAATGGACTGTCATTCAGACTGTTATATACTGTAATGTAATGGTCTGTCATTCAGACTGTTATATACTGTAATGTAGTGGACTGTCATTCAGACTGTTATATACTGTAATGTAGTGGACTGTTATATACTCTAATGTAGTGGACTGTTATATACTGTAATGTAGTGGACTGTCATTCAGACTGTTATATACTGTAATGCAATGGACTGTCATTCAGACTGTTATATACAATAATGTAGTGGACTGTCATTCAGACTGTTATATACTGTAATTTATTGGACTGTTATATACTATAATGTAGTGGACTGTCATTCAGACTGTTATATACTGTAATGTACTGTCATTCAGACTGTTATATACTGTAATGTAGTGGACTGTCATTCAGACTGTTATATACTGTAATGCAATGGACTGTCATTCAGACTGTTATATACAATAATTTAGTGGACTGTCATTCAGACTGTTATATACTGTAATTTATTGGACTGTTATATACTATAATGTAGTGGACTGTCATTCAGACTGTTATATACTGTAATGGACTGTCATTCAGACTGTTATATACTGTAATGTAGTGGACTGTCATTCAGACTGTTATATACTGTAATGGACTGTCATTCAGACTGTTATATACTGTAATGTAATGGACTGTCATTCAGACTGTTATATACTGTAATGTAGTGTACTGTCATTCAGACTGTTATATACTGTAATGTAATGGACTGTCATTCAGACTGTTATATACTGTAATGTAGTGGACTGTCATTCAGACTGTTATACACTGTAATGTAGTGGACTGTCATTCAGACTGCTATATACTGTAATGTAGTGGACTGTTACATACTGTAATGTAGTGGACTGTTATATACTGTAATGTAGTGGACTGTCATTCAGACTGTTATATACTGTAATGCAATGGACTGTCATTCAGACTGTTATATACAGTAATGTAGTGGACTGTCATTCAGACTGTTATATACTGTAATTTAGTGGACTGTTATATACTGTAATGTAGTGGACTGTCATTCAGACTGTTATATACTGTAATGGACTGTCATTCAGACTGTTATATACTGTAATGTAGTGGACTGTCATTCAGACTGTTATATACTGTAATGGACTGTCATTCAGAATGTTATATACTGTAATGTAATAGACTGTCATTCAGACTGTTATATACTGTAATGTAGTGGACTGTCATTCAGACTGTTATATACTGTAATGTAATGGACTGTCATTCAGACTGTTATATACTGTAATGTAGTGGACTGTCATTCAGACTGTTATATACTGTAATGTAGTGGACTGTCATTCAGACTGTTATATACTGTAATGTAGTGGACTGTCATTCAGACTGTTATATACTGTAATGTAGTGGACTGTTACATACTGTAATGTAGTGGACTGTTATATACTGTAATGTAGTGGACTGTCATTCAGACTGTTATATACTGTAATGTAGCGGACTGTCATTCAGACTGTTATGTACTGTAATGGACTGTCATTCAGACTGTTATATACTGTAATGTAATGGACTGTCATTCAGACTGTTATATACTGTAATATAATGGACTGTCATTCAGACTGTTATATACTGTAATGTAGTGGACTGTCATTCAGACTGTTATATACTGTAATGAAGTGGACTGTCATTCAGACTGTTATATACTGTAATGTAGTGGACTGTTACATACTGTAATGTAGTGGACTGTTATATACTGTAATGTAGTGGACTGTCATTCAGACTGTTATATACTGTAATGTAGTGGACTGTCATTCAGACTGTTATGTACTGTAATGGACTGTCATTCAGACTGTTATATACTGTAATGTAATGGACTGTCATTCAGACTGTTATATACTGTAATGTAATGGACTGTCATTCAGACTGTTATATACTGTAATGTAGTGGACTGTCATTCAGACTGTTATATACTGTAATGTAGTGGACTGTTACATACTGTAATGTAGTGGACTGTTATATACTGTAATGTAGTGGACTGTCATTCAGACTGTTATATACTGTAATGTAGTGGACTGTCATTCAGACTGTTATGTACTGTAATGGACTGTCATTCAGACTGTTATATACTGTAATGTAATGGACTGTCATTCAGACAGTTATATACTGTAATATAGGGGACTGTCATTCAGACTGGTATATACTGTAATGGACTGTCATTCAGACTGTTATATACTGTAATGTAATGGACTGTCATTCAGACTGTTATATACTGTAATGTAATGGTCTGTCATTCAGACTGTTATATACTGTAATGTAGTGGACTGTCATTCAGACTGTAATATACTGTAATGTAGTGGACTGTTATATACTCTAATGTAGTGGACTGTTATATACTGTAATGTAGTGGACTGTCATTCAGACTGTTATATACTGTAATGCAATGGACTGTCATTCAGACTGTTATATACAATAATGTAGTGGACTGTCATTCAGACTGTTATATACTGTAATTTATTGGACTGTTATATACTATAATGTAGTGGACTGTCATTCAGACTGTTATATACTGTAATGGACTGTCATTCAGACTGTTATATACTGTAATGTAGTGGACTGTCATTCAGACTGTTATATACTGTAATGTAATGGACTGTCATTCAGACTGTTATATAGTGTAATGTAGTGGACTGTCATTCAGACTGTTATATACTGTAATGGACTGTCATTCAGACTGTTATATACTGTAATGTAATGGACTGTCATTCAGACTGTTATATACTGTAATGTAATGGACTGTCATTCAGACTGCTACATACTGTAATGTAATGGACTGTCATTCAGACAGTTATATACTGTAATGTAGTGGACTGTCATTCAGACTGTTATATACTGTAATGTAGTGGACTGTCATTCAGACCGTTATATACTGTAATGTAGTGGACTGTAACATACTGTAATGCAGTGGACTGTTTTATACTGTAATGTAGTGGACTGTCATTCAGACTGTTATGTACTGTAATGGACTGTCATTCAGACTGTTATATACTGTAATGTAATGGACTGTCATTCAGACTGTTATATACTGTAATGTAATGGACTGTCATTCAGACAGTTATATACTGTAATGTAGTGGACTGTCATTCAGACTGGTATATACTGTAATGGACTGTCATTCCGACTGTTATATACTGTAATGTAATGGACTGTCATTCAGACTGTTATATACTGTAATGTAATGGTCTGTCATTCAGACTGTTATATACTGTAATGTAGTGGACTGTCATTCAGACTGTTATATACTGTAATGTAGTGGACTGTTATATACTCTAATGTAGTGGACTGTTATATACTGTAATGTAGTGGACTGTCATTCAGACTGTTATATACTGTAATGCAATGGACTGTCATTCAGACTGTTATATACAATAATGTAGTGGACTGTCATTCAGACTGTTATATACTGTAATTTATTGGACTGTTATATACTATAATGTAGTGGACTGTCATTCAGACTGTTATATACTGTAATGGACTGTCATTCAGACTGTTATATACTGTAATGTAGTGGACTGTCATTCAGACTGTTATATACTGTAATTGACTGTCATTCAGACTGTTATATACTGTAATGTAATGGAATGTCATTCAGACTGTTATATACTGTAATGTAGTGGACTGTCATTCAGACTGTTATATACTGTAATGTAATGGACTGTCATTCAGACTGTTATATACTGTAATGTAGTGGACTGTCATTCAGACTGTTATATACTGTAATGTAGTGGACTGTCATTCAGGCTGTTATACACTGTAATGTAGTGGACTGTCATTCAGACTGTTATATACTGTAATGTAGTGGACTGTTACATACTGTAATGTAGTGGACTGTTATATACTGTAATGTAGTGGACTGTCATTCAGACTGTTATATACTGTAATGTAGTGGACTGTCATTCAGACTGTTATGTACTGTAATGGACTGTCATTCAGACTGTTATATACTGTAATGTAATGGACTGTCATTCAGACTGTTATATACTGTAATGTAATGGACTGTCATTCAGACTGTTATATACTGTAATGTAGTGGACTGTCATTCAGACTGTTATATACTGTAATGTAGTGGACTGTTACATACTGTAATGTAGTGGACTGTTATATACTGTAATGTAGTGGACTGTCATTCAGACTGTTATATACTGTAATGTAGTGGACTGTCATTCAGACTGTTATGTACTGTAATGGACTGTCATTCAGACTGTTATATACTGTAATGTAATGGACTGTCATTCAGACAGTTATATACTGTAATATAGTGGACTGTCATTCAGACTGGTATATACTGTAATGGACTGTCATTCAGACTGTTATATACTGTAATGTAATGGACTGTCATTCAGACTGTTATATACTGTAATGTAATGGTCTGTCATTCAGACTGTTATATACTGTAATGTAGTGGACTGTCATTCAGACTGTTATATACTGTAATGTAGTGGACTGTTATATACTCTAATGTAGTGGACTGTTATATACTGTAATGTAGTGGACTGTCATTCAGACTGTTATATACTGTAATGCAATGGACTGTCATTCAGACTGTTATATACAATAATGTAGTGGACTGTCATTCAGACTGTTATATACTGTAATTTATTGGACTGTTATATACTATAATGTAGTGGACTGTCATTCAGACTGTTATATACTGTAATGGACTGTCATTCAGACTGTTATATACTGTAATGTAGTGGACTGTCATTCAGACTGTTATATACTGTAATGCAATGGACTGTCATTCAGACTGTTATATACAATAATGTAGTGGACTGTCATTCAGACTGTTATATACTGTAATTTATTGGACTGTTATATACTATAATGTAGTGGACTGTCATTCAGACTGTTATATACTGTAATGGACTGTCATTCAGACTGTTATATACTGTAATGTAGTGGACTGTCATTCAGACTGTTATATACTGTAATGGACTGTCATTCAGACTGTTATATACTGTAATGTAATGGACTGTCATTCAGACTGTTATATACTGTAATGTAGTGGACTGTCATTCAGACTGTTATATACTGTAATGTAATGGACTGTCATTCAGACTGTTATATACTGTAATGTAGTGGACTGTCATTCAGACTGTTATACACTGTAATGTAGTGGACTGTCATTCAGACTGCTATATACTGTAATGTAGTGGACTGTTACATACTGTAATGTAGTGGACTGTTATATACTGTAATGTAGTGGACTGTCATTCAGACTGTTATATACTGTAATGCAATGGACTGTCATTCAGACTGTTATATACAGTAATGTAGTGGACTGTCATTCAGACTGTTATATACTGTAATTTAGTGGACTGTTATATACTGTAATGTAGTGGACTGTCATTCAGACTGTTATATACTGTAATGGACTGTCATTCAGACTGTTATATACTGTAATGTAGTGGACTGTCATTCAGACTGTTATATACTGTAATGGACTGTCATTCAGACTGTTATATACTGTAATGTAATGGACTGTCATTCAGACTGTTATATACTGTAATGTAGTGGACTGTCATTCAGACTGTTATATACTGTAATGTAATGGACTGTCATTCAGACTGTTATATACTGTAATGTAGTGGACTGTCATTCAGACTGTTATATACTGTAATGTAGTGGACTGTCATTCAGACTGTTATATACTGTAATGTAGTGGACTGTCATTCAGACTGTTATATACTGTAATGTAGTGGACTGTTACATACTGTAATGTAGTGGACTGTTATATACTGTAATGTAGTGGACTGTCATTCAGACTGTTATATACTGTAATGTAGCGGACTGTCATTCAGACTGTTATGTACTGTAATGGACTGTCATTCAGACTGTTATATACTGTAATGTAATGGACTGTCATTCAGACTGTTATATACTGTAATGTAATGGACTGTCATTCAGACTGTTATATACTGTAATGTAGTGGACTGTCATTCAGACTGTTATATACTGTAATGAAGTGGACTGTCATTCAGACTGTTATATACTGTAATGTAGTGGACTGTTACATACTGTAATGTAGTGGACTGTTATATACTGTAATGTAGTGGACTGTCATTCAGACTGTTATATACTGTAATGTAGTGGACTGTCATTCAGACTGTTATGTACTGTAATGGACTGTCATTCAGACTGTTATATACTGTAATGTAATGGACTGTCATTCAGACTGTTATATACTGTAATGTAATGGACTGTCATTCAGACTGTTATATACTGTAATGTAGTGGACTGTCATTCAGACTGTTATATACTGTAATGTAGTGGACTGTTACATACTGTAATGTAGTGGACTGTTATATACTGTAATGTAGTGGACTGTCATTCAGACTGTTATATACTGTAATGTAGTGGACTGTCATTCAGACTGTTATGTACTGTAATGGACTGTCATTCAGACTGTTATATACTGTAATGTAATGGACTGTCATTCAGACAGTTATATACTGTAATATAGTGGACTGTCATTCAGACTGGTATATACTGTAATGGACTGTCATTCAGACTGTTATATACTGTAATGTAATGGACTGTCATTCAGACTGTTATATACTGTAATGTAATGGTCTGTCATTCAGACTGTTATATACTGTAATGTAGTGGACTGTCATTCAGACTGTAATATACTGTAATGTAGTGGACTGTTATATACTCTAATGTAGTGGACTGTTATATACTGTAATGTAGTGGACTGTCATTCAGACTGTTATATACTGTAATGCAATGGACTGTCATTCAGACTGTTATATACAATAATGTAGTGGACTGTCATTCAGACTGTTATATACTGTAATTTATTGGACTGTTATATACTATAATGTAGTGGACTGTCATTCAGACTGTTATATACTGTAATGGACTGTCATTCAGACTGTTATATACTGTAATGTAGTGGACTGTCATTCAGACTGTTATATACTGTAATGTAATGGACTGTCATTCAGACTGTTATATAGTGTAATGTAGTGGACTGTCATTCAGACTGTTATATACTGTAATGGACTGTCATTCAGACTGTTATATACTGTAATGTAATGGACTGTCATTCAGACTGTTATATACTGTAATGTAATGGACTGTCATTCAGACTGCTACATACTGTAATGTAATGGACTGTCATTCAGACTGTTATATACTGTAATGTAGTGGACTGTCATTCAGACTGTTATATACTGTAATGTAGTGGACTGTCATTCAGACCGTTATATACTGTAATGTAGTGGACTGTAACATACTGTAATGCAGTGGACTGTTTTATACTGTAATGTAGTGGACTGTCATTCAGACTGTTATGTACTGTAATGGACTGTCATTCAGACTGTTATATACTGTAATGTAATGGACTGTCATTCAGACTGTTATATACTGTAATGTAATGGACTGTCATTCAGACAGTTATATACTGTAATGTAGTGGACTGTCATTCAGACTGGTATATACTGTAATGGACTGTCATTCAGACTGTTATATACTGTAATGTAATGGACTGTCATTCAGACTGTTATATACTGTAATGTAATGGTCTGTCATTCAGACTGTTATATACTGTAATGTAGTGGACTGTCATTCAGACTGTTATATACTGTAATGTAGTGGACTGTTATATACTCTAATGTAGTGGACTGTTATATACTGTAATGTAGTGGACTGTCATTCAGACTGTTATATACTGTAATGCAATGGACTGTCATTCAGACTGTTATATACAATAATGTAGTGGACTGTCATTCAGACTGTTATATACTGTAATTTATTGGACTGTTATATACTATAATGTAGTGGACTGTCATTCAGACTGTTATATACTGTAATGGACTGTCATTCAGACTGTTATATACTGTAATGTAGTGGACTGTCATTCAGACTGTTATATACTGTAATGGACTGTCATTCAGACTGTTATATACTGTAATGTAATGGAATGTCATTCAGACTGTTATATACTGTAATGTAGTGGACTGTCATTCAGACTGTTATATACTGTAATGTAATGGACTGTCATTCAGGCTGTTATACACTGTAATGTAGTGGACTGTCATTCAGACTGTTATATACTGTAATGTAGTGGACTGTTACATACTGTAATGTAGTGGACTGTTATATACTGTAATGTAGTGGACTGTCATTCAGACTGTTATATACTGTAATGTAGTGGACTGTCATTCAGACTGTTATGTACTGTAATGGACTGTCATTCAGACTGTTATATACTGTAATGTAATGGACTGTCATTCAGACTGTTATATACTGTAATGTAATGGACTGTCATTCAGACTGTTATATACTGTAATGTAGTGGACTGTCATTCAGACTGTTATATACTGTAATGTAGTGGACTGTTACATACTGTAATGTAGTGGACTGTTATATACTGTAATGTAGTGGACTGTCATTCAGACTGTTATATACTGTAATGTAGTGGACTGTCATTCAGACAGTTATGTACTGTAATGGACTGTCATTCAGACTGTTATATACTGTAATGTAATGGACTGTCATTCAGACAGTTATATACTGTAATATAGTGGACTGTCATTCAGACTGGTATATACTGTAATGGACTGTCATTCAGACTGTTATATACTGTAATGTAATGGACTGTCATTCAGACTGTTATATACTGTAATGTAATGGTCTGTCATTCAGACTGTTATATACTGTAATGTAGTGGACTGTCATTCAGACTGTTATATACTGTAATGTAGTGGACTGTTATATACTCTAATGTAGTGGACTGTTATATACTGTAATGTAGTGGACTGTCATTCAGACTGTTATATACTGTAATGCAATGGACTGTCATTCAGACTGTTATATACAATAATGTAGTGGACTGTCATTCAGACTGTTATATACTGTAATTTATTGGACTGTTATATACTATAATGTAGTGGACTGTCATTCAGACTGTTATATACTGTAATGGACTGTCATTCAGACTGTTATATACTGTAATGTAGTGGACTGTCATTCAGACTGTTATATACTGTAATGGACTGTCATTCAGACTGTTATATACTGTAATGTAATGGACTGTCATTCAGACTGTTATATACTGTAATGTAGTGGACTGTCATTCAGACTGTTATATACTGTAATGTAATGGACTGTCATTCAGACTGTTATATACTGTAATGTAGTGGACTGTCATTCAGACTGTTATATACTGTAATGTAGTGGACTGTCATTCAGGCTGTTATACACTGTAATGTAGTGGACTGTCATTCAGACTGTTATATACTGTAATGTAGTGGACTGTTACATACTGTAATGTAGTGGACTGTTATATACTGTAATGTAGTGGACTGTCATTCAGACTGTTATATACTGTAATGTAGTGGACTGTCATTCAGACTGTTATGTATTGTAATGGACTGTCATTCAGACTGTTATATACTGTAATGTAATGGACTGTCATTCAGACTGTTATATACTGTAATGTAATGGACTGTCATTCAGACTGTTATATACTGTAATGTAGTGGACTGTTACATACTGTAATGTAGTGGACTGTTATATACTGTAATGTAGTGGACTGTCATTCAGACTGTTATATACTGTAATGTAGTGGACTGTCATTCAGACTGTTATGTACTGTAATGGACTGTCATTCAGACTGTTATATACTGTAAGGTAATGGACAGTCATTCAGACTGTTATATACTGTAATGTAATGGACTGTCATTCAGACTGTTATATACTGTAATGTAATGGACTGTCATTCAGACTGTTATATACTGTAATGTAGTGGACTGTCATTCAGACTGTTATATACTGTAATGGACTGTCATTCAGACTGTTATATACTGTAATGTAATGGACTGTCATTCAGACTGTTATATACTGTAATGTAGTGGACTGTTACATACTGTAATGTAGTGGACTGTTATATACTGTAATGTAGTGGACTGTCATTCAGACTGTTATATACTGTAATGTAGTGGACTGTCATTCAGACTGTTATGTACTGTAATGGACTGTCATTCAGACTGTTATATACTGTAATGTAATGGACTGTCATTCAGACTGTTATATACTGTAATGTAATGGACTGTCATTCAGACTGTTATATACTGTAATGTAGTGGACTGTTACATACTGTAATGTAGTGGACTGTTATATACTGTAATGTAGTGGACTGTCATTCAGACTGTTATATACTGTAATGTAGTGGACTGTCATTCAGACTGTTATGTACTGTAATGGACTGTCATTCAGACTGTTATATACTGTAAGGTAATGGACAGTCATTCAGACTGTTATATACTGTAATGTAATGGACTGTCATTCAGACTGTTATATACTGTAATGTAATGGAATGTCATTCAGACTGTTATATACTGTAATGTAGTGGACTGTCATTCAGACTGTTATATACTGTAATGGACTGTAATTCAGACTGTTATATACTGTAATGTAATGGACTGTCATTCAGACTGTTATATACTGTAATGTAATGGACTGTCATTCAGACTGTTATATACTGTAATGTAGTGGACTGTCATTCAGACTGTTATATACTGTAATGTAGTGGACTGTTATATACTCTAATGTAGTGGACTGTTATATACTGTAATGTAGTGGACTGTCATTCAGACTGTTATATACTGTAATGTAGTGGACTGTCATTCAGACTGTTATATACTGTAATGGACTTTCATTCAGACTGTTATATACTGTAATGTAATGGACTGTCATTCAGACTGTTATATACTGTAATGTAGTGGACTGTCATTCAGACTGTTATGTACTGTAATGTAGTGGACTGTCATTCAGACTGTTATATACTGTAATGTAGTGGACTGTTACGTACTGTAATGTAGTAGACTGTTATATACTGTAATGTAGTGGACTGTCATTCAGACTGTTATATACTGTAATGTAGTGGACTGTCATTCAGACTGTTATGTACTGTAATGGACTGTCATTCAGACTGTTATATACTGTAATGTAATGGACTGTCATTCAGACTGTTATATACTGTAATGTAATGGACTGTCATTCAGACTGTTATATACTGTAATGTAGTGGACTGTCATTCAGACTGTTATATACTGTAATGGACTGTCATTCAGACTGTTATATACTGTAATGTAGTGGACTGTCATTCAAACTGTTATATACTGTAAAGGACTTTCATTCAGACTGTTATATACTGTAATGGACTGTCATTCAGACTGTTATATACTGTAATGTAATGGACTGTCATTCAGACTGTTATATACTGTAATGTAGTGGACTGTCATTCAGACTGTTATATACTGTAATGTAGTGGACTGTCATTCAGACTGTTATATACTGTAATGTAGTGGACTGTTACATACTGTAATGTAGTGGACTGTTATATACTGTAATGTAGTGGACTGTCATTCAGACTGTTATATACTGTAATGTAGTGGACTGTCATTCAGACTGTTATGTACTGTAATGGACTGTCATTCAGACTGTTATATACTGTAAGGTAATGGACAGTCATTCAGACTGTTATATACTGTAATGTAATGGACTGTCATTCAGACTGTTATATACTGTAATGTAATGGACTGTCATTCAGACTGTTATATACTGTAATGTAGTGGACTGTCATTCAGACTGTTATATACTGTAATGGACTGTCATTCAGACTGTTATATACTGTAATGTAATGGCCTGTCATTCAGACTGTTATATACTGTAATGTAATGGACTGTCATTCAGACTGTTATATACTGTAATGTAGTGGACTGTCATTCAGACTGTTATATACTGTAATGTAGTGGACTGTTATATACTCTAATGTAGTGGACTGTTATATACTGTAATGTAGTGGACTGTCATTCAGACTGTTATATACTGTAATGTAGTGGACTGTCATTCAGACTGTTATATACTGTAATGGACTTTCATTCAGACTGTTATATACTGTAATGTAGTGGACTGTCATTCAGACTGTTATGTACTGTAATGGACTGTCATTCAGACTGTTATATACTGTAATGTAATGGACTGTCATTCAGACTGTTATATACTGTAATGTAATGGACTGTCATTCAGTCTATTATATACTGTAATGTAGTGGACTGTCATTCAGACTGTTATATACTGTAATGTAGTGGACTGTCATTCAGACTGTTATATACTGTAATGTAGTGGACTGTTATATACTCTAATGTAGTGGACTGTTATATACTGTAATGTAGTGGACTGTCATTCAGACTGTTATATACTGTAATGTAGTGGACTGTCATTCAGACTGTTATATACTGTAATGGACTTTCATTCAGACTGTTATATACTGTAATGTAGTGGACTGTCATTCAGACTGTTATGTACTGTAATGGACTGTCATTCAGACTGTTATATACTGTAATGTAATGGACTGTCATTCAGACTGTTATATACTGTAATGTAATGGACTGTCATTCAGACTGTTATATACTGTAATGTAGTGGACTGTCATTCAGGCTGTTATATACTGTAATGGACTGTCATTCAGACTGTTATATACTGTAATGTAGTGGACTGTCATTCAAACTGTTATATACTGTAAAGGACTGTCATTCAGACTGTTATATACTGTAATGGACTGTCATTCAGACTGTTATATACTGTAATGTAATGGACTGTCATTCAGACTGTTATATACTGTAATGTAGTGGACTGTCATTCAGACTGTTATATACTGTAATGGACTGTCATTCAGACTGTTATATACTGTAATGTAATGGACTGTCATTCAGACTGTTATATACTGTAATTTAGTGGACTGTCATTCAGACTGTTATATACTGTAATGTAATTGACTGTCATTCAGACTGTTATATACTGTAATGTAGTGGACTGTCATTCAGACTGTTATATACTGTAATGTAGTGGACTGTCATTCAGACTGTTATATACTGTAATGGACTGTCATTCAGACTGTTATATACTGTAATTAATGGACTGTCATTCAGACTGTTATATACTGTAATGTATTGGACTGTCATTCAGACTGTTATATACTGTAATGTAGTGGACTGTCATTCAGACTGTTATATACTGTAATGTAGTGGACTGTCATTCAGACTGTTATATACTGTAATGGACTTTTATTCAGACTGTTATATACTGTAATGTAATGGACTGTCATTCTGACTGTTATATACTGTAATGTAGTGGACTGTTATATACTGTAATGTAGTGGACTGTCATTCAGACTGTTATATACTGTAATGTAGTGGACTGTCATTCAGACTGTTATGTACTGTAATGGACTGTCATTCAGACTGTTATATACTGTAATGTAGTGGACTGTCATTCAGACTGTTATATACTGTAATGTAGTGGACTGTCATTCAGACTGTTATATACTGTAATGTAGTGGACTGTTACATACTGTAATGTAGTGGACTGTTATATACTGTAATGTAGTGGACTGTCATTCAGACTGTTATATACTGTAATGTAGTGGACTGTCATTCAGACTGTTATGTACTGTAATGGACTGTCATTCAGACTGTTATATACTGTAATGTAATGGACTGTCATTCAGACAGTTATATACTGTAATGTAGTGGACTGTCATTCAGACTGGTATATACTGTAATGGACTGTCATTCAGACTGTTATATACTGTAATGTAATGGACTGTCATTCAGACTGTTATATACTGTAATGTAATGGTCTGTCATTCAGACTGTTATATACTGTAATGTAGTGGACTGTCATTCAGACTGTTATATACTGTAATGTAGTGGACTGTTATATACTCTAATGTAGTGGACTGTTATATACTGTAATGTAGTGGACTGTCATTCAGACAGTTATATACTGTAATGCAATGGACTGTCATTCAGACTGTTATATACAATAATGTAGTGGACTGTCATTCAGACTGTTATATACTGTAATTTATTGGACTGTTATATACTATAATGTAGTGGACTGTCATTCAGACTGTTATATACTGTAATGTAGTGGACTGTCATTCAGACTGTTATATACTGTAATGGACTGTCATTCAGACTGTTATATACTGTAATGTAATGGACTGTCATTCAGACTGTTATATACTGTAATGTAGTGGACTGTCATTCAGACTGTTATATACTGTAATGTAATGGACTGTCATTCAGACTGTTATATACTGTAATGTAGTGGCCTGTCATTCAGACTGTTATATACTGTAATGTAGTGGACTGTCATTCAGGCTGTTATACACTGTAATGTAGTGGACTGTCATTCAGACTGTTATATACTGTAATGTAGTGGACTGTTACATACTGTAATTTATTGGACTGTTATATACTATAATGTAGTGGACTGTCATTCAGACTGTTATGTACTGTAATGGACTGTCATTCAGACTGTTATATACTGTAATGTAATGGACTGTCATTCAGACTGTTATATACTGTAATGTAATGGACTGTCATTCAGACTGTTATATACTGTAATGTAATGGACTGTCATTCAGACTGTTATATACTGTAATGTAATGGACTGTCATTCAGACTGTTATATACTGTAATGTAGTGGACTGTCATTCAGACTGTTATATACTGTAATGGACTGTCATTCAGACTGTTATATACTGTAATGTAATGGACTGTCATTCAGACTGTTATATACTGTAATGTAGTGGACTGTCATTCAGACTGTTATATACTGTAATGTAATTGACTGTCATTCAGACTGTTATATACTGTAATGTAGTGGACTGTCATTCAGACTGTTATATACTGTAATGTAGTGGACTGTCATTCAGACTGTTATATACTGTAATGGACTGTCATTCAGACTGTTATATACTGTAATTAATGGACTGTCATTCAGACTGTTATATACTGTAATGTATTGGACTGTCATTCAGACTGTTATATACTGTAATGTAGTGGACTGTCATTCAGACTGTTATATACTGTAATGTAGTGGACTGTCATTCAGACTGTTATATACTGTAATGGACTTTTATTCAGACTGTTATATACTGTAATGTAATGGACTGTCATTCTGACTGTTATATACTGTAATGTAGTGGACTGTTATATACTGTAATGTAGTGGACTGTCATTCAGACTGTTATATACTGTAATGTAGTGGACTGTCATTCAGACTGTTATATACTGTAATGTAGTGGACTGTCATTCAGACTGTTATATACTGTAATGTAGTGGACTGTTACATACTGTAATGTAGTGGACTGTTATATACTGTAATGTAGTGGACTGTCATTCAGACTGTTATATACTGTAATGTAGTGGACTGTCATTCAGACTGTTATGTACTGTAATGGACTGTCATTCAGACTGTTATATACTGTAAGGTAATGGACAGTCATTCAGACTGTTATATACTGTAATGTAATGGACTGTCATTCAGACTGTTATGTACTGTAATGTAATGGACTGTCATTCAGACTGTTATATACTGTAATGTAGTGGACTGTCATTCAGACTGTTATATACTGTAATGGACTGTCATTCAGACTGTTATATACTGTAATGTAATGGACTGTCATTCAGACTGTTATATACTGTAATGTAATGGACTGTCATTCAGACTGTTATATACTGTAATGTAGTGGACTGTCATTCAGACTGTTATATACTGTAATGTAGTGGACTGTTATATACTCTAATGTAGTGGACTGTTATATACTGTAATGTAGTGGACTGTCATTCAGACTGTTATATACTGTAATGTAGTGGACTGTCATTCAGACTGTTATATACTGTAATGGACTTTCATTCAGACTGTTATATACTGTAATGTAATGGACTGTCATTCAGACTGTTATATACTGTAATGTAGTGGACTGTCATTCAGACTGTTATGTACTGTAATGTAGTGGACTGTCATTCAGACTGTTATATACTGTAATGTAGTGGACTGTTACGTACTGTAATGTAGTAGACTGTTATATACTGTAATGTAGTGGACTGTCATTCAGACTGTTATATACTGTAATGTAGTGGACTGTCATTCAGACTGTTATGTACTGTAATGGACTGTCATTCAGACTGTTATATACTGTAATGTAATGGACTGTCATTCAGACTGTTATATACTGTAATGTAATGGACTGTCATTCAGACTGTTATATACTGTAATGTAGTGGACTGTCATTCAGACTGTTATATACTGTAATGGACTGTCATTCAGACTGTTATATACTGTAATGTAGTGGACTGTCATTCAAACTGTTATATACTGTAAAGGACTGTCATTCAGACTGTTATATACTGTAATGGACTGTCATTCAGACTGTTATATACTGTAATGTAATGGACTGTCATTCAGACTGTTATATACTGTAATGTAGTGGACTGTCATTCAGACTGTTATATACTGTAATGGACTGTCATTCAGACTGTTATATACTGTAATGTAATGGACTGTCATTCAGACTGTTATATACTGTAATGTAGTGGACTGTCATTCAGACTGTTATATACTGTAATGTAATTGACTGTCATTCAGACTGTTATATACTGTAATGTAGTGGACTGTCATTCAGACTGTTATATACTGTAATGTAGTGGACTGTCATTCAGACTGTTATATACTGTAATGGACTGTCATTCAGACTGTTATATACTGTAATTAATGGACTGTCATTCAGACTGTTATATACTGTAATGTATTGGACTGTCATTCAGACTGTTATATACTGTAATGTAGTGGACTGTCATTCAGACTGTTATATACTGTAATGTAGTGGACTGTCATTCAGACTGTTATATACTGTAATGGACTTTTATTCAGACTGTTATATACTGTAATGTAATGGACTGTCATTCTGACTGTTATATACTGTAATGTAGTGGACTGTTATATACTGTAATGTAGTGGACTGTCATTCAGACTGTTATATACTGTAATGTAGTGGACTGTCATTCAGACTGTTATATACTGTAATGTAGTGGACTGTTACATACTGTAATGTAGTGGACTGTTATATACTGTAATGTAGTGGACTGTCATTCAGACTGTTATATACTGTAATGTAGTGGACTGTCATTCAGACTGTTATGTACTGTAATGGACTGTCATTCAGACTGTTATATACTGTAATGTAATGGACTGTCATTCAGACAGTTATATACTGTAATGTAGTGGACTGTCATTCAGACTGGTATATACTGTAATGGACTGTCATTCAGACTGTTATATACTGTAATGTAATGGACTGTCATTCAGACTGTTATATACTGTAATGTAATGGTCTGTCATTCAGACTGTTATATACTGTAATGTAGTGGACTGTCATTCAGACTGTTATATACTGTAATGTAGTGGACTGTTATATACTCTAATGTAGTGGACTGTTATATACTGTAATGTAGTGGACTGTCATTCAGACAGTTATATACTGTAATGCAATGGACTGTCATTCAGACTGTTATATACAATAATGTAGTGGACTGTCATTCAGACTGTTATATACTGTAATTTATTGGACTGTTATATACTATAATGTAGTGGACTGTCATTCAGACTGTTATATACTGTAATGGACTGTCATTCAGACTGTTATATACTGTAATGTAGTGGACTGTCATTCAGACTGTTATATACTGTAATGGACTGTCATTCAGACTGTTATATACTGTAATGTAATGGACTGTCATTCAGACTGTTATATACTGTAATGTAGTGGACTGTCATTCAGACTGTTATATACTGTAATGTAATGGACTGTCATTCAGACTGTTATATACTGTAATGTAGTGGACTGTCATTCAGACTGTTATATACTGTAATGTAGTGGACTGTCATTCAGGCTGTTATAAACTGTAATGTAGTGGACTGTCATTCAGACTGTTATATACTGTAATGTAGTGGACTGTTACATACTGTAATGTAGTGGACTGTTATATACTGTAATGTAGTGGACTGTCATTCAGAATGTTATATACTGTAATGTAGTGGACTGTCATTCAGACTGTTATGTACTGTAATGGACTGTCATTCAGACTGTTATATACTGTAATGTAATGGACTGTCATTCAGACTGTTATATACTGTAATGTAATGGACTGTCATTCAGACTGTTATATACTGTAATGTAGTGGACTGTCATTCAGACTGTTATATACTGTAATGTAGTGGACTGTTACATACTGTAATGTAGTGGACTGTTATATACTGTAATGTAGTGGACTGTCATTCAGACTGTTATATACTGTAATGTAGTGGACTGTCATTCAGACTGTTATGTACTGTAATGGACTGTCATTCAGACTGTTATATACTGTAATGTAATGGACTGTCATTCAGACTGTTATATACTGTAATGTAATGGTCTGTCATTCAGACTGTTATATACTGTAATGTAGTGGACTGTCATTCAGACTGTTATATACTGTAATGTAGTGGACTGTTATATACTCTAATGTAGTGGACTGTTATATACTGTAATGTAGTGGACTGTCATTCAGACAGTTATATACTGTAATGCAATGGACTGTCATTCAGACTGTTATATACAATAATGTAGTGGACTGTCATTCAGACTGTTATATACTGTAATTTATTGGACTGTTATATACTATAATGTAGTGGACTGTCATTCAGACTGTTATATACTGTAATGGACTGTCATTCAGACTGTTATATACTGTAATGTAGTGGACTGTCATTCAGACTGTTATATACTGTAATGGACTGTCATTCAGACTGTTATATACTGTAATGTAATGGACTGTCATTCAGACTGTTATATACTGTAATGTAGTGGACTGTCATTCAGACTGTTATATACTGTAATGTAATGGACTGTCATTCAGACTGTTATATACTGTAATGTAGTGGACTGTCATTCAGACTGTTATATACTGTAATGTAGTGGACTGTCATTCAGGCTGTTATACACTGTAATGTAGTGGACTGTCATTCAGACTGTTATATACTGTAATGTAGTGGACTGTTACATACTGTAATGTAGTGGACTGTTATATACTGTAATGTAGTGGACTGTCATTCAGACTGTTATATACTGTAATGTAGTGGACTGTCATTCAGACTGTTATGTACTGTAATGTAGTGGACTGTCATTCAGACTGTTATATACTGTAATGTAGTGGACTGTTACGTACTGTAATGTAGTAGACTGTTATATACTGTAATGTAGTGGACTGTCATTCAGACTGTTATATACTGTAATGTAGTGGACTGTCATTCAGACTGTTATGTACTGTAATGGACTGTCATTCAGACTGTTATATACTGTAATGTAATGGACTGTCATTCAGACTGTTATATACTGTAATGTAATGGACTGTCATTCAGACTGTTATATACTGTAATGTAGTGGACTGTCATTCAGACTGTTATATACTGTAATGGACTGTCATTCAGACTGTTATATACTGTAATGTAGTGGACTGTCATTCAAACTGTTATATACTGTAAAGGACTGTCATTCAGACTGTTATATACTGTAATGGACTGTCATTCAGACTGTTATATACTGTAATGTAATGGACTGTCATTCAGACTGTTATATACTGTAATGTAGTGGACTGTCATTCAGACTGTTATATACTGTAATGGACTGTCATTCAGACTGTTATATACTGTAATGTAATGGACTGTCATTCAGACTGTTATATACTGTAATGTAGTGGACTGTCATTCAGACTGTTATATACTGTAATGTAATTGACTGTCATTCAGACTGTTATATACTGTAATGTAGTGGACTGTCATTCAGACTGTTATATACTGTAATGTAGTGGACTGTCATTCAGACTGTTATATACTGTAATGGACTGTCATTCAGACTGTTATATACTGTAATTAATGGACTGTCATTCAGACTGTTATATACTGTAATGTATTGGACTGTCATTCAGACTGTTATATACTGTAATGTAGTGGACTGTCATTCAGACTGTTATATACTGTAATGTAGTGGACTGTCATTCAGACTGTTATATACTGTAATGGACTTTTATTCAGACTGTTATATACTGTAATGTAATGGACTGTCATTCTGACTGTTATATACTGTAATGTAGTGGACTGTTATATACTGTAATGTAGTGGACTGTCATTCAGACTGTTATATACTGTAATGTAGTGGACTGTCATTCAGACTGTTATATACTGTAATGTAGTGGACTGTTACATACTGTAATGTAGTGGACTGTTATATACTGTAATGTAGTGGACTGTCATTCAGACTGTTATATACTGTAATGTAGTGGACTGTCATTCAGACTGTTATGTACTGTAATGGACTGTCATTCAGACTGTTATATACTGTAATGTAATGGACTGTCATTCAGACAGTTATATACTGTAATGTAGTGGACTGTCATTCAGACTGGTATATACTGTAATGGACTGTCATTCAGACTGTTATATACTGTAATGTAATGGACTGTCATTCAGACTGTTATATACTGTAATGTAATGGTCTGTCATTCAGACTGTTATATACTGTAATGTAGTGGACTGTCATTCAGACTGTTATATACTGTAATGTAGTGGACTGTTATATACTCTAATGTAGTGGACTGTTATATACTGTAATGTAGTGGACTGTCATTCAGACAGTTATATACTGTAATGCAATGGACTGTCATTCAGACTGTTATATACAATAATGTAGTGGACTGTCATTCAGACTGTTATATACTGTAATTTATTGGACTGTTATATACTATAATGTAGTGGACTGTCATTCAGACTGTTATATACTGTAATGGACTGTCATTCAGACTGTTATATACTGTAATGTAGTGGACTGTCATTCAGACTGTTATATACTGTAATGGACTGTCATTCAGACTGTTATATACTGTAATGTAATGGACTGTCATTCAGACTGTTATATACTGTAATGTAGTGGACTGTCATTCAGACTGTTATATACTGTAATGTAATGGACTGTCATTCAGACTGTTATATACTGTAATGTAGTGGACTGTCATTCAGACTGTTATATACTGTAATGTAGTGGACTGTCATTCAGGCTGTTATAAACTGTAATGTAGTGGACTGTCATTCAGACTGTTATATACTGTAATGTAGTGGACTGTTACATACTGTAATGTAGTGGACTGTTATATACTGTAATGTAGTGGACTGTCATTCAGAATGTTATATACTGTAATGTAGTGGACTGTCATTCAGACTGTTATGTACTGTAATGGACTGTCATTCAGACTGTTATATACTGTAATGTAATGGACTGTCATTCAGACTGTTATATACTGTAATGTAATGGACTGTCATTCAGACTGTTATATACTGTAATGTAGTGGACTGTCATTCAGACTGTTATATACTGTAATGTAGTGGACTGTTACATACTGTAATGTAGTGGACTGTTATATACTGTAATGTAGTGGACTGTCATTCAGACTGTTATATACTGTAATGTAGTGGACTGTCATTCAGACTGTTATGTACTGTAATGGACTGTCATTCAGACTGTTATATACTGTAATGTAATGGACTGTCATTCAGACTGTTATATACTGTAATGTAATGGTCTGTCATTCAGACTGTTATATACTGTAATGTAGTGGACTGTCATTCAGACTGTTATATACTGTAATGTAGTGGACTGTTATATACTCTAATGTAGTGGACTGTTATATACTGTAATGTAGTGGACTGTCATTCAGACAGTTATATACTGTAATGCAATGGACTGTCATTCAGACTGTTATATACAATAATGTAGTGGACTGTCATTCAGACTGTTATATACTGTAATTTATTGGACTGTTATATACTATAATGTAGTGGACTGTCATTCAGACTGTTATATACTGTAATGGACTGTCATTCAGACTGTTATATACTGTAATGTAGTGGACTGTCATTCAGACTGTTATATACTGTAATGGACTGTCATTCAGACTGTTATATACTGTAATGTAATGGACTGTCATTCAGACTGTTATATACTGTAATGTAGTGGACTGTCATTCAGACTGTTATATACTGTAATGTAATGGACTGTCATTCAGACTGTTATATACTGTAATGTAGTGGACTGTCATTCAGACTGTTATATACTGTAATGTAGTGGACTGTCATTCAGGCTGTTATACACTGTAATGTAGTGGACTGTCATTCAGACTGTTATATACTGTAATGTAGTGGACTGTTACATACTGTAATGTAGTGGACTGTTATATACTGTAATGTAGTGGACTGTCATTCAGACTGTTATATACTGTAATGTAGTGGACTGTCATTCAGACTGTTATGTACTGTAATGGACTGTCATTCAGACTGTTATATACTGTAATGTAATGGACTGTCATTCAGACTGTTATATACTGTAATGTAATGGACTGTCATTCAGACTGTTATATACTGTAATGTAGTGGACTGTCATTCAGACTGTTATATACTGTAATGGACTGTCATTCAGACTGTTATATACTGTAATGTAATGGACTGTCATTCAGACTGTTATATACTGTAATGTAGTGGACTGTCATTCAGACTGTTATATACTGTAATGTAATTGACTGTCATTCAGACTGTTATATACTGTAATGTAGTGGACTGTCATTCAGACTGTTATATACTGTAATGTAGTGGACTGTCATTCAGACTGTTATATACTGTAATGGACTGTCATTCAGACTGTTATATACTGTAATTAATGGACTGTCATTCAGACTGTTATATACTGTAATGTATTGGACTGTCATTCAGACTGTTATATACTGTAATGTAGTGGACTGTCATTCAGACTGTTATATACTGTAATGTAGTGGACTGTCATTCAGACTGTTATATACTGTAATGGACTTTTATTCAGACTGTTATATACTGTAATGTAATGGACTGTCATTCTGACTGTTATATACTGTAATGTAGTGGACTGTTATATACTGTAATGTAGTGGACTGTCATTCAGACTGTTATATACTGTAATGTAGTGGACTGTCATTCAGACTGTTATATACTGTAATGTAGTGGACTGTCATTCAGACTGTTATATACTGTAATGTAGTGGACTGTTACATACTGTAATGTAGTGGACTGTTATATACTGTAATGTAGTGGACTGTCATTCAGACTGTTATATACTGTAATGTAGTGGACTGTCATTCAGACTGTTATGTACTGTAATGGACTGTCATTCAGACTGTTATATACTGTAAGGTAATGGACAGTCATTCAGACTGTTATATACTGTAATGTAATGGACTTTCATTCAGACTGTTATATACTGTAATGTAATGGACTGTCATTCAGACTGTTATATACTGTAATGTAGTGGACTGTCATTCAGACTGTTTTATACTGTAATGGACTGTCATTCAGACTGTTATATACTGTAATGTAATGGACTGTCATTCAGACTGTTATATACTGTAATGTAGTGGACTGTCATTCAGACTGTTATATACTGTAATGTAGTGGACTGTTATATACTCTAATGTAGTGGACTGTTATATACTGTAATGTAGTGGACTGTCATTCAGACTGTTATATACTGTAATGTAGTGGACTGTCATTCAGACTGTTATATACTGTAATGGACTTTCATTCAGACTGTTATATACTGTAATGTAATGGACTGTCATTCAGACTGTTATATACTGTAATGTAGTGGACTGTCATTCAGACTGTTATGTACTGTAATGTAGTGGACTGTCATTCAGACTGTTATATACTGTAATGTAGTGGACTGTTACGTACTGTAATGTAGTAGACTGTTATATACTGTAATGTAGTGGACTGTCATTCAGACTGTTATGTACTGTAATGGACTGTCATTCAGACTGTTATATACTGTAATGTAATGGACTGTCATTCAGACTGTTATATACTGTAATGTAATGGACTGTCATTCAGACTGTTATATACTGTAATGTAGTGGACTGTCATTCAGACTGTTATATACTGTAATGGACTGTCATTCAGACTGTTATATACTGTAATGTAGTGGACTGTCATTCAAACTGTTATATACTGTAAAGGACTGTCATTCAGACTGTTATATACTGTAATGGACTGTCATTCAGACTGTTATATACTGTAATGTAATGGACTGTCATTCAGACTGTTATATACTGTAATGTAGTGGACTGTCATTCAGACTGTTATATACTGTAATGGACTGTCATTGCGACTGTTATATACTGTAATGTAATGGACTGTCATTCAGACTGTTATATACTGTAATGTAGTGGACTGTCATTCAGACTGTTATATACTGTAATGTAATTGACTGTCATTCAGACTGTTATATACTGTAATGTAGTGGACTGTCATTCAGACTGTTATATACTGTAATGTAGTGGACTGTCATTCAGACTGTTATATACTGTAATGGACTGTCATTCAGACTGTTATATACTGTAATTAATGGACTGTCATTCAGACTGTTATATACTGTAATGTAGTGGACTGTCATTACAACTGTTATATACTGTAATGTAGTGGACTGTCATTCAGACTGTTATATACTGTAATGGACTTTTATTCAGACTGTTATATACTGTAATGTAATGGACTGTCATTCTGACTGTTATATACTGTAATGTAGTGGACTGTTATATACTGTAATGTAGTGGACTGTCATTCAGACTGTTATATACTGTAATGGACTTTTATTCAGACTGTTATATACTGTAATGTAATGGACTGTCATTCTGACTGTTATATACTGTAATGTAGTGGACTGTTATATACTGTAATGTAGTGGACTGTCATTCAGACTGTTATATACTGTAATGTAGTGGACTGTCATTCAGACTGTTATGTACTGTAATGGACTGTCATTCAGACTGTTATATACTGTAATGTAATGGACTGTCATTCAGACTGTTATATACTGTAATGTAATGGACTGTCATTCAGACTGTTATATACTGTAATGTAGTGGACTGTCATTCAGACTGTTATATACTGTAATGTAGTGGACTGTTACATACTGTAATGTAGTGGACTGTTATATACTGTAATGTAGTGGACTGTCATTCAGACTGTTATATACTGTAATGTAGTGGACTGTCATTCAGACTGTTATGTACTGTAATGGACTGTCATTCAGACTGTTATATACTGTAATGTAATGGACTGTCATTCAGACAGTTATATACTGTAATGTAGTGGACTGTCATTCAGACTGGTATATACTGTAATGGACTGTCATTCAGACTGTTATATACTGTAATGTAATGGACTGTCATTCAGACTGTTATATACTGTAATGTAATGGTCTGTCATTCAGACTGTTATATACTGTAATGTAGTGGACTGTCATTCAGACTGTTATATACTGTAATGTAGTGGACTGTTATATACTCTAATGTAGTGGACTGTTATATACTGTAATGTAGTGGACTGTCATTCAGACAGTTATATACTGTAATGCAATGGACTGTCATTCAGACTGTTATATACAATAATGTAGTGGACTGTCATTCAGACTGTTATATACTGTAATTTATTGGACTGTTATATACTATAATGTAGTGGACTGTCATTCAGACTGTTATATACTGTAATGGACTGTCATTCAGACTGTTATATACTGTAATGTAGTGGACTGTCATTCAGACTGTTATATACTGTAATGGACTGTCATTCAGACTGTTATATACTGTAATGTAATGGACTGTCATTCAGACTGTTATATACTGTAATGTAGTGGACTGTCATTCAGAATGTTATATACTGTAATGTAATGGACTGTCATTCAGACTGTTATATACTGTAATGTAGTGGACTGTCATTCAGACTGTTATATACTGTAATGTAGTGGACTGTCATTCAGGCTGTTATACACTGTAATGTAGTGGACTGTCATTCAGACTGTTATATACTGTAATGTAGTGGACTGTTACATACTGTAATGTAGTGGACTGTTATATACTGTAATGTAGTGGACTGTCATTCAGACTGTTATATACTGTAATGTAGTGGACTGTCATTCAGACTGTTATGTACTGTAATGGACTGTCATTCAGACTGTTATATACTGTAATGTAATGGACTGTCATTCAGACTGTTATATACTGTAATGTAATGGACTGTCATTCAGACTGTTATATACTGTAATGTAGTGGACTGTCATTCAGACTGTTATATACTGTAATGTAGTGGACTGTTACATACTGTAATGTAGTGGACTGTTATATACTGTAATGTAGTGGACTGTCATTCAGACTGTTATATACTGTAATGTAGTGGACTGTCATTCAGACTGTTATGTACTGTAATGGACTGTCATTCAGACTGTTATATACTGTAAGGTAATGGACTGTCATTCAGACTGTTATATACTGTAATGTAATGGACTGTCATTCAGACTGTTATATACTGTAATGTAATGGACTGTCATTCAGACTGTTATATACTGTAATGTAGTGGACTGTCATTCAGACTGTTATATACTGTAATGGACTGTCATTCAGACTGTTATATACTGTAATGTAATGGACTGTCATTCAGACTGTTATATACTGTAATGTAATGGACTGTCATTCAGACTGTTATATACTGTAATGTAGTGGACTGTCATTCAGACTGTTATATACTGTAATGTAGTGGACTGTTATATACTCTAATGTAGTGGACTGTTATATACTGTAATGTAGTGGACTGTCATTCAGACTGTTATATACTGTAATGTAGTGGACTGTCATTCAGACTGTTATATACTGTAATGGACTTTCATTCAGACTGTTATATACTGTAATGTAATGGACTGTCATTCAGACTGTTATATACTGTAATGTAGTGGACTGTCATTCAGACTGTTATGTACTGTAATGTAGTGGACTGTCATTCAGACTGTTATATACTGTAATGTAGTGGACTGTTACGTACTGTAATGTAGTAGACTGTTATATACTGTAATGTAGTGGACTGTCATTCAGACTGTTATATACTGTAATGTAGTGGACTGTCATTCAGACTGTTATGTACTGTAATGGACTGTCATTCAGACTGTTATATACTGTAATGTAATGGACTGTCATTCAGACTGTTATATACTGTAATGTAATGGACTGTCATTCAGACTGTTATATACTGTAATGTAGTGGACTGTCATTCAGACTGTTATATACTGTAATGGACTGTCATTCAGACTGTTATATACTGTAATGTAGTGGACTGTCATTCAAACTGTTATATACTGTAATGGACTGTCATTCAGACTGTTATATACTGTAATGGACTGTCATTCAGACTGTTATATACTGTAATGTAATGGACTGTCATTCAGACTGTTATATACTGTAATGTAATGGACTGTCATTCAGACTGTTATATACTGTAATGTAGTGGACTGTCATTCAGACTGTTATATACTGTAATGTAGTGGACTGTTATATACTGTAATGTAGTGGACTGTCATTCAGACTGTTATATACTGTAATGTAGTGGACTGTCATTCAGACTGTTATGTACTGTAATGGACTGTCATTCAGACTGTTATATACTGTAATGTAATGGACTGTCATTCAGACTGTTATATACTGTAATGTAATGGACTGTCATTCAGACTGTTATATACTGTAATGTAGTGGACTGTCATTCAGACTGTTATATACTGTAATGTAGTGGACTGTTACATACTGTAATGTAGTGGACTGTTATATACTGTAATGTAGTGGACTGTCATTCAGACTGTTATATACTGTAATGTAGTGGACTGTCATTCAGACTGTTATGTACTGTAATGGACTGTCATTCAGACTGTTATATACTGTAAGGTAATGGACTGTCATTCAGACTGTTATATACTGTAATGTAATGGACTGTCATTCAGACTGTTATATACTGTAATGTAATGGACTGTCATTCAGACTGTTATATACTGTAATGTAGTGGACTGTCATTCAGACTGTTATATACTGTAATGGACTGTCATTCAGACTGTTATATACTGTAATGTAATGGACTGTCATTCAGACTGTTATATACTGTAATGTAATGGACTGTCATTCAGACTGTTATATACTGTAATGTAGTGGACTGTCATTCAGACTGTTATATACTGTAATGTAGTGGACTGTTATATACTCTAATGTAGTGGACTGTTATATACTGTAATGTAGTGGACTGTCATTCAGACTGTTATATACTGTAATGTAGTGGACTGTCATTCAGACTGTTATATACTGTAATGGACTTTCATTCAGACTGTTATATACTGTAATGTAATGGACTGTCATTCAGACTGTTATATACTGTAATGTAGTGGACTGTCATTCAGACTGTTATGTACTGTAATGTAGTGGACTGTCATTCAGACTGTTATATACTGTAATGTAGTGGACTGTTACGTACTGTAATGTAGTAGACTGTTATATACTGTAATGTAGTGGACTGTCATTCAGACTGTTATATACTGTAATGTAGTGGACTGTCATTCAGACTGTTATGTACTGTAATGGACTGTCATTCAGACTGTTATATACTGTAATGTAATGGACTGTCATTCAGACTGTTATATACTGTAATGTAATGGACTGTCATTCAGACTGTTATATACTGTAATGTAGTGGACTGTCATTCAGACTGTTATATACTGTAATGGACTGTCATTCAGACTGTTATATACTGTAATGTAGTGGACTGTCATTCAAACTGTTATATACTGTAATGGACTGTCATTCAGACTGTTATATACTGTAATGGACTGTCATTCAGACTGTTATATACTGTAATGTAATGGACTGTCATTCAGACTGTTATATACTGTAATGTAATGGACTGTCATTCAGAATGTTATATACTGTAATGTAGTGGACTGTCATTCAGACTGTTATATACTGTAATGTAGTGGACTGTTACATACTGTAATGTAGTGGACTGTTATATACTGTAATGTAGTGGACTGTCATTCAGACTGTTATATACTGTAATGTAGTGGACTGTCATTCAGACTGTTATGTACTGTAATGGACTGTCATTCAGACTGTTATATACTGTAATGTAATGGACTGTCATTCAGACAGTTATATACTGTAATGTAGTGGACTGTCATTCAGACTGGTATATACTGTAATGGACTGTCATTCAGACTGTTATATACTGTAATGTAATGGACTGTCATTCAGACTGTTATATACTGTAATGTAATGGTCTGTCATTCAGACTGTTATATACTGTAATGTAGTGGACTGTCATTCAGACTGTTATATACTGTAATGTAGTGGACTGTTATATACTCTAATGTAGTGGACTGTTATATACTGTAATGTAGTGGACTGTCATTCAGACAGTTATATAATGTAATGCAATGGACTGTCATTCAGACTGTTATATACAATAATGTAGTGGACTGTCATTCAGACTGTTATATACTGTAATTTATTGGACTGTTATATACTATAATGTAGTGGACTGTCATTCAGACTGTTATATACTGTAATGGACTGTCATTCAGACTGTTATATACTGTAATGTAGTGGACTGTCATTCAGACTGTTATATACTGTAACGGACTGTCATTCAGACTGTTATATACTGTAATGTAATGGACTGTCATTCAGACTGTTATATACTGTAATGTAGTGGACTGTCATTCAGACTGTTATATACTGTAATGTAATGGACTGTCATTCAGACTGTTATATACTGTAATGTAGTGGACTGTCATTCAGACTGTTATATACTGTAATGTAGTGGACTGTCATTCAGGCTGTTATACACTGTAATGTAGTGGACTGTCATTCAGACTGTTATATACTGTAATGTAGTGGACTGTCATTCAGACTGTTATGTACTGTAATGGACTGTCATTCAGACTGTTATATACTGTAATGTAATGGACTGTCATTCAGACTGTTATATACTGTAATGTAATGGACTGTCATTCAGACTGTTATATACTGTAATGTAGTGGACTGTCATTCAGACTGTTATATACTGTAATGTAGTGGACTGTTACATACTGTAATGTAGTGGACTGTTATATACTGTAATGTAGTGGACTGTCATTCAGACAGTTATATACTGTAATGTAGTGGACTGTCATTCAGACTGTTATGTACTGTAATGGACTGTCATTCAGACTGTTATATACTGTAAGGTAATGGACTGTCATTCAGACTGTTATATACTGTAATGTAATGGACTGTCATTCAGACTGTTATATACTGTAATGTAATGGACTGTCATTCAGACTGTTATATACTGTAATGTAGTGGACTGTCATTCAGACTGTTATATACTGTAATGGACTGTCATTCAGACTGTTATATACTGTAATGTAATGGACTGTCATTCAGACTGTTATATACTGTAATGTAATGGACTGTCATTCAGACTGTTATATACTGTAATGTAGTGGACTGTCATTCAGACTGTTATATACTGTAATGTAGTGGACTGTTATATACTCTAATGTAGTGGACTGTTATATACTGTAATGTAGTGGACTGTCATTCAGACTGTTATATACTGTAATGTAGTGGACTGTCATTCAGACTGTTATATACTGTAATGGACTTTCATTCAGATTGTTATATACTGTAATGTAATGGACTGTCATTCAGACTGTTATATACTGTAATGTAGTGGACTGTCATTCAGACTGTTATGTACTGTAATGTAGTGGACTGTCATTCAGACTGTTATATACTGTAATGTAGTGGACTGTTACGTACTGTAATGTAGTAGACTGTTATATACTGTAATGTAGTGGACTGTCATTCAGACTGTTATATACTGTAATGTAGTGGACTGTCATTCAGACTGTTATGTACTGTAATGGACTGTCATTCAGACTGTTATATACTGTAATGTAATGGACTGTCATTCAGACTGTTATATACTGTAATGTAATGGACTGTCATTCAGACTGTTATATACTGTAATGTAGTGGACTGTCATTCAGACTGTTATATACTGTAATGGACTGTCATTCAGACTGTTATATACTGTAATGTAGTGGACTGTCATTCAAACTGTTATATACTGTAATGGACTGTCATTCAGACTGTTATATACTGTAATGGACTGTCATTCAGACTGTTATATACTGTAATGTAATGGACTGTCATTCAGACTGTTATATACTGTAATGTAGTGGACTGTCATTCAGACTGTTATATACTGTAATGGACTGTCATTCAGACTGTTATATACTGTAATGTAATGGACTGTCATTCAGACTGTTATATACTGTAATGTAGTGGACTGTCATTCAGACTGTTATATACTGTAATGTAATTGACTGTCATTCAGACTGTTATATACTGTAATGTAGTGGACTGTCATTCAGACTGTTATATACTGTAATGTAGTGGACTGTCATTCAGACTGTTATATACTGTAATGGACTGTCATTCAGACTGTTATATACTGTAATTAATGGACTGTCATTCAGACTGTTATATACTGTAATGTATTGGACTGTCATTCAGACTGTTATATACTGTAATGTAGTGGACTGTCATTCAGACTGTTATATACTGTAATGTAGTGGACTGTCATTCAGACTGTTATATACTGTAATGGACTTTTATTCAGACTGTTATATACTGTAATGTAATGGACTGTCATTCAGACTGTTATATACTGTAATGTAGTGGACTGTCATTCAGACTGTTATGTACTGTAATGGACTGTCATTCAGACTGTTATATACTGTAATGTAATGGACTGTCATTCAGACTGTTATATACTGTAATGTAATGGACTGTCATTCAGACTGCTACATACTGTAATGTAATGGACTGTCATTCAGACTGTTATATACTGTAATGTAGTGGACTGTCAATCAGACTGTTATATACTGTAATGTAGTGGACTGTCATTCAGACTGTTATATACTGTAATGTAGTGGACTGTTATATACTCTAATGTAGTGGACTGTTAAATACTGTAATGTAGCGGACTGTCATTCAGACTGTTATATACTGTAATGGACTGTCATTCAGACTGTTATATACTGTAATGTAATGGACTGTCATTCAGACTGTTATATACTGTAATGTAATGGACTGTCATTCAGACTGTTATATACAGTAATGTAGTGGACTGTCATTCAGACTGTTATATACTGTAATGTAGTGGACTGTTATATACTGTAATGTAGTGGACTGTCATTCAGACTGTTATATACTGTAATGGACTGTCATTCAGACTGTTATATACTGTAATGTAATGGACTGTCATTCAGACTGTTATATACTGTAATGTAGTGGACTGTCATTCAGACTGTTATATACTGTAATGGACTGTCATTCAGAATGTTATATACTGTAATGTAATGGACTGTCATTCAGACTGTTATATACTGTAATGTTTTGGACTGTCATTCAGACTGTTATATACTGTAATGTAATGGACTGTCATTCAGACTGTTATATACTGTAATGTAGTGGACTGTCATTCAGACTGTTATATACTGTAATGTAGTGGACTGTCATTCAGACTGTTATATACTGTAATGCAATGGACTGTCATTCAGACTGTTATATACAGTAATGTAGTGGACTGTCATTCAGACTGTTATATACTGTAATTTAGTGGACTGTTATATACTGTAATGTAGTGGACTGTCATTCAGACTGTTATATACTGTAATGGACTGTCATTCAGACTGTTATATACTGTAATGTAGTGGACTGTCATTCAGACTGTTATATACTGTAATGGACTGTCATTCAGACTGTTATATACTGTAATGTAATGGACTGTCATTCAGACTGTTATATACTGTAATGTAGTGGACTGTCATTCAGACAGTTATATACTGTAATGTAGTGGACTGTCATTCAGACTGTTATGTACTGTAATGGACTGTCATTCAGACTGTTATATACTGTAAGGTAATGGACTGTCATTCAGACTGTTATATACTGTAATGTAATGGACTGTCATTCAGACTGTTATATACTGTAATGTAATGGACTGTCATTCAGACTGTTATATACTGTAATGTAGTGGACTGTCATTCAGACTGTTATATACTGTAATGGACTGTCATTCAGACTGTTATATACTGTAATGTAATGGACTGTCATTCAGACTGTTATATACTGTAATGTAATGGACTGTCATTCAGACTGTTATATACTGTAATGTAGTGGACTGTCATTCAGACTGTTATATACTGTAACGTAGTGGACTGTTATATACTCTAATGTAGTGGACTGTTATATACTGTAATGTAGTGGACTGTCATTCAGACTGTTATATACTGTAATGTAGTGGACTGTCATTCAGACTGTTATATACTGTAATGGACTTTCATTCAGATTGTTATATACTGTAATGTAATGGACTGTCATTCAGACTGTTATATACTGTAATGTAGTGGACTGTCATTCAGACTGTTATGTACTGTAATGTAGTGGACTGTCATTCAGACTGTTATATACTGTAATGTAGTGGACTGTTACGTACTGTAATGTAGTAGACTGTTATATACTGTAATGTAGTGGACTGTCATTCAGACTGTTATATACTGTAATGTAGTGGACTGTCATTCAGACTGTTATGTACTGTAATGGACTGTCATTCAGACTGTTATATACTGTAATGTAGTGGACTGTCATTGACTGTTATATACTGTAATGTAATGGACTGTCATTCAGACTGTTATATACTGTAATGTAGTGGACTGTCATTCAAACTGTTATATACTGTAATGGACTGTCATTCAGACTGTTATATACTGTAATGGACTGTCATTCAGACTGTTATATACTGTAATGTAATGGACTGTCATTCAGACTGTTATATACTGTAATGTAGTGGACTGTCATTCAGACTGTTATATACTGTAATGGACTGTCATTCAGACTGTTATATACTGTAATGTAATGGACTGTCATTCAGACTGTTATATACTGTAATGTAGTGGACTGTCATTCAGACTGTTATATACTGTAATGTAATTGACTGTCATTCAGACTGTTATATACTGTAATGTAGTGGACTGTCATTCAGACTGTTATATACTGTAATGTAGTGGACTGTCATTCAGACTGTTATATACTGTAATGGACTGTCATTCAGACTGTTATATACTGTAATTAATGGACTGTCATTCAGACTGTTATATACTGTAATGTATTGGACTGTCATTCAGACTGTTATATACTGTAATGTAGTGGACTGTCATTCAGACTGTTATATACTGTAATGTAGTGGACTGTCATTCAGACTGTTATATACTGTAATGGACTTTTATTCAGACTGTTATATACTGTAATGTAATGGACTGTCATTCAGACTGTTATATACTGTAATGTAGTGGACTGTCATTCAGACTGTTATGTACTGTAATGGACTGTCATTCAGACTGTTATATACTGTAATGTAATGGACTGTCATTCAGACTGTTATATACTGTAATGTAATGGACTGTCATTCAGACTGCTACATACTGTAATGTAATGGACTGTCATTCAGACTGTTATATACTGTAATGTAGTGGACTGTCAATCAGACTGTTATATACTGTAATGTAGTGGACTGTCATTCAGACTGTTATATACTGTAATGTAGTGGACTGTTATATACTCTAATGTAGTGGACTGTTAAATACTGTAATGTAGCGGACTGTCATTCAGACTGTTATATACTGTAATGGACTGTCATTCAGACTGTTATATACTGTAATGTAATGGACTGTCATTCAGACTGTTATATACTGTAATGTAATGGACTGTCATTCAGACTGTTATATACAGTAATGTAGTGGACTGTCATTCAGACTGTTATATACTGTAATGTAGTGGACTGTTATATACTGTAATGTAGTGGACTGTCATTCAGACTGTTATATACTGTAATGGACTGTCATTCAGACTGTTATATACTGTAATGTAATGGACTGTCATTCAGACTGTTATATACTGTAATGTAGTGGACTGTCATTCAGACTGTTATATACTGTAATGGACTGTCATTCAGAATGTTATATACTGTAATGTAATGGACTGTCATTCAGACTGTTATATACTGTAATGTTTTGGACTGTCATTCAGACTGTTATATACTGTAATGTAATGGACTGTCATTCAGACTGTTATATACTGTAATGTAGTGGACTGTCATTCAGACTGTTATATACTGTAATGTAGTGGACTGTCATTCAGACTGTTATATACTGTAATGCAATGGACTGTCAGTCAGACTGTTATATACAGTAATGTAGTGGACTGTCATTCAGACTGTTATATACTGTAATTTAGTGGACTGTTATATACTGTAATGTAGTGGACTGTCATTCAGACTGTTATATACTGTAATGGGCTGTCATTCAGACTGTTATATACTGTAATGTAGTGGACTGTCATTCAGACTGTTATATACTGTAATGGACTGTCATTCAGACTGTTATATACTGTAATGTAATGGACTGTCATTCAGACTGTTATATACTGTAATGTAGTGGACTGTCATTCAGACTGTTATATACTGTAATGTAATGGACTGTCATTCAGACTGTTATATACTGTAATGTAGTGGACTGTCATTCAGACTGTTATATACTGTAATGTAGTGGACTGTCATTCAGACTGTTATATACTGTAATGTAGTGGACTGTCATTCAGACTGTTATATACTGTAATGTAGTGGACTGTTACATACTGTAATGTAGTGGACTGTTATATACTGTAATGTAGTGGACTGTCATTCAGACTGTTATATACTGTAATGTAGTGGACTGTCATTCAGACTGTTATGTACTGTAATGGACTGTCATTCAGACTGTTATATACTGTAATGTAATGGACTGTCATTCAGACTGTTATATACTGTAATGTAGTGGACTGTTACATACTGTAATGTAGTGGACTGTTATATACTGTAATGTAGTGGACTGTCATTCAGACTGTTATATACTGTAATGTAGTGGACTGTCATTCAGACTGTTATGTACTGTAATGGACTGTCATTCAGACTGTTATATACTGTAATGTAATGGACTGTCATTCAGACTGTTATATACTGTAATGTAATGGACTGTCATTCAGACTGTTATATACTGTAATGTAGTGGACTGTCATTCAGACTGTTATATACTGTAATGTAGTGGACTGTTACATACTGTAATGTAGTGGACTGTTATATACTGTAATGTAGTGGACTGTCATTCAGACTGTTATATACTGTAATGTAGTGGACTGTCATTCAGACTGTTATGTACTGTAATGGACTGTCATTCAGACTGTTATATACTGTAAGGTAATGGACTGTCATTTAGACTGTTATATACTGTAATGTAATGGACTGTCATTCAGACTGTTATATACTGTAATGTAATGGACTGTCATTCAGACTGTTATATACTGTAATGTAGTGGACTGTCATTCAGACTGTTATATACTGTAATGGACTGTCATTCAGACTGTTATATACTGTAATGTAATGGACTGTCATTCAGACTGTTATATACTGTAATGTAATGGACTGTCATTCAGACTGTTATATACTGTAATGTAGTGGACTGTCATTCAGACTGTTATATACTGTAATGTAGTGGACTGTTATATACTCTAATGTAGTGGACTGTTATATACTGTAATGTAGTGGACTGTCATTCAGACTGTTATATACTGTAATGTAGTGGACTGTCATTCAGACTGTTATATACTGTAATGGACTTTCATTCAGACTGTTATATACTGTAATGTAATGGACTGTCATTCAGACTGTTATATACTGTAATGTAGTGGACTGTCATTCAGACTGTTATGTACTGTAATGTAGTGGACTGTCATTCAGACTGTTATATACTGTAATGTAGTGGACTGTTACGTACTGTAATGTAGTAGACTGTTATATACTGTAATGTAGTGGACTGTCATTCAGACTGTTATATACTGTAATGTAGTGGACTGTCATTCAGACTGTTATGTACTGTAATGGACTGTCATTCAGACTGTTATATACTGTAATGTAATGGACTGTCATTCAGACTGTTATATACTGTAATGTAATGGACTGTCATTCAGACTGTTATATACTGTAATGTAGTGGACTGTCATTCAGACTGTTATATACTGTAATGGACTGTCATTCAGACTGTTATATACTGTAATGTAGTGGACTGTCATTCAAACTGTTATATACTGTAATGGACTGTCATTCAGACTGTTATATACTGTAATGGACTGTCATTCAGACTGTTATATACTGTAATGTAATGGACTGTCATTCAGACTGTTATATACTGTAATGTAGTGGACTGTCATTCAGACTGTTATATACTGTAATGGACTGTCATTCAGACTTTTATATACTGTAATGTAATGGACTGTCATTCAGACTGTTATATACTGTAATGTAGTGGACTGTCATTCAGACTGTTATATACTGTAATGTAATTGACTGTCATTCAGACTGTTATATACTGTAATGTAGTGGACTGTCATTCAGACTGTTATATACTGTAATGTAGTGGACTGTCATTCAGACTGTTATATACTGTAATGGACTGTCATTCAGACTGTTATATACTGTAATTAATGGACTGTCATTCAGACTGTTATATACTGTAATGTATTGGACTGTCATTCAGACTGTTATATACTGTAATGTAGTGGACTGTCATTCAGACTGTTATATACTGTAATGTAGTGGACTGTCATTCAGACTGTTATATACTGTAATGGACTTTTATTCAGACTGTTATATACTGTAATGTAACGGACTGTCATTCAGACTGTTATATACTGTAATGTAGTGGACTGTCATTCAGACTGTTATGTACTGTAATGGACTGTCATTCAGACTGTTATATACTGTAATGTAATGGACTGTCATTCAGACTGTTATATACTGTAATGTAATGGACTGTCATTCAGACTGCTACATACTGTAATGTAATGGACTGTCATTCAGACTGTTATATACTGTAATGTAGTGGACTGTCAATCAGACTGTTATATACTGTAATGTAGTGGACTGTCATTCAGACTGTTATATACTGTAATGTAGTGGACTGTTATATACTCTAATGTAGTGGACTGTTATATACTGTAATGTAGCGGACTGTCATTCAGACTGTTATATACTGTAATGGACTGTCATTCAGACTGTTATATACTGTAATGTAATGGACTGTCATTCAGACTGTTATATACTGTAATGTAATGGACTGTCATTCAGACTGTTATATACAGTAATGTAGTGGACTGTCATTCAGACTGTTATATACTGTAATGTAGTGGACTGTTATATACTGTAATGTAGTGGACTGTCATTCAGACTGTTATATACTGTAATGGACTGTCATTCAGACTGTTATATACTGTAATTAATGGACTGTCATTCAGACTGTTATATACTGTAATGTATTGGACTGTCATTCAGACTGTTATATACTGTAATGTAGTGGACTGTCATTCAGACTGTTATATACTGTAATGTAGTGGACTGTCATTCAGACTGTTATATACTGTAATGGACTTTTATTCAGACTGTTATATACTGTAATGTAACGGACTGTCATTCAGACTGTTATATACTGTAATGTAGTGGACTGTCATTCAGACTGTTATGTACTGTAATGGACTGTCATTCAGACTGTTATATACTGTAATGTAATGGACTGTCATTCAGACTGTTATATACTGTAATGTAATGGACTGTCATTCAGACTGCTACATACTGTAATGTAATGGACTGTCATTCAGACTGTTATATACTGTAATGTAGTGGACTGTCAATCAGACTGTTATATACTGTAATGTAGTGGACTGTCATTCAGACTGTTATATACTGTAATGTAGTGGACTGTTATATACTCTAATGTAGTGGACTGTTATATACTGTAATGTAGCGGACTGTCATTCAGACTGTTATATACTGTAATGGACTGTCATTCAGACTGTTATATACTGTAATGTAATGGACTGTCATTCAGACTGTTATATACTGTAATGTAATGGACTGTCATTCAGACTGTTATATACAGTAATGTAGTGGACTGTCATTCAGACTGTTATATACTGTAATGTAGTGGACTGTTATATACTGTAATGTAGTGGACTGTCATTCAGACTGTTATATACTGTAATGGACTGTCATTCAGACTGTTATATACTGTAATGTAATGGACTGTCATTCAGACTGTTATATACTGTAATGTAGTGGACTGTCATTCAGACTGTTATATACTGTAATGGACTGTCATTCAGAATGTTATATACTGTAATGTAATGGACTGTCATTCAGACTGTTATATACTGTAATGTTTTGGACTGTCATTCAGACTGTTATATACTGTAATTTAATGGACTGTCATTCAGACTGTTATATACTGTAATGTAGTGGACTGTCATTCAGACTGTTATATACTGTAATGGACTTTTATTCAGACTGTTATATACTGTAATGTAATGGACTGTCATTCAGACTGTTATGTACTGTAATGGACTGTCATTCAGACTGTTATATACTGTAATGTAATGGACTGTCATTCAGACTGCTACATACTGTAATGTAATGGACTGTCATTCAGACTGTTATATACTGTAATGTAGTGGACTGTCATTCAGACTGTTATATACTGTAATGTAGTGGACTGTCATTCAGACTGTTATATACTGTAATGTAGTGGACTGTAACATACTGTAATGCAGTGGACTGTTATATACTGTAATGTAGTGGACTGTCATTCAGACTGTTATGTACTGTAATGGACTGTCATTCAGACTGTTATATACTGCAATGTAATGGACTGTCATTCAGACTGTTATATACTGTAATGTAATGGACTGTCATTCAGACAGTTATATACTGTAATGTAGTGGACTGTCATTCAGACTGGTATATACTGTAATGTAATGGTCTGTCATTCAGACTGTTATATACTGTAATGTAGTGGACTGTTATATACTGTAATGTAGTGGACTGTCATTCAGACTGTTATATACTGTAATGGACTGTCATTCAGACTGTTATATACTGTAATGTAGTGGACTGTCATTCAGACTGTTATATACTGTAATGTAGTGGACTGTCATTCAGACTGTTATGTACTGTAATGGACTGTCATTCAGACTGTTATATACTGTAATGTAATGGACTGTCATTCAGACAGTTATATACTGTAATATAGTGGACTGTCATTCAGACTGGTATATACTGTAATGGACTGTCATTCAGACTGTTATATACTGTAATGTAATGGACTGTCATTCAGACTGTTATATACTGTAATGTAATGGTCTGTCATTCAGACTGTTATATACTGTAATGTAGTGGACTGTCATTCAGACTGTTATATACTGTAATGTAGTGGACTGTTATATACTCTAATGTAGTGGACTGTTATATACTGTAATGTAGTGGACTGTCATTCAGACTGTTATATACTGTAATGCAATGGACTGTCATTCAGACTGTTATATACAATAATGTAGTGGACTGTCATTCAGACTGCTATATACTGTAATTTATTGGACTGTTATATACTATAATGTAGTGGACTGTCATTCAGACTGTTATATACTGTAATGGACTGTCATTCAGACTGTTATATACTGTAATGTAGTGGACTGTCATTCAGACTGTTATATACTGTAATGGACTGTCATTCAGACTGTTATATACTGTAATGTAATGGACTGTCATTCAGACTGTTATATACTGTAATGTAGTGGACTGTCATTCAGACTGTTATATACTGTAATGTAATGGACTGTCATTCAGACTGTTATATACTGTAATGTAGTGGACTGTCATTCAGACTGTTATATACTGTAATGTAGTGGACTGTCATTCAGGCTGTTATACACTGTAATGTAGTGGACTGTCATTCAGACTGTTATATACTGTAATGTAGTGGACTGTTACATACTGTAATGTAGTGGACTGTTATATACTGTAATGTAGTGGACTGTCATTCAGACTGTTATATACTGTAATGTAGTGGACTGTCATTCAGACTGTTATGTACTGTAATGGACTGTCATTCTGACTGTTATATACTGTAAGGTAATGGACAGTCATTCAGACTGTTATATACTGTAATGTAATGGACTGTCATTCAGACTGTTATATACTGTAATGTAATGGACTGTCATTCAGACTGTTATATACTGTAATGTAGTGGACTGTCATTCAGACTGTTATATACTGTAATGGACTGTCATTCAGACTGTTATATACTGTAATGTAATGGACTGTCATTCAGACTGTTATATACTGTAATGTAATGGACTGTCATTCAGACTGTTATATACTGTAATGTAGTGGACTGTCATTCAGACTGTTATATACTGTAATGTAGTGGACTGTTATATACTCTAATGTAGTGGATTGTTATATACTGTAATGTAGTGGACTGTCATTCAGACTGTTATATACTGTAATGTAGTGGACTGTCATTCAGACTGTTATATACTGTAATGGACTTTCATTCAGACTGTTATATACTGTAATGTAATGGACTGTCATTCAGACTGTTATATACTGTAATGTAGTGGACTGTCATTCAGACTGTTATGTACTGTAATGTAGTGGACTGTCATTCAGACTGTTATATACTGTAATGTAGTGGACTGTTACGTACTGTAATGTAGTAGACTGTTATATACTGTAATGTAGTGGACTGTCATTCAGACTGTTATATACTGTAATGTAGTGGACTGTCATTCAGACTGTTATGTACTGTAATGGACTGTCATTCAGACTGTTATATACTGTAATGTAATGGACTGTCATTCAGACTGTTATATACTGTAATGTAATGGACTGTCATTCAGACTGTTATATACTGTAATGTAGTGGACTGTCATTCAGACTGTTATATACTGTAATGGACTGTCATTCAGACTGTTATATACTGTAATGTAGTGGACTGTCATTCAAACTGTTATATACTGTAAAGGACTGTCATTCAGACTGTTATATACTGTAATGGACTGTCATTCAGACTGTTATATACTGTAATGTAGTGGACTGTCATTCAGACTGTTATATACTGTAATGTAGTGGACTGTCATTCAGACTGTTATATACTGTAATGGACTGTCATTCAGACTGTTATATACTGTAATGTAATGGACTGTCATTCAGACTGTTATATACTGTAATGTAGTGGACTGTCATTCAGACTGTTATATACTGTAATGTAATTGACTGTCATTCAGACTGTTATATACTGTAATGTAGTGGACTGTCATTCAGACTGTTATATACTGTAATGTAGTGGACTGTCATTCAGACTGTTATATACTGTAATGGACTGTCATTCAGACTGTTATATACTGTAATTAATGGACTGTCATTCAGACTGTTATATACTGTAATGTATTGGATTGTCATTCAGACTGTTATATACTGTAATGTAGTGGACTGTCATTCAGACTGTTATATACTGTAATGTAGTGGACTGTCATTCAGACTGTTATATACTGTAATGGACTTTTATTCAGACTGTTATATACTGTAATGTAATGGACTGTCATTCTGACTGTTATATACTGTAATGTAGTGGACTGTTATATACTGTAATGTAGTGGACTGTCATTCAGACTGTTATATACTGTAATGTAGTGGACTGTCATTCAGACTGTTATGTACTGTAATGGACTGTCATTCAGACTGTTATATACTGTAATGTAATGGACTGTCATTCAGACTGTTATATACTGTAATGTAATGGACTGTCATTCAGACTGTTATATACTGTAATGTAGTGGACTGTCATTCAGACTGTTATATACTGTAATGTAGTGGACTGTTACATACTGTAATGTAGTGGACTGTTATATACTGTAATGTAGTGGACTGTCATTCAGACTGTTATATACTGTAATGTAGTGGACTGTCATTCAGACTGTTATGTACTGTAATGGACTGTCATTCAGACTGTTATATACTGTAATGTAATGGACTGTCATTCAGACAGTTATATACTGTAATGTAGTGGACTGTCATTCAGACTGGTATATACTGTAATGGACTGTCATTCAGACTGTTATATACTGTAATGTAATGGACTGTCATTCAGACTGTTATATACTGTAATGTAATGGTCTGTCATTCAGACTGTTATATACTGTAATGTAGTGGACTGTCATTCAGACTGTTATATACTGTAATGTAGTGGACTGTTATATACTCTAATGTAGTGGACTGTTATATACTGTAATGTAGTGGACTGTCATTCAGACAGTTATATACTGTAATGCAATGGACTGTCATTCAGACTGTTATATACAATAATGTAGTGGACTGTCATTCAGACTGTTATATACTGTAATTTATTGGACTGTTATATACTATAATGTAGTGGACTGTCATTCAGACTGTTATATACTGTAATGGACTGTCATTCAGACTGTTATATACTGTAATGTAGTGGACTGTCATTCAGACTGTTATATACTGTAATGGACTGTCATTCAGACTGTTATATACTGTAATGTAATGGACTGTCATTCAGACTGTTATATACTGTAATGTAGTGGACTGTCATTCAGACTGTTATATACTGTAATGTAATGGACTGTCATTCAGACTGTTATATACTGTAATGTAGTGGACTGTCATTCAGAATGTTATATACTGTAATGTAGTGGACTGTCATTCAGGCTGTTATACACTGTAATGTAGTGGACTGTCATTCAGACTGTTATATACTGTAATGTAGTGGACTGTTACATACTGTAATGTAGTGGACTGTTATATACTGTAATGTAGTGGACTGTCATTCAGACTGTTATATACTGTAATGTAGTGGACTGTCATTCAGACTGTTATGTACTGTAATGGACTGTCATTCAGACTGTTATATACTGTAATGTAATGGACTGTCATTCAGACTGTTATATACTGTAATGTAATGGACTGTCATTCAGACTGTTATATACTGTAATGTAGTGGACTGTCATTCAGACTGTTATATACTGTAATGTAGTGGACTGTTACATACTGTAATGTAGTGGACTGTTATATACTGTAATGTAGTGGACTGTCATTCAGACTGTTATATACTGTAATGTAGTGGACTGTCATTCAGACTGTTATGTACTGTAATGGACTGTCATTCAGACTGTTATATACTGTAAGGTAATGGACTGTCATTCAGACTGTTATATACTGTAATGTAATGGACTGTCATTCAGACTGTTATATACTGTAATGTAGTGGACTGTCATTCAGACTGTTATATACTGTAATGTAGTGGACTGTTACATACTGTAATGTAGTGGACTGTTATATACTGTAATGTAGTGGACTGTCATTCAGACTGTTATATACTGTAATGTAGTGGACTGTCATTCAGACTGTTATGTACTGTAATGGACTGTCATTCAGACTGTTATATACTGTAATGTAATGGACTGTCATTCAGACAGTTATATACTGTAATGTAGTGGACTGTCATTCAGACTGGTATATACTGTAATGGACTGTCATTCAGACTGTTATATACTGTAATGTAATGGACTGTCATTCAGACTGTTATATACTGTAATGTAATGGTCTGTCATTCAGACTGTTATATACTGTAATGTAGTGGACTGTCATTCAGACTGTTATATACTGTAATGTAGTGGACTGTTATATACTCTAATGTAGTGGACTGTTATATACTGTAATGTAGTGGACTGTCATTCAGACAGTTATATACTGTAATGCAATGGACTGTCATTCAGACTGTTATATACAATAATGTAGTGGACTGTCATTCAGACTGTTATATACTGTAATTTATTGGACTGTTATATACTATAATGTAGTGGACTGTCATTCAGACTGTTATATACTGTAATGGACTGTCATTCAGACTGTTATATACTGTAATGTAGTGGACTGTCATTCAGACTGTTATATACTGTAATGGACTGTCATTCAGACTGTTATATACTGTAATGTAATGGACTGTCATTCAGACTGTTATATACTGTAATGTAGTGGACTGTCATTCAGACTGTTATATACTGTAATGTAATGGACTGTCATTCAGACTGTTATATACTGTAATGTAGTGGACTGTCATTCAGAATGTTATATACTGTAATGTAGTGGACTGTCATTCAGGCTGTTATACACTGTAATGTAGTGGACTGTCATTCAGACTGTTATATACTGTAATGTAGTGGACTGTTACATACTGTAATGTAGTGGACTGTTATATACTGTAATGTAGTGGACTGTCATTCAGACTGTTATATACTGTAATGTAGTGGACTGTCATTCAGACTGTTATGTACTGTAATGGACTGTCATTCAGACTGTTATATACTGTAATGTAATGGACTGTCATTCAGACTGTTATATACTGTAATGTAATGGACTGTCATTCAGACTGTTATATACTGTAATGTAGTGGACTGTCATTCAGACTGTTATATACTGTAATGTAGTGGACTGTTACATACTGTAATGTAGTGGACTGTTATATACTGTAATGTAGTGGACTGTCATTCAGACTGTTATATACTGTAATGTAGTGGACTGTCATTCAGACTGTTATGTACTGTAATGGACTGTCATTCAGACTGTTATATACTGTAAGGTAATGGACTGTCATTCAGACTGTTATATACTGTAATGTAATGGACTGTCATTCAGACAGTTATATACTGTAATGTAGTGGACTGTCATTCAGACTGGTATATACTGTAATGTAATGGTCTGTCATTCAGACTGTTATATACTGTAATGTAGTGGACTGTTATATACTGTAATGTAGTGGACTGTCATTCAGACTGTTATATACTGTAATGGACTGTCATTCAGACTGTTATATACTGTAATGTAGTGGACTGTCATTCAGACTGTTATATACTGTAATGTAGTGGACTGTCATTCAGACTGTTATGTACTGTAATGGACTGTCATTCAGACTGTTATATACTGTAATGTAATGGACTGTCATTCAGACAGTTATATACTGTAATATAGTGGACTGTCATTCAGACTGGTATATACTGTAATGGACTGTCATTCAGACTGTTATATACTGTAATGTAATGGACTGTCATTCAGACTGTTATATACTGTAATGTAATGGTCTGTCATTCAGACTGTTATATACTGTAATGTAGTGGACTGTCATTCAGACTGTTATATACTGTAATGTAGTGGACTGTTATATACTCTAATGTAGTGGACTGTTATATACTGTAATGTAGTGGACTGTCATTCAGACTGTTATATACTGTAATGCAATGGACTGTCATTCAGACTGTTATATACAATAATGTAGTGGACTGTCATTCAGACTGCTATATACTGTAATTTATTGGACTGTTATATACTATAATGTAGTGGACTGTCATTCAGACTGTTATATACTGTAATGGACTGTCATTCAGACTGTTATATACTGTAATGTAGTGGACTGTCATTCAGACTGTTATATACTGTAATGGACTGTCATTCAGACTGTTATATACTGTAATGTAATGGACTGTCATTCAGACTGTTATATACTGTAATGTAGTGGACTGTCATTCAGACTGTTATATACTGTAATGTAATGGACTGTCATTCAGACTGTTATATACTGTAATGTAGTGGACTGTCATTCAGACTGTTATATACTGTAATGTAGTGGACTGTCATTCAGGCTGTTATACACTGTAATGTAGTGGACTGTCATTCAGACTGTTATATACTGTAATGTAGTGGACTGTTACATACTGTAATGTAGTGGACTGTTATATACTGTAATGTAGTGGACTGTCATTCAGACTGTTATATACTGTAATGTAGTGGACTGTCATTCAGACTGTTATGTACTGTAATGGACTGTCATTCTGACTGTTATATACTGTAAGGTAATGGATAGTCATTCAGACTGTTATATACTGTAATGTAATGGACTGTCATTCAGACTGTTATATACTGTAATGTAATGGACTGTCATTCAGACTGTTATATACTGTAATGTAGTGGACTGTCATTCAGACTGTTATATACTGTAATGGACTGTCATTCAGACTGTTATATACTGTAATGTAATGGACTGTCATTCAGACTGTTATATACTGTAATGTAATGGACTGTCATTCAGACTGTTATATACTGTAATGTAGTGGACTGTCATTCAGACTGTTATATACTGTAATGTAGTGGACTGTTATATACTCTAATGTAGTGGATTGTTATATACTGTAATGTAGTGGACTGTCATTCAGACTGTTATATACTGTAATGTAGTGGACTGTCATTCAGACTGTTATATACTGTAATGGACTTTCATTCAGACTGTTATATACTGTAATGTAATGGACTGTCATTCAGACTGTTATATACTGTAATGTAGTGGACTGTCATTCAGACTGTTATGTACTGTAATGTAGTGGACTGTCATTCAGACTGTTATATACTGTAATGTAGTGGACTGTTACGTACTGTAATGTAGTAGACTGTTATATACTGTAATGTAGTGGACTGTCATTCAGACTGTTATATACTGTAATGTAGTGGACTGTCATTCAGACTGTTATGTACTGTAATGGACTGTCATTCAGACTGTTATATACTGTAATGTAATGGACTGTCATTCAGACTGTTATATACTGTAATGTAATGGACTGTCATTCAGACTGTTATATACTGTAATGTAGTGGACTGTCATTCAGACTGTTATATACTGTAATGGACTGTCATTCAGACTGTTATATACTGTAATGTAGTGGACTGTCATTCAAACTGTTATATACTGTAAAGGACTGTCATTCAGACTGTTATATACTGTAATGGACTGTCATTCAGACTGTTATATACTGTAATGTAGTGGACTGTCATTCAGACTGTTATATACTGTAATGTAGTGGACTGTCATTCAGACTGTTATATACTGTAATGGACTGTCATTCAGACTGTTATATACTGTAATGTAATGGACTGTCATTCAGACTGTTATATACTGTAATGTAGTGGACTGTCATTCAGACTGTTATATACTGTAATGTAATTGACTGTCATTCAGACTGTTATATACTGTAATGTAGTGGACTGTCATTCAGACTGTTATATACTGTAATGTAGTGGACTGTCATTCAGACTGTTATATACTGTAATGGACTGTCATTCAGACTGTTATATACTGTAATTAATGGACTGTCATTCAGACTGTTATATACTGTAATGTATTGGATTGTCATTCAGACTGTTATATACTGTAATGTAGTGGACTGTCATTCAGACTGTTATATACTGTAATGTAGTGGACTGTCATTCAGACTGTTATATACTGTAATGGACTTTTATTCAGACTGTTATATACTGTAATGTAATGGACTGTCATTCTGACTGTTATATACTGTAATGTAGTGGACTGTTATATACTGTAATGTAGTGGACTGTCATTCAGACTGTTATATACTGTAATGTAGTGGACTGTCATTCAGACTGTTATGTACTGTAATGGACTGTCATTCAGACTGTTATATACTGTAATGTAATGGACTGTCATTCAGACTGTTATATACTGTAATGTAATGGACTGTCATTCAGACTGTTATATACTGTAATGTAGTGGACTGTCATTCAGACTGTTATATACTGTAATGTAGTGGACTGTTACATACTGTAATGTAGTGGACTGTTATATACTGTAATGTAGTGGACTGTCATTCAGACTGTTATATACTGTAATGTAGTGGACTGTCATTCAGACTGTTATGTACTGTAATGGACTGTCATTCAGACTGTTATATACTGTAATGTAATGGACTGTCATTCAGACAGTTATATACTGTAATGTAGTGGACTGTCATTCAGACTGGTATATACTGTAATGGACTGTCATTCAGACTGTTATATACTGTAATGTAATGGACTGTCATTCAGACTGTTATATACTGTAATGTAATGGTCTGTCATTCAGACTGTTATATACTGTAATGTAGTGGACTGTCATTCAGACTGTTATATACTGTAATGTAGTGGACTGTTATATACTCTAATGTAGTGGACTGTTATATACTGTAATGTAGTGGACTGTCATTCAGACAGTTATATACTGTAATGCAATGGACTGTCATTCAGACTGTTATATACAATAATGTAGTGGACTGTCATTCAGACTGTTATATACTGTAATTTATTGGACTGTTATATACTATAATGTAGTGGACTGTCATTCAGACTGTTATATACTGTAATGGACTGTCATTCAGACTGTTATATACTGTAATGTAGTGGACTGTCATTCAGACTGTTATATACTGTAATGGACTGTCATTCAGACTGTTATATACTGTAATGTAATGGACTGTCATTCAGACTGTTATATACTGTAATGTAGTGGACTGTCATTCAGACTGTTATATACTGTAATGTAATGGACTGTCATTCAGACTGTTATATACTGTAATGTAGTGGACTGTCATTCAGAATGTTATATACTGTAATGTAGTGGACTGTCATTCAGGCTGTTATACACTGTAATGTAGTGGACTGTCATTCAGACTGTTATATACTGTAATGTAGTGGACTGTTACATACTGTAATGTAGTGGACTGTTATATACTGTAATGTAGTGGACTGTCATTCAGACTGTTATATACTGTAATGTAGTGGACTGTCATTCAGACTGTTATGTACTGTAATGGACTGTCATTCAGACTGTTATATACTGTAATGTAATGGACTGTCATTCAGACTGTTATATACTGTAATGTAATGGACTGTCATTCAGACTGTTATATACTGTAATGTAGTGGACTGTCATTCAGACTGTTATATACTGTAATGTAGTGGACTGTTACATACTGTAATGTAGTGGACTGTTATATACTGTAATGTAGTGGACTGTCATTCAGACTGTTATATACTGTAATGTAGTGGACTGTCATTCAGACTGTTATGTACTGTAATGGACTGTCATTCAGACTGTTATATACTGTAAGGTAATGGACTGTCATTCAGACTGTTATATACTGTAATGTAATGGACTGTCATTCAGACTGTTATATACTGTAATGTAATGGACTGTCATTCAGACTGTTATATACTGTAATGTAGTGGACTGTCATTCAGACTGTTATATACTGTAATGGACTGTCATTCAGACTGTTATATATTGTAATGTAATGGACTGTCATTCAGACTGTTATATACTGTAATGTAATGGACTGTCATTCAGACTGTTATATACTGTAATGTAGTGGACTGTCATTCAGACTGTTATATACTGTAATGTAGTGGACTGTTATATACTGTAATGTAGTGGACTGTTATATACTGTAATGTAGTGGACTGTCATTCAGACTGTTATATACTGTAATGTAGTGGACTGTCATTCAGACTGTTATATACTGTAATGGACTTTCATTCAGACTGTTATATACTGTAATGTAATGGACTGTCATTCAGACTGTTATATACTGTAATGTAGTGGACTGTCATTCAGACTGTTATGTACTGTAATGTAGTGGACTGTCATTCAGACTGTTATATACTGTAATGTAGTGGACTGTTACGTACTGTAATGTAGTAGACTGTTATATACTGTAATGTAGTGGACTGTCATTCAGACTGTTATATACTGTAATGTAGTGGACTGTCATTCAGACTGTTATGTACTGTAATGGACTGTCATTCAGACTGTTATATACTGTAATGTAATGGACTGTCATTCAGACTGTTATATACTGTAATGTAATGGACTGTCATTCAGACTGTTATATACTGTAATGTAGTGGACTGTCATTCAGACTGTTATATACTGTAATGGACTGTCATTCAGACTGTTATATACTGTAATGTAGTGGACTGTCATTCAAACTGTTATATACTGTAATGGACTGTCATTCAGACTGTTATATACTGTAATGGACTGTCATTCAGACTGTTATATACTGTAATGTAATGGACTGTCATTCAGACTGTTATATACTGTAATGTAGTGGACTGTCATTCAGACTGTTATATACTGTAATGGACTGTCATTCAGACTGTTATATACTGTAATGTAATGGACTGTCATTCAGACTGTTATATACTGTAATGTAGTGGACTGTCATTCAGACTGTTATATACTGTAATGTAATTGACTGTCATTCAGACTGTTATATACTGTAATGTAGTGGACTGTCATTCAGACTGTTATATACTGTAATGTAGTGGACTGTCATTCAGACTGTTATATACTGTAATGGACTGTCATTCAGACTGTTATATACTGTAATTAATGGACTGTCATTCAGACTGTTATATACTGTAATGTATTGGACTGTCATTCAGACTGTTATATACTGTAATGTAGTGGACTGTCATTCAGACTGTTATATTCTGTAATGTAGTGGACTGTCATTCAGACTGTTATATACTGTAATGGACTTTTATTCAGACTGTTATATACTGTAATGTAATGGACTGTCATTCAGACTGTTATATACTGTAATGTAGTGGACTGTCATTCAGACTGTTATGTACTGTAATGGACTGTCATTCAGACTGTTATATACTGTAATGTAATGGACTGTCATTCAGACTGTTATATACTGTAATGTAATGGACTGTCATTCAGACTGCTACATACTGTAATGTAATGGACTGTCATTCAGACTGTTATATACTGTAATGTAGTGGACTGTCAATCAGACTGTTATATACTGTAATGTAGTGGACTGTCATTCAGACTGTTATATACTGTAATGTAGTGGACTGTTATATACTCTAATGTAGTGGACTGTTATATACTGTAATGTAGCGGACTGTCATTCAGACTGTTATATACTGTAATGGACTGTCATTCAGACTGTTATATACTGTAATGTAATGGACTGTCATTCAGACTGTTATATACTGTAATGTAATGGACTGTCATTCAGACTGTTATATACTGTAATGTAGTGGACTGTCATTCAGACTGTTATATACTGTAATGGACTGTCATTCAGAATGTTATATACTGTAATGTAATGGACTGTCATTCAGACTGTTATATACTGTATTGTTTTGGACTGTCATTCAGACTGTTATATACTGTAATGTAATGGACTGTCATTCAGACTGTTATATACTGTAATGTAGTGGACTGTCATTCAGACTGTTATATACTGTAATGTAGTGGACTGTCATTGATACTGTTATATACTGTAATGGACTTTTATTCAGACTGTTATATACTGTAATGTAATGGACTGTCATTCAGACTGTTATGTACTGTAATGGACTGTCATTCAGACTGTTATATACTGTAATGTAATGGACTGTCATTCAGACTGCTACATACTGTAATGTAATGGACTGTCATTCAGACTGTTATATACTGTAATGTAGTGGACTGTCATTCAGACTGTTATATACTGTAATGTAGTGGACTGTCATTCAGACTGTTATATACTGTAATGTAGTGGACTGTCATTCAGACTGTTATGTACTGTAATGGACTGTCATTCAGACTGTTATATACTGTAATGTAATGGACTGTCATTCAGACTGTTATATACTGTAATGTAATGGACTGTCATTCAGACTGCTACATACTGTAATGTAATGGACTGTCATTCAGACTGTTATATACTGTAATGTAGTGGACTGTCAATCAGACTGTTATATACTGTAATGTAGTGGACTGTCATTCAGACTGTTATATACTGTAATGTAGTGGACTGTTATATACTCTAATGTAGTGGACTGTTATATACTGTAATGTAGCGGACTGTCATTCAGACTGTTATATACTGTAATGGACTGTCATTCAGACTGTTATATACTGTAATGTAATGGACTGTCATTCAGACTGTTATATACTGTAATGTAATGGACTGTCATTCAGACTGTTATATACTGTAATGTAGTGGACTGTCATTCAGACTGTTATATACTGTAATGGACTGTCATTCAGAATGTTATATACTGTAATGTAATGGACTGTCATTCAGACTGTTATATACTGTATTGTTTTGGACTGTCATTCAGACTGTTATATACTGTAATGTAATGGACTGTCATTCAGACTGTTATATACTGTAATGTAGTGGACTGTCATTCAGACTGTTATATACTGTAATGTAGTGGACTGTCATTGATACTGTTATATACTGTAATGGACTTTTATTCAGACTGTTATATACTGTAATGTAATGGACTGTCATTCAGACTGTTATGTACTGTAATGGACTGTCATTCAGACTGTTATATACTGTAATGTAATGGACTGTCATTCAGACTGCTACATACTGTAATGTAATGGACTGTCATTCAGACTGTTATATACTGTAATGTAGTGGACTGTCATTCAGACTGTTATATACTGTAATGTAGTGGACTGTCATTCAGACTGTTATATACTGTAATGTAGTGGACTGTAACATACTGTAATGCAGTGGACTGTTATATACTGTAATGTAGTGGACTGTCATTCAGACTGTTATGTACTGTAATGGACTGTCATTCAGACTGTTATATACTGTAATGTAATGGACTGTCATTCAGACTGTTATATACTGTAATGTAATGGACTGTCATTCAGACAGTTATATACTGTAATGTAGTGGACTGTCATTCAGACTGTTATATACTGTAATGTAGTGGACTGTCATTCAGACTGTTATGTACTGTAATGGACTGTCATTCAGACTGTTATATACTGTAATGTAATGGACTGTCATTCAGACTGTTATATACTGTAATGTAATGGACTGTCATTCAGACTGTTATATACTGTAATGTAGTGGACTGTCATTCAGACTGTTATATACTGTAATGTAGTGGACTGTTACATACTGTAATGTAGTGGACTGTTATATACTGTAATGTAGTGGACTGTCATTCAGACTGTTATATACTGTAATGTAGTGGACTGTCATTCAGACTGTTATGTACTGTAATGGACTGTCATTCAGACTGTTATATACTGTAAGGTAATGGACTGTCATTCAGACTGTTATATACTGTAATGTAATGGACTGTCATTCAGACTGTTATATACTGTAATGTAATGGACTGTCATTCAGACTGTTATATACTGTAATGTAGTGGACTGTCATTCAGACTGTTATATACTGTAATGGACTGTCATTCAGACTGTTATATATTGTAATGTAATGGACTGTCATTCAGACTGTTATATACTGTAATGTAATGGACTGTCATTCAGACTGTTATATACTGTAATGTAGTGGACTGTCATTCAGACTGTTATATACTGTAATGTAGTGGACTGTTATATACTCTAATGTAGTGGACTGTTATATACTGTAATGTAGTGGACTGTCATTCAGACTGTTATATACTGTAATGTAGTGGACTGTCATTCAGACTGTTATATACTGTAATGGACTTTCATTCAGACTGTTATATACTGTAATGTAATGGACTGTCATTCAGACTGTTATATACTGTAATGTAGTGGACTGTCATTCAGACTGTTATGTACTGTAATGTAGTGGACTGTCATTCAGACTGTTATATACTGTAATGTAGTGGACTGTTACGTACTGTAATGTAGTAGACTGTTATATACTGTAATGTAGTGGACTGTCATTCAGACTGTTATATACTGTAATGTAGTGGACTGTCATTCAGACTGTTATGTACTGTAATGGACTGTCATTCAGACTGTTATATACTGTAATGTAATGGACTGTCATTCAGACTGTTATATACTGTAATGTAATGGACTGTCATTCAGACTGTTATATACTGTAATGTAGTGGACTGTCATTCAGACTGTTATATACTGTAATGGACTGTCATTCAGACTGTTATATACTGTAATGTAGTGGACTGTCATTCAAACTGTTATATACTGTAATGGACTGTCATTCAGACTGTTATATACTGTAATGGACTGTCATTCAGACTGTTATATACTGTAATGTAATGGACTGTCATTCAGACTGTTATATACTGTAATGTAGTGGACTGTCATTCAGACTGTTATATACTGTAATGGACTGTCATTCAGACTGTTATATACTGTAATGTAATGGACTGTCATTCAGACTGTTATATACTGTAATGTAGTGGACTGTCATTCAGACTGTTATATACTGTAATGTAATTGACTGTCATTCAGACTGTTATATACTGTAATGTAGTGGACTGTCATTCAGACTGTTATATACTGTAATGTAGTGGACTGTCATTCAGACTGTTATATACTGTAATGGACTGTCATTCAGACTGTTATATACTGTAATTAATGGACTGTCATTCAGACTGTTATATACTGTAATGTATTGGACTGTCATTCAGACTGTTATATACTGTAATGTAGTGGACTGTCATTCAGACTGTTATATACTGTAATGTAGTGGACTGTCATTCAGACTGTTATATACTGTAATGGACTTTTATTCAGACTGTTATATACTGTAATGTAATGGACTGTCATTCAGACTGTTATATACTGTAATGTAGTGGACTGTCATTCAGACTGTTATGTACTGTAATGGACTGTCATTCAGACTGTTATATACTGTAATGTAATGGACTGTCATTCAGACTGTTATATACTGTAATGTAATGGACTGTCATTCAGACTGCTACATACTGTAATGTAATGGACTGTCATTCAGACTGTTATATACTGTAATGTAGTGGACTGTCAATCAGACTGTTATATACTGTAATGTAGTGGACTGTCATTCAGACTGTTATATACTGTAATGTAGTGGACTGTTATATACTCTAATGTAGTGGACTGTTATATACTGTAATGTAGCGGACTGTCATTCAGACTGTTATATACTGTAATGGACTGTCATTCAGACTGTTATATACTGTAATGTAATGGACTGTCATTCAGACTGTTATATACTGTAATGTAATGGACTGTCATTCAGACTGTTATATACTGTAATGTAGTGGACTGTCATTCAGACTGTTATATACTGTAATGGACTGTCATTCAGAATGTTATATACTGTAATGTAATGGACTGTCATTCAGACTGTTATATACTGTAATGTTTTGGAATGTCATTCAGACTGTTATATACTGTAATGTAATGGACTGTCATTCAGACTGTTATATACTGTAATGTAGTGGACTGTCATTCAGACTGTTATATACTGTAATGTAGTGGACTGTCATTCAGACTGTTATATACTGTAATGGACTTTTATTCAGACTGTTATATACTGTAATGTAATGGACTGTCATTCAGACTGTTATGTACTGTAATGGACTGTCATTCAGACTGTTATATACTGTAATGTAATGGACTGTCATTCAGACTGCTACATACTGTAATGTAATGGACTGTCATTCAGACTGTTATATACTGTAATGTAGTGGACTGTCATTCAGACTGTTATATACTGTAATGTAGTGGACTGTCATTCAGACTGTTATATACTGTAATGTAGTGGACTGTAACATACTGTAATGCAGTGGACTGTTATATACTGTAATGTAGTGGACTGTCATTCAGACTGTTATGTACTGTAATGGACTGTCATTCAGACTGTTATATACTGTAATGTAATGGACTGTCATTCAGACTGTTATATACTGTAATGTAATGGACTGTCATTCAGACAGTTATATAATGTAATGTAGTGGACTGTCATTCAGACTGGTATATACTGTAATGTAATGGTCTGTCATTCAGACTGTTATATACTGTAATGTAGTGGACTGTCATTCAGACTGTTATATACTGTAATGTAGTGGACTGTTATATACTCTAATGTAGTGGACTGTTATATACTGTAATTTAGTGGACTGTCATTCAGACTGTTATATACTGTAATGCAATGGACTGTCATTCAGACTGTTATATACAGTAATGTAGTGGACTGTCATTCAGACTGTTATATACTGTAATTTAGTGGACTGTTATATACTGTAATGTAGTGGACTGTCATTCAGACTGTTATATACTGTAATGGACTGTCATTCAGACTGTTATATACTGTAATGTAGTGGACTGTCATTCAGACTGTTATATACTGTAATGGACTGTCATTCAGACTGTTATATACTGTAATGTAATGGACTGTCATTCAGACTGTTATATACTGTAATGTAGTGGACTGTCATTCAGACTGTTATATACTGTAATGTAATGGACTGTCATTCAGACTGTTATATACTGTAATGTAGTGGACTGTCATTCAGACTGTTATATACTGTAATGTAGTGGACTGTCATTCAGACTGTTATGTACTGTAATGGACTGTCATTCAGACTGTTATATACTGTAATGTAATGGACTGTCATTCAGACTGTTATATACTGTAATGTAATGGACTGTCATTCAGACTGCTACATACTGTAATGTAATGGACTGTCATTCAGACTGTTATATACTGTAATGTAGTGGACTGTCAATCAGACTGTTATATACTGTAATGTAGTGGACTGTCATTCAGACTGTTATATACTGTAATGTAGTGGACTGTTATATACTCTAATGTAGTGGACTGTTATATACTGTAATGTAGCGGACTGTCATTCAGACTGTTATATACTGTAATGGACTGTCATTCAGACTGTTATATACTGTAATGTAATGGACTGTCATTCAGACTGTTATATACTGTAATGTAGTGGACTGTCATTCAGACTGTTATATACTGTAATGGACTGTCATTCAGACTGTTATATACTGTAATGTAATGGACTGTCATTCAGACTGTTATATACTGTAATGCAATGGACTGTCATTCAGACTGTTATATACAGTAATGTAGTGGACTGTCATTCAGACTGTTATATACTGTAATTTAGTGGACTGTTATATACTGTAATGTAGTGGACTGTCATTCAGACTGTTATATACTGTAATGGACTGTCATTCAGACTGTTATATACTGTAATGTAGTGGACTGTCATTCAGACTGTTATATACTGTAATGGACTGTCATTCAGACTGTTATATACTGTAATGTAATGGACTGTCATTCAGACTGTTATATACTGTAATGTAGTGGACTGTCATTCAGACTGTTATATACTGTAATGTAATGGACTGTCATTCAGACTGTTATATACTGTAATGTAGTGGACTGTCATTCAGACTGTTATATACTGTAATGTAGTGGACTGTCATTCAGACTGTTATGTACTGTAATGGACTGTCATTCAGACTGTTATATACTGTAATGTAATGGACTGTCATTCAGACTGTTATATACTGTAATGTAATGGACTGTCATTCAGACTGCTACATACTGTAATGTAATGGACTGTCATTCAGACTGTTATATACTGTAATGTAGTGGACTGTCAATCAGACTGTTATATACTGTAATGTAGTGGACTGTCATTCAGACTGTTATATACTGTAATGTAGTGGACTGTTATATACTCTAATGTAGTGGACTGTTATATACTGTAATGTAGCGGACTGTCATTCAGACTGTTATATACTGTAATGGACTGTCATTCAGACTGTTATATACTGTAATGTAATGGACTGTCATTCAGACTGTTATATACTGTAATGTAGTGGACTGTCATTCAGACTGTTATATACTGTAATGGACTGTCATTCAGACTGTTATATACTGTAATGTAATGGACTGTCATTCAGACTGTTATATACTGTAATGTAATGGACTGTCATTCAGACTGTTATATACTGTAATGTAGTGGACTGTCATTCAGACTGTTATATACTGTAATGTAGTGGACTGTTATATACTCTAATGTAGTGGACTGTTATATACTGTAATGTAGTGGACTGTCATTCAGACTGTTATATACTGTAATGTAGTGGACTGTCATTCAGACTGTTATATACTGTAATGGACTGTCATTCAGACTGTTATATACTGTAATGTAATGGACTGTCATTCAGACTGTTATATACTGTAATGTAATGGACTGTCATTCAGACTGTTATATACTGTAATGTAGTGGACTGTCATTCAGACTGTTATATACTGTAATGTAGTGGACTGTTATATACTGTAATGTAGTGGACTGTTATATACTGTAATGTAGTGGACTGTCATTCAGACTGTTATATACTGTAATGTAGTGGACTGTCATTCAGACTGTTATATACTGTAATGGACTTTCATTCAGACTGTTATATACTGTAATGTAATGGACTGTCATTCAGACTGTTATATACTGTAATGTAGTGGACTGTCATTCAGACTGTTATGTACTGTAATGTAGTGGACTGTCATTCAGACTGTTATATACTGTAATGTAGTGGACTGTTACGTACTGTAATGTAGTAGACTGTTATATACTGTAATGTAGTGGACTGTCATTCAGACTGTTATATACTGTAATGTAGTGGACTGTCATTCAGACTGTTATGTACTGTAATGGACTGTCATTCAGACTGTTATATACTGTAATGTAATGGACTGTCATTCAGACTGTTATATACTGTAATGTAATGGACTGTCATTCAGACTGTTATATACTGTAATGTAGTGGACTGTCATTCAGACTGTTATATACTGTAATGGACTGTCATTCAGACTGTTATATACTGTAATGTAGTGGACTGTCATTCAAACTGTTATATACTGTAATGGACTGTCATTCAGACTGTTATATACTGTAATGGACTGTCATTCAGACTGTTATATACTGTAATGTAATGGACTGTCATTCAGACTGTTATATACTGTAATGTAGTGGACTGTCATTCAGACTGTTATATACTGTAATGGACTGTCATTCAGACTGTTATATACTGTAATGTAATGGACTGTCATTCAGACTGTTATATACTGTAATGTAGTGGACTGTCATTCAGACTGTTATATACTGTAATGTAATTGACTGTCATTCAGACTGTTATATACTGTAATGTAGTGGACTGTCATTCAGACTGTTATATACTGTAATGTAGTGGACTGTCATTCAGACTGTTATATACTGTAATGGACTGTCATTCAGACTGTTATATACTGTAATTAATGGACTGTCATTCAGACTGTTATATACTGTAATGTATTGGACTGTCATTCAGACTGTTATATACTGTAATGTAGTGGACTGTCATTCAGACTGTTATATACTGTAATGTAGTGGACTGTCATTCAGACTGTTATATACTGTAATGGACTTTTATTCAGACTGTTATATACTGTAATGTAATGGACTGTCATTCAGACTGTTATATACTGTAATGTAGTGGACTGTCATTCAGACTGTTATGTACTGTAATGGACTGTCATTCAGACTGTTATATACTGTAATGTAATGGACTGTCATTCAGACTGTTATATACTGTAATGTAATGGACTGTCATTCAGACTGCTACATACTGTAATGTAATGGACTGTCATTCAGACTGTTATATACTGTAATGTAGTGGACTGTCAATCAGACTGTTATATACTGTAATGTAGTGGACTGTCATTCAGACTGTTATATACTGTAATGTAGTGGACTGTTATATACTCTAATGTAGTGGACTGTTATATACTGTAATGTAGCGGACTGTCATTCAGACTGTTATATACTGTAATGGACTGTCATTCAGACTGTTATATACTGTAATGTAATGGACTGTCATTCAGACTGTTATATACTGTAATGTAATGGACTGTCATTCAGACTGTTATATACTGTAATGTAGTGGACTGTCATTCAGACTGTTATATACTGTAATGGACTGTCATTCAGAATGTTATATACTGTAATGTAATGGACTGTCATTCAGACTGTTATATACTGTATTGTTTTGGACTGTCATTCAGACTGTTATATACTGTAATGTAATGGACTGTCATTCAGACTGTTATATACTGTAATGTAGTGGACTGTCATTCAGACTGTTATATACTGTAATGTAGTGGACTGTCATTCAGACTGTTATATACTGTAATGGACTTTTATTCAGACTGTTATATACTGTAATGTAATGGACTGTCATTCAGACTGTTATGTACTGTAATGGACTGTCATTCAGACTGTTATATACTGTAATGTAATGGACTGTCATTCAGACTGCTACATACTGTAATGTAATGGACTGTCATTCAGACAGTTATATACTGTAATGTAGTGGACTGTCATTCAGACTGTTATATACTGTAATGTAGTGGACTGTCATTCAGACTGTTATATACTGTAATGTAGTGGACTGTAACATACTGTAATGCAGTGGACTGTTATATACTGTAATGTAGTGGACTGTCATTCAGACTGTTATGTACTATAATGGACTGTCATTCAGACTGTTATATACTGTAATGTAATGGACTGTCATTCAGACTGTTATATACTGTAATGTAATGGACTGTCATTCAGACAGTTATATACTGTAATGTAGTGGACTGTCATTCAGACTGTTATATACTGTAATGTAGTGGACTGTCATTCAGACTGTTATGTACTGTAATGGACTGTCATTCAGACTGTTATATACTGTAATGTAATGGACTGTCATTCAGACTGTTATATACTGTAATGTAATGGACTGTCATTCAGACTGTTATATACTGTAATGTAGTGGACTGTCATTCAGACTGTTATATACTGTAATGTAGTGGACTGTTACATACTGTAATGTAGTGGACTGTTATATACTGTAATGTAGTGGACTGTTATATACTCTAATGTAGTGGACTGTTATATACTGTAATGTAGTGGACTGTCATTCAGACTGTTATATACTGTAATGTAGTGGACTGTCATTCAGACTGTTATATACTGTAATGGACTTTCATTCAGACTGTTATATACTTTAATGTAATGGACTGTCATTCAGACTGTTATATACTGTAATGTAGTGGACTGTCATTCAGACTGTTATGTACTGTAATGTAGTGGACTGTCATTCAGACTGTTATATACTGTAATGTAGTGGACTGTTACGTACTGTAATGTAGTAGACTGTTATATACTGTAATGTAGTGGACTGTCATTCAGACTGTTATATACTGTAATGTAGTGGACTGTCATTCAGACTGTTATGTACTGTAATGGACTGTCATTCAGACTGTTATATACTGTAATGTAATGGACTGTCATTCAGACTGTTATATACTGTAATGTAATGGACTGTCATTCAGACTGTTATATACTGTAATGTAGTGGACTGTCATTCAGACTGTTATATACTGTAATGGACTGTCATTCAGACTGTTATATACTGTAATGTAGTGGACTGTCATTCAAACTGTTATATACTGTAATGGACTGTCATTCAGACTGTTATATACTGTAATGGACTGTCATTCAGACTGTTATATACTGTAATGTAATGGACTGTCATTCAGACTGTTATATACTGTAATGTAGTGGACTGTCATTCAGACTGTTATATACTGTAATGGACTGTCATTCAGACTGTTATATACTGTAATGTAATGGACTGTCATTCAGACTGTTATATACTGTAATGTAGTGGACTGTCATTCAGACTGTTATATACTGTAATGTAATTGACTGTCATTCAGACTGTTATATACTGTAATGTAGTGGACTGTCATTCAGACTGTTATATACTGTAATGTAGTGGACTGTCATTCAGACTGTTATATACTGTAATGGACTGTCATTCAGACTGTTATATACTGTAATTAATGGACTGTCATTCAGACTGTTATATACTGTAATGTAGTGGACTGTCATTCAGACTGTTATATACTGTAATGTAGTGGACTGTCATTCAGACTGTTATATACTGTAATGTAGTGGACTGTAACATACTGTAATGCAGTGGACTGTTATATACTGTAATGTAGTGGACTGTCATTCAGACTGTTATGTACTGTAATGGACTGTCATTCAGACTGTTATATACTGTAATGTAATGGACTGTCATTCAGACTGTTATATACTGTAATGTAATGGACTGTCATTCAGACAGTTATGTACTGTAATGTAGTGGACTGTCATTCAGACTGTTATATACTGTAATGTAGTGGACTGTCATTCAGACTGTTATGTACTGTAATGGACTGTCATTCAGACTGTTATATACTGTAATGTAATGGACTGTCATTCAGACTATTATATACTGTAATGTAATGGACTGTCATTCAGACTGTTATATACTGTAATGTAGTGGACTGTCATTCAGACTGTTATATACTGTAATGTAGTGGACTGTTACATACTGTAATGTAGTGGACTGTTATATACTGTAATGTAGTGGACTGTCATTCAGACTGTTATATACTGTAATGTAGTGGACTGTCATTCAGACTGTTATGTACTGTAATGGACTGTCATTCAGACTGTTATATACTGTAAGGTAATGGACTGTCATTCAGACTGTTATATACTGTAATGTAATGGACTGTCATTCAGACTGTTATATACTGTAATGTAATGGACTGTCATTCAGACTGTTATATACTGTAATGTAGTGGACTGTCATTCAGACTGTTATATACTGTAATGGACTGTCATTCAGACTGTTATATATTGTAATGTAATGGACTGTCATTCAGACTGTTATATACTGTAATGTAATGGACTGACATTCAGACTGTTATATACTGTAATGTAGTGGACTGTCATTCAGACTGTTATATACTGTAATGTAGTGGACTGTTATATACTCTAATGTAGTGGACTGTTATATACTGTAATGTAGTGGACTGTCATTCAGACTGTTATATACTGTAATGTAGTGGACTGTCATTCAGACTGTTATATACTGTAATGGACTTTCATTCAGACTGTTATATACTGTAATGTAATGGACTGTCATTCAGACTGTTATATACTGTAATGTAGTGGACTGTCATTCAGACTGTTATGTACTGTAATGTAGTGGACTGTCATTCAGACTGTTATATACTGTAATGTAGTGGACTGTTACGTACTGTAATGTAGTAGACTGTTATATACTGTAATGTAGTGGACTGTCATTCAGACTGTTATATACTGTAATGTAGTGGACTGTCATTCAGACTGTTATGTACTGTAATGGACTGTCATTCAGACTGTTATATACTGTAATGTAATGGACTGTCATTCAGACTGTTATATACTGTAATGTAATGGACTGTCATTCAGACTGTTATATACTGTAATGTAGTGGACTGTCATTCAGACTGTTATATATTGTAATGGACTGTCATTCAGACTGTTATATACTGTAATGTAGTGGACTGTCATTCAAACTGTTATATACTGTAATGGACTGTCATTCAGACTGTTATATACTGTAATGGACTGTCATTCAGACTGTTATATACTGTAATGTAATGGACTGTCATTCAGACTGTTATATACTGTAATGTAGTGGACTGTCATTCAGACTGTTATATACTGTAATGGACTGTCATTCAGACTGTTATATACTGTAATGTAATGGACTGTCATTCAGACTGTTATATACTGTAATGTAGTGGACTGTCATTCAGACTGTTATATACTGTAATGTAATTGACTGTCATTCAGACTGTTATATACTGTAATGTAGTGGACTGTCATTCAGACTGTTATATACTGTAATGTAGTGGACTGTCATTCAGACTGTTATATACTGTAATGGACTGTCATTCAGACTGTTATATACTGTAATTAATGGACTGTCATTCAGACTGTTATATACTGTAATGTATTGGACTGTCATTCAGACTGTTATATACTGTAATGTAGTGGACTGTCATTCAGACTGTTATATACTGTAATGTAGTGGACTGTCATTCAGACTGTTATATACTGTAATGGACTTTTATTCAGACTGTTATATACTGTAATGTAGTGGACTGTCATTCAGACTGTTATATACTGTAATGTAGTGGACTGTTACATACTGTAATGTAGTGGACTGTTATATACTGTAATGTAGTGGACTGTCATTCAGACTGTTATATACTGTAATGTAATGGACTGTCATTCAGACTGTTATATACTGTAATGTAATGGACTGTCATTCAGACTGTTATATACTGTAATGTAGTGGACTGTCATTCAGACTGTTATATACTGTAATGGACTGTCATTCAGACTGTTATATATTGTAATGTAATGGACTGTCATTCAGACTGTTATATACTGTAATGTAATGGACTGTCATTCAGACTGTTATATACTGTAATGTAGTGGACTGTCATTCAGACTGTTATATACTGTAATGTAGTGGACTGTTATATACTCTAATGTAGTGGACTGTTATATACTGTAATGTAGTGGACTGTCATTCAGACTGTTATATACTGTAATGTAGTGGACTGTCATTCAGACTGTTATATACTGTAATGGACTTTCATTCAGACTGTTATATACTGTAATGTAATGGACTGTCATTCAGACTGTTATATACTGTAATGTAGTGGACTGTCATTCAGACTGTTATGTACTGTAATGTAGTGGACTGTCATTCAGACTGTTATATACTGTAATGTAGTGGACTGTTACGTACTGTAATGTAGTAGACTGTTATATACTGTAATGTAGTGGACTGTCATTCAGACTGTTATATACTGTAATGTAGTGGACTGTCATTCAGACTGTTATGTACTGTAATGGACTGTCATTCAGACTGTTATATACTGTAATGTAATGGACTGTCATTCAGACTGTTATATACTGTAATGTAATGGACTGTCATTCAGACTGTTATATACTGTAATGTAGTGGACTGTCATTCAGACTGTTATATATTGTAATGGACTGTCATTCAGACTGTTATATACTGTAATGTAGTGGACTGTCATTCAAACTGTTATATACTGTAATGGACTGTCATTCAGACTGTTATATACTGTAATGGACTGTCATTCAGACTGTTATATACTGTAATGTAATGGACTGTCATTCAGACTGTTATATACTGTAATGTAGTGGACTGTCATTCAGACTGTTATATACTGTAATGGACTGTCATTCAGACTGTTATATACTGTAATGTAATGGACTGTCATTCAGACTGTTATATACTGTAATGTAGTGGACTGTCATTCAGACTGTTATATACTGTAATGTAATTGACTGTCATTCAGACTGTTATATACTGTAATGTAGTGGACTGTCATTCAGACTGTTATATACTGTAATGTAGTGGACTGTCATTCAGACTGTTATATACTGTAATGGACTGTCATTCAGACTGTTATATACTGTAATTAATGGACTGTCATTCAGACTGTTATATACTGTAATGTATTGGACTGTCATTCAGACTGTTATATACTGTAATGTAGTGGACTGTCATTCAGACTGTTATATACTGTAATGTAGTGGACTGTCATTCAGACTGTTATATACTGTAATGGACTTTTATTCAGACTGTTATATACTGTAATGTAATGGACTGTCATTCAGACTGTTATATACTCTAATGTAGTGGACTGTCATTCAGACTGTTATGTACTGTAATGGACTGTCATTCAGACTGTTATATACTGTAATGTAATGGACTGTCATTCAGACTGTTATATACTGTAATGTAATGGACTGTCATTCAGACTGCTACATACTGTAATGTAATGGACTGTCATTCAGACTGTTATATACTGTAATGTAGTGGACTGTCAATCAGACTGTTATATACTGTAATGTAGTGGACTGTCATTCAGACTGTTATATACTGTAATGTAGTGGACTGTTATATACTCTAATGTAGTGGACTGTTATATACTGTAATGTAGCGGACTGTCATTCAGACTGTTATATACTGTAATGGACTGTCATTCAGACTGTTATATACTGTAATGTAATGGACTGTCATTCAGACTGTTATATACTGTAATGTAATGGACTGTCATTCAGACTGTTATATACTGTAATGTAGTGGACTGTCATTCAGACTGTTATATACTGTAATGGACTGTCATTCAGAATGTTATATACTGTAATGTAATGGACTGTCATTCAGACTGTTATATACTGTAATGTTTTGGACTGTCATTCAGACTGTTATATACTGTAATGTAATGGACTGTCATTCAGACTGTTATATACTGTAATGTAGTGGACTGTCATTCAGACTGTTATATACTGTAATGTAGTGGACTGTCATTCAGACTGTTATATACTGTAATGGACTTTTATTCAGACTGTTATATACTGTAATGTAATGGACTGTCATTCAGACTGTTATGTACTGTAATGGACTGTCATTCAGACTGTTATATACTGTAATGTAATGGACTGTCATTCAGACTGCTACATACTGTAATGTAATGGACTGTCATTCAGACTGTTATATACTGTAATGTAGTGGACTGTCATTCAGACTGTTATATACTGTAATGTAGTGGACTGTCATTCAGACTGTTATATACTGTAATGTAGTGGACTGTAACATACTGTAATGCAGTGGACTGTTATATACTGTAATGTAGTGGACTGTCATTCAGACTGTTATGTACTGTAATGGACTGTCATTCAGACTGTTATATACTGTAATGTAATGGACTGTCATTCAGACTGTTATATACTGTAATGTAATGGACTGTCATTCAGACAGTTATATAATGTAATGTAGTGGACTGTCATTCAGACTGGTATATACTGTAATGTAATGGTCTGTCATTCAGACTGTTATATACTGTAATGTAGTGGACTGTCATTCAGACTGTTATATACTGTAATGTAGTGGACTGTTATATACTCTAATGTAGTGGACTGTTATATACTGTAATTTAGTGGACTGTCATTCAGACTGTTATATACTGTAATGCAATGGACTGTCATTCAGACTGTTATATACAGTAATGTAGTGGACTGTCATTCAGACTGTTATATACTGTAATTTAGTGGACTGTTATATACTGTAATGTAGTGGACTGTCATTCAGACTGTTATATACTGTAATGGACTGTCATTCAGACTGTTATATACTGTAATGTAGTGGACTGTCATTCAGACTGTTATATACTGTAATGGACTGTCATTCAGACTGTTATATACTGTAATGTAATGGACTGTCATTCAGACTGTTATATACTGTAATGTAGAGGACTGTCATTCAGACTGTAATATACTGTAATGTAATGGACTGTCATTCAGACTGTTATATACTGTAATGTAGTGGACTGTCATTCAGACTGTTATATACTGTAATGTAGTGGACTGTCATTCAGACTGTTATGTACTGTAATGGACTGTCATTCAGACTGTTATATACTGTAATGTAATGGACTGTCATTCAGACTGTTATATACTGTAATGTAATGGACTGTCATTCAGACTGCTACATACTGTAATGTAATGGACTGTCATTCAGACTGTTATATACTGTAATGTAGTGGACTGTCAATCAGACTGTTATATACTGTAATGTAGTGGACTGTCATTCAGACTGTTATATACTGTAATGTAGTGGACTGTTATATACTCTAATGTAGTGGACTGTTATATACTGTAATGTAGCGGACTGTCATTCAGACTGTTATATACTGTAATGGACTGTCATTCAGACTGTTATATACTGTAATGTAATGGACTGTCATTCAGACTGTTATATACTGTAATGTAGTGGACTGTCATTCAGACTGTTATATACTGTAATGGACTGTCATTCAGACTGTTATATACTGTAATGTAATGGACTGTCATTCAGACTGTTATATACTGTAATGTAATGGACTGTCATTCAGACTGTTATATACTGTAATGTAGTGGACTGTCATTCAGACTGTTATATACTGTAATGTAGTGGACTGTTATATACTCTAATGTAGTGGACTGTTATATACTGTAATGTAGTGGACTGTCATTCAGACTGTTATATACTGTAATGTAGTGGACTGTCATTCAGACTGTTATATACTGTAATGGACTTTCATTCAGACTGTTATATACTGTAATGTAATGGACTGTCATTCAGACTGTTATATACTGTAATGTAGTGGACTGTCATTCAGACTGTTATGTACTGTAATGTAGTGGACTGTCATTCAGACTGTTATATACTGTAATGTAGTGGACTGTTACGTACTGTAATGTAGTAGACTGTTATATACTGTAATGTAGTGGACTGTCATTCAGACTGTTATATACTGTAATGTAGTGGACTGTCATTCAGACTGTTATGTACTGTAATGGACTGTCATTCAGACTGTTATATACTGTAATGTAATGGACTGTCATTCAGACTGTTATATACTGTAATGTAATGGACTGTCATTCAGACTGTTATATACTGTAATGTAGTGGACTGTCATTCAGACTGTTATATACTGTAATGGACTGTCATTCAGACTGTTATATACTGTAATGTAGTGGACTGTCATTCAAACTGTTATATACTGTAAAGGACTGTCATTCAGACTGTTATATACTGTAATGGACTGTCATTCAGACTGTTATATACTGTAATGTAGTGGACTGTCATTCAGACTGTTATATACTGTAATGTAGTGGACTGTCATTCAGACTGTTATATACTGTAATGGACTGTCATTCAGACTGTTATATACTGTAATGTAATGGACTGTCATTCAGACTGTTATATACTGTAATGTAGTGGACTGTCATTCAGACTGTTATATACTGTAATGTAATTGACTGTCATTCAGACTGTTATATACTGTAATGTAGTGGACTGTCATTCAGACTGTTATATACTGTAATGTAGTGGACTGTCATTCAGACTGTTATATACTGTAATGGACTGTCATTCAGACTGTTATATACTGTAATTAATGGACTGTCATTCAGACTGTTATATACTGTAATGTATTGGATTGTCATTCAGACTGTTATATACTGTAATGTAGTGGACTGTCATTCAGACTGTTATATACTGTAATGTAGTGGACTGTCATTCAGACTGTTATATACTGTAATGGACTTTTATTCAGACTGTTATATACTGTAATGTAATGGACTGTCATTCTGACTGTTATATACTGTAATGTAGTGGACTGTTATATACTGTAATGTAGTGGACTGTCATTCAGACTGTTATATACTGTAATGTAGTGGACTGTCATTCAGACTGTTATGTACTGTAATGGACTGTCATTCAGACTGTTATATACTGTAATGTAATGGACTGTCATTCAGACTGTTATATACTGTAATGTAATGGACTGTCATTCAGACTGTTATATACTGTAATGTAGTGGACTGTCATTCAGACTGTTATATACTGTAATGTAGTGGACTGTTACATACTGTAATGTAGTGGACTGTTATATACTGTAATGTAGTGGACTGTCATTCAGACTGTTATATACTGTAATGTAGTGGACTGTCATTCAGACTGTTATGTACTGTAATGGACTGTCATTCAGACTGTTATATACTGTAATGTAATGGACTGTCATTCAGACAGTTATATACTGTAATGTAGTGGACTGTCATTCAGACTGGTATATACTGTAATGGACTGTCATTCAGACTGTTATATACTGTAATGTAATGGACTGTCATTCAGACTGTTATATACTGTAATGTAATGGTCTGTCATTCAGACTGTTATATACTGTAATGTAGTGGACTGTCATTCAGACTGTTATATACTGTAATGTAGTGGACTGTTATATACTCTAATGTAGTGGACTGTTATATACTGTAATGTAGTGGACTGTCATTCAGACAGTTATATACTGTAATGCAATGGACTGTCATTCAGACTGTTATATACAATAATGTAGTGGACTGTCATTCAGACTGTTATATACTGTAATTTATTGGACTGTTATATACTATAATGTAGTGGACTGTCATTCAGACTGTTATATACTGTAATGGACTGTCATTCAGACTGTTATATACTGTAATGTAGTGGACTGTCATTCAGACTGTTATATACTGTAATGGACTGTCATTCAGACTGTTATATACTGTAATGTAATGGACTGTCATTCAGACTGTTATATACTGTAATGTAGTGGACTGTCATTCAGACTGTTATATACTGTAATGTAATGGACTGTCATTCAGACTGTTATATACTGTAATGTAGTGGACTGTCATTCAGACTGTTATATACTGTAATGTAGTGGACTGTCATTCAGGCTGTTATACACTGTAATGTAGTGGACTGTCATTCAGACTGTTATATACTGTAATGTAATGGACTGTCATTCAGACTGTTATATACTGTAATGTAATGGACTGTCATTCAGACTGTTATATACTGTAATGTAGTGGACTGTCATTCAGACTGTTATATACTGTAATGTAGTGGACTGTTACATACTGTAATGTAGTGGACTTTTATATACTGTAATGTAGTGGACTGTCATTCAGACTGTTATATACTGTAATGTAGTGGACTGTCATTCAGACTGTTATGTACTGTAATGGACTGTCATTCAGACTGTTATATACTGTAATGTAATGGACTGTCATTCAGACAGTTATATACTGTAATGTAGTGGACTGTCATTCAGACTGGTATATACTGTAATGGACTGTCATTCAGACTGTTATATACTGTAATGTAATGGACTGTCATTCAGACTGTTATATACTGTAATGTAATGGTCTGTCATTCAGACTGTTATATACTGTAATGTAGTGGACTGTCATTCAGACTGTTATATACTGTAATGTAGTGGACTGTTATATACTCTAATGTAGTGGACTGTTATATACTGTAATGTAGTGGACTGTCATTCAGACAGTTATATACTGTAATGCAATGGACTGTCATTCAGACTGTTATATACAATAATGTAGTGGACTGTCATTCAGACTGTTATATACTGTAATTTATTGGACTGTTATATACTATAATGTAGTGGACTGTCATTCAGACTGTTATATACTGTAATGGACTGTCATTCAGACTGTTATATACTGTAATGTAGTGGACTGTCATTCAGACTGTTATATACTGTAATGGACTGTCATTCAGACTGTTATATACTGTAATGTAATGGACTGTCATTCAGACTGTTATATACTGTAATGTAGTGGACTGTCATTCAGACTGTTATATACTGTAATGTAATGGACTGTCATTCAGACTGTTATATACTGTAATGTAGTGGACTGTCATTCAGACTGTTATATACTGTAATGTAGTGGACTGTCATTCAGGCTGTTATACACTGTAATGTAGTGGACTGTCATTCAGACTGTTATATACTGTAATGTAGTGGACTGTTACATACTGTAATGTAGTGGACTGTTATATACTGTAATGTAGTGGACTGTCATTCAGACTGTTATATACTGTAATGTAGTGGACTGTCATTCAGACTGTTATGTACTGTAATGGACTGTCATTCAGACTGTTATATACTGTAATGTAATGGACTGTCATTCAGACTGTTATATACTGTAATGTAATGGACTGTCATTCAGACTGTTATATACTGTAATGTAGTGGACTGTCATTCAGACTGTTATATACTGTAATGTAGTGGACTGTTACATACTGTAATGTAGTGGACTGTTATATACTGTAATGTAGTGGACTGTCATTCAGACTGTTATATACTGTAATGTAGTGGACTGTCATTCAGACTGTTATGTACTGTAATGGACTGTCATTCAGACTGTTATATACTGTAAGGTAATGGACTGTCATTCAGACTGTTATATACTGTAATGTAATGGACTGTCATTCAGACTGTTATATACTGTAATGTAATGGACTGTCATTCAGACTGTTATATACTGTAATGTAGTGGACTGTCATTCAGACTGTTATATACTGTAATGGACTGTCATTCAGACTGTTATATATTGTAATGTAATGGACTGTCATTCAGACTGTTATATACTGTAATGTAATGGACTGTCATTCAGACTGTTATATACTGTAATGTAGTGGACTGTCATTCAGACTGTTATATACTGTAATGTAGTGGACTGTTATATACTGTAATGTAGTGGACTGTTATATACTGTAATGTAGTGGACTGTCATTCAGACTGTTATATACTGTAATGTAGTGGACTGTCATTCAGACTGTTATATACTGTAATGGACTTTCATTCAGACTGTTATATACTGTAATGTAATGGACTGTCATTCAGACTGTTATATACTGTAATGTAGTGGACTGTCATTCAGACTGTTATGTACTGTAATGTAGTGGACTGTCATTCAGACTGTTATATACTGTAATGTAGTGGACTGTTACGTACTGTAATGTAGTAGACTGTTATATACTGTAATGTAGTGGACTGTCATTCAGACTGTTATATACTGTAATGTAGTGGACTGTCATTCAGACTGTTATGTACTGTAATGGACTGTCATTCAGACTGTTATATACTGTAATGTAATGGACTGTCATTCAGACTGTTATATACTGTAATGTAATGGACTGTCATTCAGACTGTTATATACTGTAATGTAGTGGACTGTCATTCAGACTGTTATATACTGTAATGGACTGTCATTCAGACTGTTATATACTGTAATGTAGTGGACTGTCATTCAAACTGTTATATACTGTAATGGACTGTCATTCAGACTGTTATATACTGTAATGGACTGTCATTCAGACTGTTATATACTGTAATGTAATGGACTGTCATTCAGACTGTTATATACTGTAATGTAGTGGACTGTCATTCAGACTGTTATATACTGTAATGGACTGTCATTCAGACTGTTATATACTGTAATGTAATGGACTGTCATTCAGACTGTTATATACTGTAATGTAGTGGACTGTCATTCAGACTGTTATATACTGTAATGTAATTGACTGTCATTCAGACTGTTATATACTGTAATGTAGTGGACTGTCATTCAGACTGTTATATACTGTAATGTAGTGGACTGTCATTCAGACTGTTATATACTGTAATGGACTGTCATTCAGACTGTTATATACTGTAATTAATGGACTGTCATTCAGACTGTTATATACTGTAATGTATTGGACTGTCATTCAGACTGTTATATACTGTAATGTAGTGGACTGTCATTCAGACTGTTATATACTGTAATGTAGTGGACTGTCATTCAGACTGTTATATACTGTAATGGACTTTTATTCAGACTGTTATATACTGTAATGTAATGGACTGTCATTCAGACTGTTATATACTGTAATGTAGTGGACTGTCATTCAGACTGTTATGTACTGTAATGGACTGTCATTCAGACTGTTATATACTGTAATGTAATGGACTGTCATTCAGACTGTTATATACTGTAATGTAATGGACTGTCATTCAGACTGCTACATACTGTAATGTAATGGACTGTCATTCAGACTGTTATATACTGTAATGTAGTGGACTGTCAATCAGACTGTTATATACTGTAATGTAGTGGACTGTCATTCAGACTGTTATATACTGTAATGTAGTGGACTGTTATATACTCTAATGTAGTGGACTGTTATATACTGTAATGTAGCGGACTGTCATTCAGACTGTTATATACTGTAATGGACTGTCATTCAGACTGTTATATACTGTAATGTAATGGACTGTCATTCAGACTGTTATATACTGTAATGTAATGGACTGTCATTCAGACTGTTATATACTGTAATGTAGTGGACTGTCATTCAGACTGTTATATACTGTAATGGACTGTCATTCAGAATGTTATATACTGTAATGTAATGGACTGTCATTCAGACTGTTATATACTGTATTGTTTTGGACTGTCATTCAGACTGTTATATACTGTAATGTAATGGACTGTCATTCAGACTGTTATATACTGTAATGTAGTGGACTGTCATTCAGACTGTTATATACTGTAATGTAGTGGACTGTCATTCAGACTGTTATATACTGTAATGGACTTTTATTCAGACTGTTATATACTGTAATGTAATGGACTGTCATTCAGACTGTTATGTACTGTAATGGACTGTCATTCAGACTGTTATATACTGTAATGTAATGGACTGTCATTCAGACTGCTACATACTGTAATGTAATGGACTGTCATTCAGACTGTTATATACTGTAATGTAGTGGACTGTCATTCAGACTGTTATATACTGTAATGTAGTGGACTGTCATTCAGACTGTTATATACTGTAATGTAGTGGACTGTAACATACTGTAATGCAGTGGACTGTTATATACTGTAATGTAGTGGACTGTCATTCAGACTGTTATGTACTGTAATGGACTGTCATTCAGACTGTTATATACTGTAATGTAATGGACTGTCATTCAGACTGTTATATACTGTAATGTAATGGACTGTCATTCAGACAGTTATATACTGTAATGTAGTGGACTGTCATTCAGACTGTTATATACTGTAATGTAGTGGACTGTCATTCAGACTGTTATGTACTGTAATGGACTGTCATTCAGACTGTTATATACTGTAATGTAATGGACTGTCATTCAGACTGTTATATACTGTAATGTAATGGACTGTCATTCAGACTGTTATATACTGTAATGTAGTGGACTGTCATTCAGACTGTTATATACTGTAATGTAGTGGACTGTTACATACTGTAATGTAGTGGACTGTTATATACTGTAATGTAGTGGACTGTCATTCAGACTGTTATATACTGTAATGTAGTGGACTGTCATTCAGACTGTTATGTACTGTAATGGACTGTCATTCAGACTGTTATATACTGTAAGGTAATGGACTGTCATTCAGACTGTTATATACTGTAATGTAATGGACTGTCATTCAGACTGTTATATACTGTAATGTAATGGACTGTCATTCAGACTGTTATATACTGTAATGTAGTGGACTGTCATTCAGACTGTTATATACTGTAATGGACTGTCATTCAGACTGTTATATATTGTAATGTAATGGACTGTCATTCAGACTGTTATATACTGTAATGTAATGGACTGTCATTCAGACTGTTATATACTGTAATGTAGTGGACTGTCATTCAGACTGTTATATACTGTAATGTAGTGGACTGTTATATACTCTAATGTAGTGGACTGTTATATACTGTAATGTAGTGGACTGTCATTCAGACTGTTATATACTGTAATGTAGTGGACTGTCATTCAGACTGTTATATACTGTAATGGACTTTCATTCAGACTGTTATATACTGTAATGTAATGGACTGTCATTCAGACTGTTATATACTGTAATGTAGTGGACTGTCATTCAGACTGTTATGTACTGTAATGTAGTGGACTGTCATTCAGACTGTTATATACTGTAATGTAGTGGACTGTTACGTACTGTAATGTAGTAGACTGTTATATACTGTAATGTAGTGGACTGTCATTCAGACTGTTATATACTGTAATGTAGTGGACTGTCATTCAGACTGTTATGTACTGTAATGGACTGTCATTCAGACTGTTATATACTGTAATGTAATGGACTGTCATTCAGACTGTTATATACTGTAATGTAATGGACTGTCATTCAGACTGTTATATACTGTAATGTAGTGGACTGTCATTCAGACTGTTATATACTGTAATGGACTGTCATTCAGACTGTTATATACTGTAATGTAGTGGACTGTCATTCAAACTGTTATATACTGTAATGGACTGTCATTCAGACTGTTATATACTGTAATGGACTGTCATTCAGACTGTTATATATTGTAATGTAATGGACTGTCATTCAGACTGTTATATACTGTAATGTAGTGGACTGTCATTCAGACTGTTATATACTGTAATGGACTGTCATTCAGACTGTTATATACTGTAATGTAATGGACTGTCATTCAGACTGTTATATACTGTAATGTAGTGGACTGTCATTCAGACTGTTATATACTGTAATGTAATTGACTGTCATTCAGACTGTTATATACTGTAATGTAGTGGACTGTCATTCAGACTGTTATATACTGTAATGTAGTGGACTGTCATTCAGACTGTTATATACTGTAATGGACTGTCATTCAGACTGTTATATACTGTAATTAATGGACTGTCATTCAGACTGTTATATACTGTAATGTATTGGACTGTCATTCAGACTGTTATATACTGTAATGTAGTGGACTGTCATTCAGACTGTTATATACTGTAATGTAGTGGACTGTCATTCAGACTGTTATATACTGTAATGGACTTTTATTCAGACTGTTATATACTGTAATGTAATGGACTGTCATTCAGACTGTTATATACTGTAATGTAGTGGACTGTCATTCAGACTGTTATGTACTGTAATGGACTGTCATTCAGACTGTTATATACTGTAATGTAATGGACTGTCATTCAGACTGTTATATACTGTAATGTAATGGACTGTCATTCAGACTGCTACATACTGTAATGTAATGGACTGTCATTCAGACTGTTATATACTGTAATGTAGTGGACTGTCAATCAGACTGTTATATACTGTAATGTAGTGGACTGTCATTCAGACTGTTATATACTGTAATGTAGTGGACTGATATATAATCTAATGTAGTGGACTGTTATATACTGTAATGTAGCGGACTGTCATTCAGACTGTTATATACTGTAATGGACTGTCATTCAGACTGTTATATACTGTAATGTAATGGACTGTCATTCAGACTGTTATATACTGTAATGTAATGGACTGTCATTCAGACTGTTATATACTGTAATGTAGTGGACTGTCATTCAGACTGTTATATACTGTAATGGACTGTCATTCAGAATGTTATATACTGTAATGTAATGGACTGTCATTCAGACTGTTATATACTGTAATGTTTTGGACTGTCATTCAGACTGTTATATACTGTAATGTAATGGACTGTCATTCAGACTGTTATATACTGTAATGTAGTGGACTGTCATTCAGACTGTTATATACTGTAATGTAGTGGACTGTCATTCAGACTGTTATATACTGTAATGGACTTTTATTCAGACTGTTATATACTGTAATGTAATGGACTGTCATTCAGACTGTTATGTACTGTAATGGACTGTCATTCAGACTGTTATATACTGTAATGTAATGGACTGTCATTCAGACTGCTACATACTGTAATGTAATGGACTGTCATTCAGACTGTTATATACTGTAATGTAGTGGACTGTCATTCAGACTGTTATATACTGTAATGTAGTGGACTGTCATTCAGACTGTTATATACTGTAATGTAGTGGACTGTAACATACTGTAATGCAGTGGACTGTTATATACTGTAATGTAGTGGACTGTCATTCAGACTGGTATATACTGTAATGTAATGGTCTGTCATTCAGACTGTTATATACTGTAATGTAGTGGACTGTCATTCAGACTGTTATATACTGTAATGTAGTGGACTGTTATATACTCTAATGTAGTGGACTGTTATATACTGTAATTTAGTGGACTGTCATTCAGACTGTTATATACTGTAATGCAATGGACTGTCATTCAGACTGTTATATACAGTAATGTAGTGGACTGTCATTCAGACTGTTATATACTGTAATTTAGTGGACTGTTATATACTGTAATGTAGTGGACTGTCATTCAGACTGTTATATACTGTAATGGACTGTCATTCAGACTGTTATATACTGTAATGTAGTGGACTGTCATTCAGACTGTTATATACTGTAATGGACTGTCATTCAGACTGTTATATACTGTAATGTAATGGACTGTCATTCAGACTGTTATATACTGTAATGTAGTGGACTGTCATTCAGACTGTTATATACTGTAATGTAATGGACTGTCATTCAGACTGTTATATACTGTAATGTAGTGGACTGTCATTCAGACTGTTATATACTGTAATGTAGTGGACTGTCATTCAGACTGTTATGTACTGTAATGGACTGTCATTCAGACTGTTATATACTGTAATGTAATGGACTGTCATTCAGACTGTTATATACTGTAATGTAATGGACTGTCATTCAGACTGCTACATACTGTAATGTAATGGACTGTCATTCAGACTGTTATATACTGTAATGTAGTGGACTGTCAATCAGACTGTTATATACTGTAATGTAGTGGACTGTCATTCAGACTGTTATATACTGTAATGTAGTGGACTGTTATATACTCTAATGTAGTGGACTGTTATATACTGTAATGTAGCGGACTGTCATTCAGACTGTTATATACTGTAATGGACTGTCATTCAGACTGTTATATACTGTAATGTAATGGACTGTCATTCAGACTGTTATATACTGTAATGTAATGGACTGTCATTCAGACTGTTATATACTGTAATGTAGTGGACTGTCATTCAGACTGTTATATACTGTAATGGACTGTCATTCAGAATGTTATATACTGTAATGTAATGGACTGTCATTCAGACTGTTATATACTGTAATGTAATGGACTGTCATTCAGACTGTTATATACTGTAATGTAATGGACTGTCATTCAGACTGTTATATACTGTAATGTAGTGGACTGTCATTCAGACTGTTATATACTGTAATGGACTGTCATTCAGAATGTTATATACTGTAATGTAATGGACTGTCATTCAGACTGTTATATACTGTAATGTTTTGGACTGTCATTCAGACTGTTATATACTGTAATGTAATGGACTGTCATTCAGACTGTTATATACTGTAATGTAGTGGACTGTCATTCAGACTGTTATATACTGTAATGTAGTGGACTGTCATTCAGACTGTTATATACTGTAATGGACTTTTATTCAGACTGTTATATACTGTAATGTAATGGACTGTCATTCAGACTGTTATGTACTGTAATGGACTGTCATTCAGACTGTTATATACTGTAATGTAATGGACTGTCATTCAGACTGCTACATACTGTAATGTAATGGACTGTCATTCAGACTGTTATATACTGTAATGTAGTGGACTGTCATTCAGACTGTTATATACTGTAATGTAGTGGACTGTCATTCAGACTGTTATATACTGTAATGTAGTGGACTGTAACATACTGTAATGCAGTGGACTGTTATATACTGTAATGTAGTGGACTGTCATTCAGACTGTTATGTACTGTAATGGACTGTCATTCAGACTGTTATATACTGTAATGGACTGTCATTCAGACTGTTATATACTGTAATGTAATGGACTGTCATTCAGACTGTTATATACTGTAATGTAGTGGACTGTCATTCAGACTGTTATATACTGTAATGTAATGAACTGTCATTCAGACTGTTATATACTGTAATGTAGTGGACTGTCATTCAGACTGTTATATACTGTAATGTAGTGGACTGTCATTCAGACTGTTATATACTGTAATGTAGTGGACTGTCATTCAGACTGTTATATACTGTAATGTAGTGGACTGTTACATACTGTAATGTAGTGGACTGTTATATACTGTAATGTAGTGGACTGTCATTCAGACTGTTATATACTGTAATGTAGTGGACTGTCATTCAGACTGTTATGTACTGTAATGGACTGTCATTCAGACTGTTATATACTGTAATGTAATGGACTGTCATTCAGACTGTTATATACTGTAATGTAATGGACTGTCATTCAGACTGTTATATACTGTAATGTAGTGGACTGTCATTCAGACTGTTATATACTGTAATGTAGTGGACTGTTACATACTGTAATGTAGTGGACTGTTATATACTGTAATGTAGTGGACTGTCATTCAGACTGTTATATACTGTAATGTAGTGGACTGTCATTCAGACTGTTATGTACTGTAATGGACTGTCATTCAGACTGTTATATACTGTAATGTAATGGACTGTCATTCAGACTGTTATATACTGTAATGTAGTGGACTGTCATTCAGACTGTTATATACTGTAATGGACTGTCATTCAGACTGTTATATACTGTAATGTAATGGACTGTCATTCAGACTGCTACATACTGTAATGTAATGGACTGTCATTCAGACTGTTATATACTGTAATGTAGTGGACTGTCATTCAGACTGTTATATACTGTAATGTAGTGGACTGTCATTCAGACTGTTATATACTGTAATGTAGTGGACTGTAACATACTGTAATGCAGTGGACTGTTATATACTGTAATGTAGTGGACTGTCATTCAGACTGTTATGTACTGTAATGGACTGTCATTCAGACTGTTATATACTGTAATGTAATGGACTGTCATTCAGACTGTTATATACTGTAATGTAATGGACTGTCAATCAGACAGTTATATACTGTAATGTAGTGGACTGTCATTCAGACTGGTATATACTGTAATGGACTGTCATTCAGACTGTTATATACTGTAATGTAATGGACTGTCATTCAGACTGTTATATACTGTAATGTAATGGTCTGTCATTCAGACTGTTATATACTGTAATGTAGTGGACTGTCATTCAGACTGTTATATACTGTAATGTAATGGACTGTCATTCAGACTGTTATATACTGTAATGTAATGGACTGTCATTCAGACTGTTATATACTGTAATGTAGTGGACTGTCATTCAGACTGTTATATACTGTAATGGACTGTCATTCAGAATGTTATATACTGTAATGTAATGGACTGTCATTCAGACTGTTATATACTGTATTGTTTTGGACTGTCATTCAGACTGTTATATACTGTAATGTAATGGACTGTCATTCAGACTGTTATATACTGTAATGTAGTGGACTGTCATTCAGACTGTTATATACTGTAATGTAGTGGACTGTCATTCAGACTGTTATATACTGTAATGGACTTTTATTCAGACTGTTATATACTGTAATGTAATGGACTGTCATTCAGACTGTTATGTACTGTAATGGACTGTCATTCAGACTGTTATATACTGTAATGTAATGGACTGTCATTCAGACTGCTACATACTGTAATGTAATGGACTGTCATTCAGACTGTTATATACTGTAATGTAGTGGACTGTCATTCAGACTGTTATATACTGTAATGTAGTGGACTGTCATTCAGACTGTTATATACTGTAATGTAGTGGACTGTAACATACTGTAATGCAGTGGACTGTTATATACTGTAATGTAGTGGACTGTCATTCAGACTGTTATGTACTGTAATGGACTGTCATTCAGACTGTTATATACTGTAATGTAATGGACTGTCATTCAGACTGTTATATACTGTAATGTAATGGACTGTCATTCAGACAGTTATATACTGTAATGTAGTGGACTGTCATTCAGACTGTTATATACTGTAATGTAGTGGACTGTCATTCAGACTGTTATGTACTGTAATGGACTGTCATTCAGACTGTTATATACTGTAATGTAATGGACTGTCATTCAGACTGTTATATACTGTAATGTAATGGACTGTCATTCAGACTGTTATATACTGTAATGTAGTGGACTGTCATTCAGACTGTTATATACTGTAATGTAGTGGACTGTTACATACTGTAATGTAGTGGACTGTTATATACTGTAATGTAGTGGACTGTCATTCAGACTGTTATATACTGTAATGTAGTGGACTGTCATTCAGACTGTTATGTACTGTAATGGACTGTCATTCAGACTGTTATATACTGTAAGGTAATGGACTGTCATTCAGACTGTTATATACTGTAATGTAATGGACTGTCATTCAGACTGTTATATACTGTAATGTAATGGACTGTCATTCAGACTGTTATATACTGTAATGTAGTGGACTGTCATTCAGACTGTTATATACTGTAATGGACTGTCATTCAGACTGTTATATATTGTAATGTAATGGACTGTCATTCAGACTGTTATATACTGTAATGTAATGGACTGTCATTCAGACTGTTATATACTGTAATGTAGTGGACTGTCATTCAGACTGTTATATACTGTAATGTAGTGGACTGTTATATACTCTAATGTAGTGGACTGTTATATACTGTAATGTAGTGGACTGTCATTCAGACTGTTATATACTGTAATGTAGTGGACTGTCATTCAGACTGTTATATACTGTAATGGACTTTCATTCAGACTGTTATATACTGTAATGTAATGGACTGTCATTCAGACTGTTATATACTGTAATGTAGTGGACTGTCATTCAGACTGTTATGTACTGTAATGTAGTGGACTGTCATTCAGACTGTTATATACTGTAATGTAGTGGACTGTTACGTACTGTAATGTAGTAGACTGTTATATACTGTAATGTAGTGGACTGTCATTCAGACTGTTATATACTGTAATGTAGTGGACTGTCATTCAGACTGTTATGTACTGTAATGGACTGTCATTCAGACTGTTATATACTGTAATGTAATGGACTGTCATTCAGACTGTTATATACTGTAATGTAATGGACTGTCATTCAGACTGTTATATACTGTAATGTAGTGGACTGTCATTCAGACTGTTATATACTGTAATGGACTGTCATTCAGACTGTTATATACTGTAATGTAGTGGACTGTCATTCAAACTGTTATATACTGTAATGGACTGTCATTCAGACTGTTATATACTGTAATGGACTGTCATTCAGACTGTTATATATTGTAATGTAATGGACTGTCATTCAGACTGTTATATACTGTAATGTAGTGGACTGTCATTCAGACTGTTATATACTGTAATGGACTGTCATTCAGACTGTTATATACTGTAATGTAATGGACTGTCATTCAGACTGTTATATACTGTAATGTAGTGGACTGTCATTCAGACTGTTATATACTGTAATGTAATTGACTGTCATTCAGACTGTTATATACTGTAATGTAGTGGACTGTCATTCAGACTGTTATATACTGTAATGTAGTGGACTGTCATTCAGACTGTTATATACTGTAATGGACTGTCATTCAGACTGTTATATACTGTAATTAATGGACTGTCATTCAGACTGTTATATACTGTAATGTATTGGACTGTCATTCAGACTGTTATATACTGTAATGTAGTGGACTGTCATTCAGACTGTTATATACTGTAATGTAGTGGACTGTCATTCAGACTGTTATATACTGTAATGGACTTTTATTCAGACTGTTATATACTGTAATGTAATGGACTGTCATTCAGACTGTTATATACTGTAATGTAGTGGACTGTCATTCAGACTGTTATGTACTGTAATGGACTGTCATTCAGACTGTTATATACTGTAATGTAATGGACTGTCATTCAGACTGTTATATACTGTAATGTAATGGACTGTCATTCAGACTGCTACATACTGTAATGTAATGGACTGTCATTCAGACTGTTATATACTGTAATGTAGTGGACTGTCAATCAGACTGTTATATACTGTAATGTAGTGGACTGTCATTCAGACTGTTATATACTGTAATGTAGTGGACTGATATATAATCTAATGTAGTGGACTGTTATATACTGTAATGTAGCGGACTGTCATTCAGACTGTTATATACTGTAATGGACTGTCATTCAGACTGTTATATACTGTAATGTAATGGACTGTCATTCAGACTGTTATATACTGTAATGTAATGGACTGTCATTCAGACTGTTATATACTGTAATGTAGTGGACTGTCATTCAGACTGTTATATACTGTAATGGACTGTCATTCAGAATGTTATATACTGTAATGTAATGGACTGTCATTCAGACTGTTATATACTGTAATGTTTTGGACTGTCATTCAGACTGTTATATACTGTAATGTAATGGACTGTCATTCAGACTGTTATATACTGTAATGTAGTGGACTGTCATTCAGACTGTTATATACTGTAATGTAGTGGACTGTCATTCAGACTGTTATATACTGTAATGGACTTTTATTCAGACTGTTATATACTGTAATGTAATGGACTGTCATTCAGACTGTTATGTACTGTAATGGACTGTCATTCAGACTGTTATATACTGTAATGTAATGGACTGTCATTCAGACTGCTACATACTGTAATGTAATGGACTGTCATTCAGACTGTTATATACTGTAATGTAGTGGACTGTCATTCAGACTGTTATATACTGTAATGTAGTGGACTGTCATTCAGACTGTTATATACTGTAATGTAGTGGACTGTAACATACTGTAATGCAGTGGACTGTTATATACTGTAATGTAGTGGACTGTCATTCAGACTGGTATATACTGTAATGTAATGGTCTGTCATTCAGACTGTTATATACTGTAATGTAGTGGACTGTCATTCAGACTGTTATATACTGTAATGTAGTGGACTGTTATATACTCTAATGTAGTGGACTGTTATATACTGTAATTTAGTGGACTGTCATTCAGACTGTTATATACTGTAATGCAATGGACTGTCATTCAGACTGTTATATACAGTAATGTAGTGGACTGTCATTCAGACTGTTATATACTGTAATTTAGTGGACTGTTATATACTGTAATGTAGTGGACTGTCATTCAGACTGTTATATACTGTAATGGACTGTCATTCAGACTGTTATATACTGTAATGTAGTGGACTGTCATTCAGACTGTTATATACTGTAATGGACTGTCATTCAGACTGTTATATACTGTAATGTAATGGACTGTCATTCAGACTGTTATATACTGTAATGTAGTGGACTGTCATTCAGACTGTTATATACTGTAATGTAATGGACTGTCATTCAGACTGTTATATACTGTAATGTAGTGGACTGTCATTCAGACTGTTATATACTGTAATGTAGTGGACTGTCATTCAGACTGTTATGTACTGTAATGGACTGTCATTCAGACTGTTATATACTGTAATGTAATGGACTGTCATTCAGACTGTTATATACTGTAATGTAATGGACTGTCATTCAGACTGCTACATACTGTAATGTAATGGACTGTCATTCAGACTGTTATATACTGTAATGTAGTGGACTGTCAATCAGACTGTTATATACTGTAATGTAGTGGACTGTCATTCAGACTGTTATATACTGTAATGTAGTGGACTGTTATATACTCTAATGTAGTGGACTGTTATATACTGTAATGTAGCGGACTGTCATTCAGACTGTTATATACTGTAATGGACTGTCATTCAGACTGTTATATACTGTAATGTAATGGACTGTCATTCAGACTGTTATATACTGTAATGTAATGGACTGTCATTCAGACTGTTATATACTGTAATGTAGTGGACTGTCATTCAGACTGTTATATACTGTAATGGACTGTCATTCAGAATGTTATATACTGTAATGTAATGGACTGTCATTCAGACTGTTATATACTGTAATGTAATGGACTGTCATTCAGACTGTTATATACTGTAATGTAATGGACTGTCATTCAGACTGTTATATACTGTAATGTAGTGGACTGTCATTCAGACTGTTATATACTGTAATGGACTGTCATTCAGAATGTTATATACTGTAATGTAATGGACTGTCATTCAGACTGTTATATACTGTAATGTTTTGGACTGTCATTCAGACTGTTATATACTGTAATGTAATGGACTGTCATTCAGACTGTTATATACTGTAATGTAGTGGACTGTCATTCAGACTGTTATATACTGTAATGTAGTGGACTGTCATTCAGACTGTTATATACTGTAATGGACTTTTATTCAGACTGTTATATACTGTAATGTAATGGACTGTCATTCAGACTGTTATGTACTGTAATGGACTGTCATTCAGACTGTTATATACTGTAATGTAATGGACTGTCATTCAGACTGCTACATACTGTAATGTAATGGACTGTCATTCAGACTGTTATATACTGTAATGTAGTGGACTGTCATTCAGACTGTTATATACTGTAATGTAGTGGACTGTCATTCAGACTGTTATATACTGTAATGTAGTGGACTGTAACATACTGTAATGCAGTGGACTGTTATATACTGTAATGTAGTGGACTGTCATTCAGACTGTTATGTACTGTAATGGACTGTCATTCAGACTGTTATATACTGTAATGGACTGTCATTCAGACTGTTATATACTGTAATGTAATGGACTGTCATTCAGACTGTTATATACTGTAATGTAGTGGACTGTCATTCAGACTGTTATATACTGTAATGTAATGAACTGTCATTCAGACTGTTATATACTGTAATGTAGTGGACTGTCATTCAGACTGTTATATACTGTAATGTAGTGGACTGTCATTCAGACTGTTATATACTGTAATGTAGTGGACTGTCATTCAGACTGTTATATACTGTAATGTAGTGGACTGTTACATACTGTAATGTAGTGGACTGTTATATACTGTAATGTAGTGGACTGTCATTCAGACTGTTATATACTGTAATGTAGTGGACTGTCATTCAGACTGTTATGTACTGTAATGGACTGTCATTCAGACTGTTATATACTGTAATGTAATGGACTGTCATTCAGACTGTTATATACTGTAATGTAATGGACTGTCATTCAGACTGTTATATACTGTAATGTAGTGGACTGTCATTCAGACTGTTATATACTGTAATGTAGTGGACTGTTACATACTGTAATGTAGTGGACTGTTATATACTGTAATGTAGTGGACTGTCATTCAGACTGTTATATACTGTAATGTAGTGGACTGTCATTCAGACTGTTATGTACTGTAATGGACTGTCATTCAGACTGTTATATACTGTAATGTAATGGACTGTCATTCAGACTGTTATATACTGTAATGTAGTGGACTGTCATTCAGACTGTTATATACTGTAATGGACTGTCATTCAGACTGTTATATACTGTAATGTAATGGACTGTCATTCAGACTGCTACATACTGTAATGTAATGGACTGTCATTCAGACTGTTATATACTGTAATGTAGTGGACTGTCATTCAGACTGTTATATACTGTAATGTAGTGGACTGTCATTCAGACTGTTATATACTGTAATGTAGTGGACTGTAACATACTGTAATGCAGTGGACTGTTATATACTGTAATGTAGTGGACTGTCATTCAGACTGTTATGTACTGTAATGGACTGTCATTCAGACTGTTATATACTGTAATGTAATGGACTGTCATTCAGACTGTTATATACTGTAATGTAATGGACTGTCAATCAGACAGTTATATACTGTAATGTAGTGGACTGTCATTCAGACTGGTATATACTGTAATGGACTGTCATTCAGACTGTTATATACTGTAATGTAATGGACTGTCATTCAGACTGTTATATACTGTAATGTAATGGTCTGTCATTCAGACTGTTATATACTGTAATGTAGTGGACTGTCATTCAGACTGTTATATACTGTAATGTAGTGGACTGTTATATACTCTAATGTAGTGGACTGTTATATACTGTAATGTAGTGGACTGTCATTCAGACTGTTATATACTGTAATGCAATGGACTGTCAATCAGACTGTTATATACAGTAATGTAGTGGACTGTCATTCAGACTGTTATATACTGTAATGTAGTGGACTGTCATTCAGACTGTTATATACTGTAATGGACTGTCATTCAGACTGTTATATACTGTAATGTAGTGGACTGTCATTCAGACTGTTATATACTGTAATGGACTGTCATTCAGAATGTTATATACTGTAATGTAATGGACTGTCATTCAGACTGTTATATACTGTAATGTAGTGGACTGTCATTCAGATTGTTATATACTGTAATGTAATGGACTGTCATTCAGACTTTTATATACTGTAATGTAGTGGACTGTCATTCAGACTGTTATATACTGTAATGTAGTGGACTGTCATTCAGACTGTTATACACTGTAATGTAGTGGACTGTCATTCAGACTGTTATATACTGTAATGTAGTGGACTGTTACATACTGTAATGTAGTGGACTGTTATATACTGTAATGTAGTGGACTGTCATTCAGACTGTTATATACTGTAATGTAGTGGACTGTCATTCAGACTGTTATGTACTGTAATGGACTGTCATTCAGACTGTTATATACTGTAAGGTAATGGACTCTCATTCAGACTGTTATATACTGTAATGTAATGGACTGTCATTCAGACTGTTATATACTGTAATGTAATGGACTGTCATTCAGACTGTTATATACTGTAATGTAGTGGACTGTCATTCAGACTGTTATATACTGTAATGGACTGTCATTCAGACTGTTATATACTGTAATGTAATGGACTGTCATTCAGACTGCTACATACTGTAATGTAATGGACTGTCATTCAGACTGTTATATACTGTAATGTAGTGGACTGTCATTCAGACTGTTATATACTGTAATGTAGTGGACTGTCATTCAGACTGTTATATACTGTAATGTAGTGGACTGTAACATACTGTAATGCAGTGGACTGTTATATACTGTAATGTAGTGGACTGTCATTCAGACTGTTATGTACTGTAATGGACTGTCATTCAGACTGTTATATACTGTAATGTAATGGACTGTCATTCAGACTGTTATATACTGTAATGTAATGGACTGTCATTCAGACAGTTATATACTGTAATGTAGTGGACTGTCATTCAGACTGGTATATACTGTAATGGACTGTCATTCAGACTGTTATATACTGTAATGTAATGGACTGTCATTCAGACTGTTATATACTGTAATGTAATGGTCTGTCATTCAGACTGTTATATACTGTAATGTAGTGGACTGTCATTCAGACTGTTATATACTGTAATGTAGTGGACTGTTATATACTCTAATGTAGTGGACTGTTATATACTGTAATGTAGTGGACTGCCATTCAGACTGTTATATACTGTAATGCAATGGACTGTCATTCAGACTGTTATATACAGTAATGTAGTGGACTGTCATTCAGACTGTTATATACTGTAATTTAGTGAACTGTTATATACTGTAATGTAGTGGACTGTCATTCAGACTGTTATATACTGTAATGGACTGTCATTCAGACTGTTATATACTGTAATGTAGTGGACTGTCATTCAGACTGTTATATACTGTAATGGACTGTCATTCAGACTGTTATATACTGTAATGTAATGGACTGTCATTCAGACTGTTATATACTGTAATGTAGTGGACTGTCATTCAGATTGTTATATACTGTAATGTAATGGACTGTCATTCAGACTTTTATATACTGTAATGTAGTGGACTGTCATTCAGACTGTTATATACTGTAATGTAGTGGACTGTCATTCAGACTGTTATACACTGTAATGGACTGTCATTCAGACTGTTATATACTGTAATGTAATGGACTGTCATTCAGACTGCTACATACTGTAATGTAATGGACTGTCATTCAGACTGTTATATACTGTAATGTAGTGGACTGTCATTCAGACTGTTATATACTGTAATGTAGTGGACTGTCATTCAGACTGTTATATACTGTAATGTAGTGGACTGTAACATACTGTAATGCAGTGGACTGTTATATACTGTAATGTAGTGGACTGTCATTCAGACTGTTATGTACTGTAATGGACTGTCATTCAGACTGTTATATACTGTAATGTAATGGACTGTCATTCAGACTGTTATATACTGTAATGTAATGGACTGTCAATCAGACAGTTATATACTGTAATGTAGTGGACTGTCATTCAGACTGGTATATACTGTAATGGACTGTCATTCAGACTGTTATATACTGTAATGTAATGGACTGTCATTCAGACTGTTATATACTGTAATGTAATGGTCTGTCATTCAGACTGTTATATACTGTAATGTAGTGGACTGTCATTCAGACTGTTATATACTGTAATGTAGTGGACTGTTATATACTCTAATGTAGTGGACTGTTATATACTGTAATGTAGTGGACTGTCATTCAGACTGTTATATACTGTAATGCAATGGACTGTCAATCAGACTGTTATATACAGTAATGTAGTGGACTGTCATTCAGACTGTTATATACTGTAATGTAGTGGACTGTCATTCAGACTGTTATATACTGTAATGGACTGTCATTCAGACTGTTATATACTGTAATGTAGTGGACTGTCATTCAGACTGTTATATACTGTAATGGACTGTCATTCAGAATGTTATATACTGTAATGTAATGGACTGTCATTCAGACTGTTATATACTGTAATGTAATGGACTGTCATTCAGACTTTTATATACTGTAATGTAGTGGACTGTCATTCAGACTGTTATATACTGTAATGTAGTGGACTGTCATTCAGACTGTTATACACTGTAATGTAGTGGACTGTCATTCAGACTGTTATATACTGTAATGTAGTGGACTGTTACATACTGTAATGTAGTGGACTGTTATATACTGTAATGTAGTGGACTGTCATTCAGACTGTTATATACTGTAATGTAGTGGACTGTCATTCAGACTGTTATGTACTGTAATGGACTGTCATTCAGACTGTTATATACTGTAAGGTAATGGACTCTCATTCAGACTGTTATATACTGTAATGTAATGGACTGTCATTCAGACTGTTATATACTGTAATGTAATGGACTGTCATTCAGACTGTTATATACTGTAATGTAGTGGACTGTCATTCAGACTGTTATATACTGTAATGGACTGTCATTCAGACTGTTATATACTGTAATGTAATGGACTGTCATTCAGACTGCTACATACTGTAATGTAATGGACTGTCATTCAGACTGTTATATACTGTAATGTAGTGGACTGTCATTCAGACTGTTATATACTGTAATGTAGTGGACTGTCATTCAGACTGTTATATACTGTAATGTAGTGGACTGTAACATACTGTAATGCAGTGGACTGTTATATACTGTAATGTAGTGGACTGTCATTCAGACTGTTATGTACTGTAATGGACTGTCATTCAGACTGTTATATACTGTAATGTAATGGACTGTCATTCAGACTGTTATATACTGTAATGTAATGGACTGTCATTCAGACAGTTATATACTGTAATGTAGTGGACTGTCATTCAGACTGGTATATACTGTAATGGACTGTCATTCAGACTGTTATATACTGTAATGTAATGGACTGTCATTCAGACTGTTATATACTGTAATGTAATGGTCTGTCATTCAGACTGTTATATACTGTAATGTAGTGGACTGTCATTCAGACTGTTATATACTGTAATGTAGTGGACTGTTATATACTCTAATGTAGTGGACTGTTATATACTGTAATGTAGTGGACTGCCATTCAGACTGTTATATACTGTAATGCAATGGACTGTCATTCAGACTGTTATATACAGTAATGTAGTGGACTGTCATTCAGACTGTTATATACTGTAATTTAGTGAACTGTTATATACTGTAATGTAGTGGACTGTCATTCAGACTGTTATATACTGTAATGGACTGTCATTCAGACTGTTATATACTGTAATGTAGTGGACTGTCATTCAGACTGTTATATACTGTAATGGACTGTCATTCAGACTGTTATATACTGTAATGTAATGGACTGTCATTCAGACTGTTATATACTGTAATGTAGTGGACTGTCATTCAGATTGTTATATACTGTAATGTAATGGACTGTCATTCAGACTTTTATATACTGTAATGTAGTGGACTGTCATTCAGACTGTTATATACTGTAATGTAGTGGACTGTCATTCAGACTGTTATACACTGTAATGTAGTGGACTGTCATTCAGACTGTTATATACTGTAATGTATTGGACTGTTACATACTGTAATGTAGTGGACTGTTATATACTGTAATGTAGTGGACTGTCATTCAGACTGTTATATACTGTAATGCAATGGACTGTCAATCAGACTGTTATATACAGTAATGTAGTGGACTGTCATTCAGACTGTTATATACTGTAATTTAGTGGACTGTTATATACTGTAATGTAGTGGACTGTCATTCAGACTGTTATATACTGTAATGGACTGTCATTCAGACTGTTATATACTGTAATGTAGTGGACTGTCATTCAGACTGTTATATACTGTAATGGACTGTCATTCAGAATGTTATATACTGTAATGTAATGGACTGTCATTCAGACTGTTATATACTGTAATGTAGTGGACTGTCATTCAGATTGTTATATACTGTAATGTAATGGACTGTCATTCAGACTTTTATATACTGTAATGTAGTGGACTGTCATTCAGACTGTTATATACTGTAATGTAGTGGACTGTCATTCAGACTGTTATATACTGTAATGGACTTTTATTCAGACTGTTATATACTGTAATGTAATGGACTGTCATTCAGACTGTTATATACTGTAATGTAGTGGACTGTCATTCAGACTGTTATGTACTGTAATGGACTGTCATTCATACTGTTATATACTGTAATGTAATGGACTGTCATTCAGACTGTTATATACTGTAATGTAATGGACTGTCATTCAGACTGCTACATACTGTAATGTAATGGACTGTCATTCAGACTGTTATATACTGTAATGTAGTGGACTGTCAATCAGACTGTTATATACTGTAATGTAGTGGACTGTCATTCAGACTGTTATATACTGTAATGTAGTGGACTGTTATATACTCTAATGTAGTGGACTGTTATATACTGTAATGTAGCGGACTGTCATTCAGACTGTTATATACTGTAATGGACTGTCATTCAGACTGTTATATACTGTAATGTAATGGACTGTCATTCAGACTGTTATATACTGTAATGTAATGGACTGTCATTCAGACTGTTATATACTGTAATGTAGTGGACTGTCATTCAGACTGTTATATACTGTAATGGACTGTCATTCAGAATGTTATATACTGTAATGTAATGGACTGTCATTCAGACTGTTATATACTGTATTGTTTTGGACTGTCATTCAGACTGTTATATACTGTAATGTAATGGACTGTCATTCAGACTGTTATATACTGTAATGTAGTGGACTGTCATTCAGACTGTTATATACTGTAATGTAGTGGACTGTCATTCAGACTGTTATATACTGTAATGGACTGTCATTCAGACTGTTATATATTGTAATGTAATGGACTGTCATTCAGACTGTTATATACTGTAATGTAATGGACTGTCATTCAGACTGTTATATACTGTAATGTAGTGGACTGTCATTCAGACTGTTATATACTGTAATGTAGTGGACTGTTATATACTCTAATGTAGTGGACTGTTATATACTGTAATGTAGTGGACTGTCATTCAGACTGTTATATACTGTAATGTAGTGGACTGTCATTCAGACTGTTATATACTGTAATGGACTTTCATTCAGACTGTTATATACTGTAATGTAATGGACTGTCATTCAGACTGTTATATACTGTAATGTAGTGGACTGTCATTCAGACTGTTATGTACTGTAATGTAGTGGACTGTCATTCAGACTGTTATATACTGTAATGTAGTGGACTGTTACGTACTGTAATGTAGTAGACTGTTATATACTGTAATGTAGTGGACTGTCATTCAGACTGTTATATACTGTAATGTAGTGGACTGTCATTCAGACTGTTATGTACTGTAATGGACTGTCATTCATACTGTTATATACTGTAATGTAATGGACTGTCATTCAGACTGTTATATACTGTAATGTAATGGACTGTCATTCAGACTGTTATATACTGTAATGTAGTGGACTGTCATTCAGACTGTTATATACTGTAATGGACTGTCATTCAGACTGTTATATACTGTAATGTAGTGGACTGTCATTCAAACTGTTATATACTGTAATGGACTGTCATTCAGACTGTTATATACTGTAATGGACTGTCATTCAGACTGTTATATACTGTAATGTAATGGACTGTCATTCAGACTGTTATATACTGTAATGTAGTGGACTGTCATTCAGACTGTTATATACTGTAATGGACTGTCATTCAGACTGTTATATACTGTAATGTAATGGACTGTCATTCAGACTGTTATATACTGTAATGTAGTGGACTGTCATTCAGACTGTTATATACTGTAATGTAATTGACTGTCATTCAGACTGTTATATACTGTAATGTAGTGGACTGTCATTCAGACTGTTATATACTGTAATGTAGTGGACTGTCATTCAGACTGTTATATACTGTAATGGACTGTCATTCAGACTGTTATATACTGTAATTAATGGACTGTCATTCAGACTGTTATATACTGTAATGTATTGGACTGTCATTCAGACTGTTATATACTGTAATGTAGTGGACTGTCATTCAGACTGTTATATACTGTAATGTAGTGGACTGTCATTCAGACTGTTATATACTGTAATGGACTTTTATTCAGACTGTTATATACTGTAATGTAATGGACTGTCATTCAGACTGTTATATACTGTAATGTAGTGGACTGTCATTCAGACTGTTATGTACTGTAATGGACTGTCATTCAGACTGTTATATACTGTAATGTAATGGACTGTCATTCAGACTGTTATATACTGTAATGTAATGGACTGTCATTCAGACTGCTACATACTGTAATGTAATGGACTGTCATTCAGACTGTTATATACTGTAATGTAGTGGACTGTCAATCAGACTGTTATATACTGTAATGTAGTGGACTGTCATTCAGACTGTTATATACTGTAATGTAGTGGACTGTTATATACTCTAATGTAGTGGACTGTTATATACTGTAATGTAGCGGACTGTCATTCAGACTGTTATATACTGTAATGGACTGTCATTCAGACTGTTATATACTGTAATGTAATGGACTGTCATTCAGACTGTTATATACTGTAATGTAATGGACTGTCATTCAGACTGTTATATACTGTAATGTAGTGGACTGTCATTCAGACTGTTATATACTGTAATGGACTGTCATTCAGAATGTTATATACTGTAATGTAATGGACTGTCATTCAGACTGTTATATACTGTAATGTTTTGGACTGTCATTCAGACTGTTATATACTGTAATGTAATGGACTGTCATTCAGACTGTTATATACTGTAATGTAGTGGACTGTCATTCAGACTGTTATATACTGTAATGTAGTGGACTGTCATTCAGACTGTTATATACTGTAATGGACTTTTATTCAGACTGTTATATACTGTAATGTAATGGACTGTCATTCAGACTGTTATGTACTGTAATGGACTGTCATTCAGACTGTTATATACTGTAATGTAATGGACTGTCATTCAGACTGCTACATACTGTAATGTAATGGACTGTCATTCAGACTGTTATATACTGTAATGTAGTGGACTGTCATTCAGACTGTTATATACTGTAATGTAGTGGACTGTCATTCAGACTGTTATATACTGTAATGTAGTGGACTGTAACATACTGTAATGCAGTGGACTGTTATATACTGTAATGTAGTGGACTGTCATTCAGACTGTTATGTACTGTAATGGACTGTCATTCAGACTGTTATATACTGTAATGTAATGGACTGTCATTCAGACTGTTATATACTGTAATGTAATGGACTGTCATTCAGACAGTTATATAATGTAATGTAGTGGACTGTCATTCAGACTGGTATATACTGTAATGTAATGGTCTGTCATTCAGACTGTTATATACTGTAATGTAGTGGACTGTCATTCAGACTGTTATATACTGTAATGTAGTGGACTGTTATATACTCTAATGTAGTGGACTGTTATATACTGTAATTTAGTGGACTGTCATTCAGACTGTTATATACTGTAATGCAATGGACTGTCATTCAGACTGTTATATACAGTAATGTAGTGGACTGTCATTCAGACTGTTATATACTGTAATTTAGTGGACTGTTATATACTGTAATGTAGTGGACTGTCATTCAGACTGTTATATACTGTAATGGACTGTCATTCAGACTGTTATATACTGTAATGTAGTGGACTGTCATTCAGACTGTTATATACTGTAATGGACTGTCATTCAGACTGTTATATACTGTAATGTAATGGACTGTCATTCAGACTGTTATATACTGTAATGTAGTGGACTGTCATTCAGACTGTTATATACTGTAATGTAATGGACTGTCATTCAGACTGTTATATACTGTAATGTAGTGGACTGTCATTCAGACTGTTATATACTGTAATGTAGTGGACTGTCATTCAGACTGTTATGTACTGTAATGGACTGTCATTCAGACTGTTATATACTGTAATGTAATGGACTGTCATTCAGACTGTTATATACTGTAATGTAATGGACTGTCATTCAGACTGCTACATACTGTAATGTAATGGACTGTCATTCAGACTGTTATATACTGTAATGTAGTGGACTGTCAATCAGACTGTTATATACTGTAATGTAGTGGACTGTCATTCAGACTGTTATATACTGTAATGTAGTGGACTGTTATATACTCTAATGTAGTGGACTGTTATATACTGTAATGTAGCGGACTGTCATTCAGACTGTTATATACTGTAATGGACTGTCATTCAGACTGTTATATACTGTAATGTAATGGACTGTCATTCAGACTGTTATATACTGTAATGTAATGGACTGTCATTCAGACTGTTATATACTGTAATGTAGTGGACTGTCATTCAGACTGTTATATACTGTAATGGACTGTCATTCAGAATGTTATATACTGTAATGTAATGGACTGTCATTCAGACTGTTATATACTGTAATGTAATGGACTGTCATTCAGACTGTTATATACTGTAATGTAATGGACTGTCATTCAGACTGTTATATACTGTAATGTAGTGGACTGTCATTCAGACTGTTATATACTGTAATGGACTGTCATTCAGAATGTTATATACTGTAATGTAATGGACTGTCATTCAGACTGTTATATACTGTAATGTTTTGGACTGTCATTCAGACTGTTATATACTGTAATGTAATGGACTGTCATTCAGACTGTTATATACTGTAATGTAATGGACTGTCATTCAGACTGTTATATACTGTAACGTAATGGACTGTCATTCAGACTGTTATATACTGTAATGTAGTGGACTGTCATTCAGACTGTTATATACTGTAATGTAGTGGACTGTTACATACTGTAATGTAGTGGACTGTTATATACTGTAATGTAGTGGACTGTCATTCAGACTGTTATATACTGTAATGTAGTGGAAAGTCATTCAGACTGTTATGTACTGTAATGGACTGTCATTCAGACTGTTATATACTGTAATGTAATGGACTGTCATTCAGACTGTTATATACTGTAATGTAGTGGACTGTCATTCAGACTGTTATATACTGTAATGGACTGTCATTCAGACTGTTATATACTGTAATGTAATGGACTGTCATTCAGACTGCTACATACTGTAATGTAATGGACTGTCATTCAGACTGTTATATACTGTAATGTAGTGGACTGTCATTCAGACTGTTATATACTGTAATGTAGTGGACTGTCATTCAGACTGTTATATACTGTAATGTAGTGGACTGTAACATACTGTAATGCAGTGGACTGTTATATACTGTAATGTAGTGGACTGTCATTCAGACTGTTATGTACTGTAATGGACTGTCATTCAGACTGTTATATACTGTAATGTAATGGACTGTCATTCAGACTGTTATATACTGTAATGTAATGGACTGTCAATCAGACAGTTATATACTGTAATGTAGTGGACTGTCATTCAGACTGGTATATACTGTAATGGACTGTCATTCAGACTGTTATATACTGTAATGTAATGGACTGTCATTCAGACTGTTATATACTGTAATGTAATGGTCTGTCATTCAGACTGTTATATACTGTAATGTAGTGGACTGTCATTCAGACTGTTATATACTGTAATGTAGTGGACTGTTATATACTCTAATGTAGTGGACTGTTATATACTGTAATGTAGTGGACTGTCATTCAGACTGTTATATACTGTAATGCAATGGACTGTCAATCAGACTGTTATATACAGTAATGTAGTGGACTGTCATTCAGACTGTTATATACTGTAATGTAGTGGACTGTCATTCAGACTGTTATATACTGTAATGGACTGTCATTCAGACTGTTATATACTGTAATGTAGTGGACTGTCATTCAGACTGTTATATACTGTAATGGACTGTCATTCAGAATGTTATATACTGTAATGTAATGGACTGTCATTCAGACTGTTATATACTGTAATGTAGTGGACTGTCATTCAGATTGTTATATACTGTAATGTAATGGACTGTCATTCAGACTTTTATATACTGTAATGTAGTGGACTGTCATTCAGACTGTTATATACTGTAATGTAGTGGACTGTCATTCAGACTGTTATACACTGTAATGTAGTGGACTGTCATTCAGACTGTTATATACTGTAATGTAGTGGACTGTTACATACTGTAATGTAGTGGACTGTTATATACTGTAATGTAGTGGACTGTCATTCAGACTGTTATATACTGTAATGTAGTGGACTGTCATTCAGACTGTTATGTACTGTAATGGACTGTCATTCAGACTGTTATATACTGTAAGGTAATGGACTCTCATTCAGACTGTTATATACTGTAATGTAATGGACTGTCATTCAGACTGTTATATACTGTAATGTAATGGACTGTCATTCAGACTGTTATATACTGTAATGTAGTGGACTGTCATTCAGACTGTTATATACTGTAATGGACTGTCATTCAGACTGTTATATACTGTAATGTAATGGACTGTCATTCAGACTGCTACATACTGTAATGTAATGGACTGTCATTCAGACTGTTATATACTGTAATGTAGTGGACTGTCATTCAGACTGTTATATACTGTAATGTAGTGGACTGTCATTCAGACTGTTATATACTGTAATGTAGTGGACTGTAACATACTGTAATGCAGTGGACTGTTATATACTGTAATGTAGTGGACTGTCATTCAGACTGTTATGTACTGTAATGGACTGTCATTCAGACTGTTATATACTGTAATGTAATGGACTGTCATTCAGACTGTTATATACTGTAATGTAATGGACTGTCATTCAGACAGTTATATACTGTAATGTAGTGGACTGTCATTCAGACTGGTATATACTGTAATGGACTGTCATTCAGACTGTTATATACTGTAATGTAATGGACTGTCATTCAGACTGTTATATACTGTAATGTAATGGTCTGTCATTCAGACTGTTATATACTGTAATGTAGTGGACTGTCATTCAGACTGTTATATACTGTAATGTAGTGGACTGTTATATACTCTAATGTAGTGGACTGTTATATACTGTAATGTAGTGGACTGCCATTCAGACTGTTATATACTGTAATGCAATGGACTGTCATCCAGACTGTTATATACAGTAATGTAGTGGACTGTCATTCAGACTGTTATATACTGTAATTTAGTGAACTGTTATATACTGTAATGTAGTGGACTGTCATTCAGACTGTTATATACTGTAATGGACTGTCATTCAGACTGTTATATACTGTAATGTAGTGGACTGTCATTCAGACTGTTATATACTGTAATGGACTGTCATTCAGACTGTTATATACTGTAATGTAATGGACTGTCATTCAGACTGTTATATACTGTAATGTAGTGGACTGTCATTCAGATTGTTATATACTGTAATGTAATGGACTGTCATTCAGACTTTTATATACTGTAATGTAGTGGACTGTCATTCAGACTGTTATATACTGTAATGTAGTGGACTGTCATTCAGACTGTTATACACTGTAATGTAGTGGACTGTCATTCAGACTGTTATATACTGTAATGTATTGGACTGTTACATACTGTAATGTAGTGGACTGTTATATACTGTAATGTAGTGGACTGTCATTCAGACTGTTATATACTGTAATGCAATGGACTGTCAATCAGACTGTTATATACAGTAATGTAGTGGACTGTCATTCAGACTGTTATATACTGTAATTTAGTGGACTGTTATATACTGTAATGTAGTGGACTGTCATTCAGACTGTTATATACTGTAATGGACTGTCATTCAGACTGTTATATACTGTAATGTAGTGGACTGTCATTCAGACTGTTATATACTGTAATGGACTGTCATTCAGAATGTTATATACTGTAATGTAATGGACTGTCATTCAGACTGTTATATACTGTAATGTAGTGGACTGTCATTCAGATTGTTATATACTGTAATGTAATGGACTGTCATTCAGACTTTTATATACTGTAATGTAGTGGACTGTCATTCAGACTGTTATATACTGTAATGTAGTGGACTGTCATTCAGACTGTTATACACTGTAATGTAGTGGACTGTCATTCAGACTGTTATATACTGTAATGTAGTGGACTGTTACATACTGTAATGTAGTGGACTGTTATATACTGTAATGTAGTGGACTGTCATTCAGACTGTTATATACTGTAATGTAGTGGACTGTCATTCAGACTGTTATGTACTGTAATGGACTGTCATTCAGACTGTTATATACTGTAAGGTAATGGACTCTCATTCAGACTGTTATATACTGTAATGTAATGGACTGTCATTCAGACTGTTATATACTGTAATGTAATGGACTGTCATTCAGACTGTTATATACTGTAATGTAGTGGACTGTCATTCAGACTGTTATATACTGTAATGGACTGTCATTCAGACTGTTATATACTGTAATGTAATGGACTGTCATTCAGACTGCTACATACTGTAATGTAATGGAATGTCATTCAGACTGTTATATACTGTAATGTAGTGGACTGTCATTCAGACTGTTATATACTGTAATGTAGTGGACTGTCATTCAGACTGTTATATACTGTAATGTAGTGGACTGTAACATACTGTAATGCAGTGGACTGTTATATACTGTAATGTAGTGGACTGTCATTCAGACTGTTATGTACTGTAATGGACTGTCATTCAGACTGTTATATACTGTAATGTAATGGACTGTCATTCAGACTGTTATATACTGTAATGTAATGGACTGTCATTCAGACAGTTATATACTGTAATGTAGTGGACTGTCATTCAGACTGGTATATACTGTAATGGACTGTCATTCAGACTGTTATATACTGTAATGTAATGGACTGTCATTCAGACTGTTATATACTGTAATGTAATGGTCTGTCATTCAGACTGTTATATACTGTAATGTAGTGGACTGTCATTCAGACTGTTATATACTGTAATGTAGTGGACTGTTATATACTCTAATGTAGTGGACTGTTATATACTGTAATGTAGTGGACTGCCATTCAGACTGTTATATACTGTAATGCAATGGACTGTCATTCAGACTGTTATATACAGTAATGTAGTGGACTGTCATTCAGACTGTTATATACTGTAATTTAGTGAACTGTTATATACTGTAATGTAGTGGACTGTCATTCAGACTGTTATATACTGTAATGGACTGTCATTCAGACTGTTATATACTGTAATGTAGTGGACTGTCATTCAGACTGTTATATACTGTAATGGACTGTCATTCAGACTGTTATATACTGTAATGTAATGGACTGTCATTCAGACTGTTATATACTGTAATGTAGTGGACTGTCATTCAGATTGTTATATACTGTAATGTAATGGACTGTCATTCAGACTTTTATATACTGTAATGTAGTGGACTGTCATTCAGACTGTTATATACTGTAATGTAGTGGACTGTCATTCAGACTGTTATACACTGTAATGTAGTGGACTGTCATTCAGACTGTTATATACTGTAATGTATTGGACTGTTACATACTGTAATGTAGTGGACTGTTATATACTGTAATGTAGTGGACTGTCATTCAGACTGTTATATACTGTAATGTAGTGGACTGTCATTCAGACTGTTATATACTGTAATGGACTGTCATTCAGACTGTTATATACTGTAATGTAATGGACTGTCATTCAGACTGTTACATACTGTAATGTAGTGGACTGTCATTCAGATTGTTATATACTGTAATGTAATGGACTGTCATTCAGACTTTTATATACTGTAATGTAGTGGACTGTCATTCAGACTGTTATATACTGTAATGTAGTGGACTGTCATTCAGACTGTTATACACTGTAATGTAGTGGACTGTCATTCAGACTGTTATATACTGTAATGTAGTGGACTGTTACATACTGTAATGTAGTGGACTGTTATATACTGTAATGTAGTGGACTGTCATTCAGACTGTTATATACTGTAATGTAGTGGACTGTCATTCAGACTGTTATGTACTGTAATGGACTGTCATTCAGACTGTTATATACTGTAATGTAATGGACTGTCATTCAGACTGTTATATACTGTAATGTAATGGACTGTCATTCAGACTGTTATATACTGTAATGTAGTGGACTGTCATTCAGACTGTTATATACTGTAATGTAGTGGACTGTCATTCAGACTGTTATATACTGTAATGTAGTCGACTGTTACATACTGTAATGTAGTGGACTGTTATATACTGTAATGTAGTGGACTGTCATTCAGACTGTTATATACTGTAATGTAGTGGACTGTCATTCAGACTGTTATGTACTGTAATGGACTGTCATTCAGACTGTTATATACTGTAAGGTAATGGACTGTCATTCAGACTGTTATATACTGCAATGTAATGGACTGTCATTCAGACTATTATATACTGTAATGTAATGGACTGTCATTCAGACTGTTATATACTGTAATGTAGTGGACTGTCATTCAGACTGTTATATACTGTAATGGACTGTCATTCAGACTGTTATATACTGTAATGTAATGGACTGTCATTCAGACTGTTATATACTGTAATGTAATGGACTGTCATTCAGACTGTTATATACTGTAATGTAGTGGACTGTCATTCAGACTGTTATATACTGTAATGTAGTGGACTGTTATATACTCTAATGTAGTGGACTGTTTTATACTGTAATGTAGTGGACTGTCATTCAGACTGTTATATACTGTAATGTAGTGGACTGTCATTCAGACTGTTATGTACTGTAATGGACTGTCATTCAGACTGTTATATACTGTAATGTAATGGACTGTCATACAGACTGTTATATACTGTAATGTAATGGACTGTCATTCAGACTGTTATATACTGTAATGTAATGGACTGTAATTCAGAATGTTATATACTGTAATGTAGTGGACTGTCATTCAGACTGTTATATACTGTAATGGACTGTCATTCAGACTGTTATATACTGTAATGTAATGGACTGTCATTCAGACTGCTACATACTGTAATGTAATGGACTGTCATTCAGACTGTTATATACTGTAATGTAGTGGACTGTCAATCAGACTGTTATATACTGTAATGTAGTGGACTGTCATTCAGACTGTTATATACTGTAATGTAGTGGACTGTTATATACTCTAATGTAGTGGACTGTTATATACTGTAATGTAGCGGACTGTCATTCAGACTGTTATATACTGTAATGGACTGTCATTCAGACTGTTATATACTGTAATGTAATGGACTGTCATTCAGACTGTTATATACTGTAATGTAATGGACTGTCATTCAGACTGTTATATACAGTAATGTATTGGACTGTCATTCAGACTGTTATATACTGTAATGTAGTGGACTGTTATATACTGTTATGTAGTGGACTGTCATTCAGACTGTTATATACTGTAATGGACTGTCATTCAGACTGTTATATACTGTAATGTAATGGACTGTCATTCAGACTGTTATATACTGTAATGTAGTGGACTGTCATTCAGACTTTTATATACTGTAATGGACTGTCATTCAGAATGTTATATACTGTAATGTAATGGACTGTCATTCAGACTGTTATATACTGTAATGTTTTGGACTGTCATTCAGACTGTTATATACTGTAATGTAATGGACTGTCATTCAGACTGTTATATACTGTAATGTAGTGGACTGTCATTCAGACTGTTATATACTGTAATGTAGTGGACTGTCATTCAGACTGTTATATACTGTAATGGACTTTTATTCAGACTGTTATATACTGTAATGTAATGGACTGTCATTCAGACTGTTATGTACTGTAATGGACTGTCATTCAGACTGTTATATACTGTAATGTAATGGACTGTCATTCAGACTGCTACATACTGTAATGTAATGGACTGTCATTCAGACTGTTATATACTGTAATGTAGAGGACTGTCATTCAGACTGTTATATACTGTAATGTAGTGGACTGTCATTCAGACTGTTATATACTGTAATGTAGTGGACTGTAACATACTGTAATGCAGTGGACTGTTATATACTGTAATGTAGTGGACTGTCATTCAGACTGTTATGTACTGTGATGGACTGTCATTCAGACTGTTATATACTGTAATGTAATGGACTGTCATTCAGACTGTTATATACTGTAATGTAATGGACTGTCATTCAGACAGTTATATACTGTAATGTAGTGGACTGTCATTCAGACTGGTATATACTGTAATGTAATGGTCTGTCATTCAGACTGTTATATACTGTAATGTAGTGGACTGTCATTCAGACTGTTATATACTGTAATGTAGTGGACTGTTATATACTCTAATGTAGTGGACTGTTATATACTGTAATGTAGTGGACTGTCATTCAGACTGTTATATACTGTAATGCAATGGACTGTCATTCAGACTGTTATATACAGTAATGTAGTGGACTGTCATTCAGACTGTTATATACTGTAATTTAGTGGACTGTTATATACTGTAATGTAGTGGACTGTCATTCAGACTGTTATATACTGTAATGGACTGTCATTCAGACTGTTATATACTGTAATGTAGTGGACTGTCATTCAGACTGTTATATACTGTAATGGACTGTCATTCAGACTGTTATATACTGTAATGTAATGGACTGTCATTCAGACTGTTATATACTGTAATGTAGTGGACTGTCATTCAGACTGTTATATACTGTAATGTAATGGACTGTCATTCAGACTGTTATATACTGTAATGTAGTGGACTGTCATTCAGACTGTTATATACTGTAATGTAGTGGACTGTCATTCAGACTGTTATATACTGTAATGTAGTGGACTGTCATTCAGACTGTTATATACTGTAATGTAGTGGACTGTTACATACTGTAATGTAGTGGACTGTTATATACTGTAATGTAGTGGACTGTCATTCAGACTGTTATATACTGTAATGTAGTGGACTGTCATTCAGACTGTTATGTACTGTAATGGACTGTCATTCAGACTGTTATATACTGTAATGTAATGGACTGTCATTCAGACTGTTATATACTGTAATGTAATGGACTGTCATTCAGACTGTTATATACTGTAATGTAGTGGACTATCATTCAGACTGTTATATACTGTAATGTAGTGGACTGTTACATACTGTAATGTAGTGGACTGTTATATACTGTAATGTAGTGGACTGTCATTCAGACTGTTATATACTGTAATGTAGTGGACTGTCATTCAGACTGTTATGTACTGTAATGGACTGTCATTCAGACTGTTATATACTGTAAGGTAATGGACTCTCATTCAGACTGTTATATACTGTAATGTAATGGACTGTCATTCAGACTAATATATACTGTAATGTAATGGACTGTCATTCAGACTGTTATATACTGTAATGTAGTGGACTGTCATTCAGACTGTTATATACTGTAATGGACTGTCATTCAGACTGTTATATACTGTAATGTAATGGACTGTCATTCAGACTGCTACATACTGTAATGTAATGGACTGTCATTCAGACTGTTATATACTGTAATGTAGTGGACTGTCATTCAGACTGTTATATACTGTAATGTAGTGGACTGTCATTCAGACTGTTATATACTGTAATGTAGTGGACTGTAACATACTGTAATGCAGTGGACTGTTATATACTGTAATGTAGTGGACTGTCATTCAGACTGTTATGTACTGTAATGGACTGTCATTCAGACTGTTATATACTGTAATGTAATGGACTGTCATTCAGACTGTTATATACTGTAATGTAATGGACTGTCAATCAGACAGTTATATACTGTAATGTAGTGGACAGTCATTCAGACTGGTATATACTGTAATGGACTGTCATTCAGAATGTTATATACTGTAATGTAATGGACTGTCATTCAGACTGTTATATACTGTAATGTAATGGTCTGTCATTCAGACTGTTATATACTGTAATGTAGTGGACTGTCATTCAGACTGTTATATACTGTAATGTAGTGGACTGTTATATACTCTAATGTAGTGGACTGTTATATACTGTAATGTAGTGGACTGTCATTCAGACTGTTATATACTGTAATGCAATGGACTGTCATTCAGACTGTTATAAACAGTAATGTAGTGGACTGTCATTCAGACTGTTATATACTGTAATTTAGTGGACTGTTATATACTGTAATGTAGTGGACTGTCATTCAGACTGTTATATACTGTAATGGACTGTCATTCAGACTGTTATATACTGTAATGTAGTGGACTGTCATTCAGACTGTTATATACTGTAATGGACTGTCATTCAGACTGTTATATACTGTAATGTAATGGACTGTCATTCAGACTGTTATATACTGTAATGTAGTGGACTGTCATTCAGATTGTTATATACTGTAATGTAATGGACTGTCATTCAGACTTCTATATACTGTAATGTAGTGGACTGTCATTCAGACTGTTATATACTGTAATGTAGTGGACTGTCATTCAGACTGTTATACACTATAATGTAGTAGACTGTCATTCAGACTGTTATATACTGTAATGTAGTGGACTGTTACATACTGTAATGTAGTGGACTGTTATATACTGTAATGTAGTGGACTGTCATTCAGACTGTTATATACTGTAATGTAGTGGACTGTCATTCAGACTGTTATGTACTGTAATGGACTGTCATTCAGACTGTTATATACTGTAATGTAATGGACTGTCATTCAGACTGTTATTTACTGTAATGTAATGGACTGTCATTCAGACTGTTATATACTGTAATGTAGTGGACTGTCATTCAGACTGTTATATACTGTAATGTAGTGGACTGTTACATACTGTAATGTAGTGGACTGTTATATACTGTAATGTAGTGGACTGTCATTCAGACTGTTATATACTGTAATGTAGTGGACTGTCATTCAGACTGTTATGTACTGTAATGGACTGTCATTCAGACTGTTATATACTGTAAGGTAATGGACTCTCATTCAGACTGTTATATACTGTAATGTAATGGACTGTCATTCAGACTGTTATATACTGTAATGTAATGGACTGTCATTCAGACTGTTATATACTGTAATGTAGTGGACTGTCATTCAGACTGTTATATACTGTAATGGACTGTCATTCAGACTGTTATATACTGTAATGTAATGGACTGTCATTCAGACTGCTACATACTGTAATGTAATGGACTGTCATTCATACTGTTATATACTGTAATGTAGTGGACTGTCATTCAGACTGTTATATACTGTAATGTAGTGGACTGTCATTCAGACTGTTATATACTGTAATGTAGTGGACTGTAACATACTGTAATGCAGTGGACTGTTATATACTGTAATGTAGTGGACTGTCATTCAGACTGTTATGTACTGTAATGGACTGTCATTCAGACTGTTATATACTGTAATGTAATGGACTGTCATTCAGACTGTTATATACTGTAATGTAATGGACTGTCATTCAGACAGTTATATACTGTAATGTAGTGGACTGTCATTCAGACTGGTATATACTGTAATGGACTGTCATTCAGACTGTTATATACTGTAATGTAATGGACTGTCATTCAGACTGTTATATACTGTAATGTAATGGTCTGTCATTCAGACTGTTATATACTGTAATGTAGTGGACTGTCATTCAGACTGTTATATACTGTAATGTAGTGGACTGTTATATACTCTAATGTAGTGGACTGTTATATACTGTAATGTAGTGGACTGCCATTCAGACTGTTATATACTGTAATGCAATGGACTGTCATTCAGACTGTTATATACAGTAATGTAGTGGACTGTCATTCAGACTGTTATATACTGTAATTTAGTGGACTGTTATATACTGTAATGTAGTGGACTGTCATTCAGACTGTTATATACTGTAATGGACTGTCATTCAGACTGTTATATACTGTAATGTAGTGGACTGTCATTCAGACTGTTATATACTGTAATGGACTGTCATTCAGACTGTTATATACTGTAATGTAATGGACTGTCATTCAGACTGTTATATACTGTAATGTAGTGGACTGTCATTCAGATTGTTATATACTGTAATGTAATGGACTGTCATTCAGACTTTTATATACTGTAATGTAGTGGACTGTCATTCAGACTGTTATATACTGTAATGTAGTGGACTGTCATTCAGACTGTTATACACTGTAATGTAGTGGACTGTCATTCAGACTGTTATATACTGTAATGTAGTGGACTGTTACATACTGTAATGTAGTGGACTGTTATATACTGTAATGTAGTGGACTGTCATTCAGACTGTTATATACTGTAATGTAGTGGACTGTCATTCAGACTGTTATATACTGTAATGGACTGTCATTCAGACTGTTATATACTGTAATGTAATGGACTGTCATTCAGACTGTTATATACTGTAATGAAGTGGACTGTCATTCAGATTGTTATATACTGTAATGTAATGGACTGTCATTCAGACTTTTATATACTGTAATGTAGTGGACTGTCATTCAGACTGTTATATACTGTAATGTAGTGGACTGTCATTCAGACTGTTATACACTGTAATGTAGTGGACTGTCATTCAGACTGTTATATACTGTAATGTAGTGGACTGTCATTCAGACTGTTATGTACTGTAATGGACTGTCATTCAGACTGTTATATACTGTAATGTAATGGACTGTCATTCAGACTGTTATATACTGTAATGTAATGGACTGTCATTCAGACTGTTATATACTGTAATGTAGTGGACTGTCATTCAGACTGTTATATACTGTAATGTAGTGGACTGTCATTCAGACTGTTATATACTGTAATGTAGTCGACTGTTACATACTGTAATGTAGTGGACTGTTATATACTGTAATGTAGTGGACTGTCATTCAGACTGTTATATACTGTAATGTAGTGGACTGTCATTCAGACTGTTATGTACTGTAATGGACTGTCATTCAGACTGTTATATACTGTAAGGTAATGGACTGTCATTCAGACTGTTATATACTGTAATGTAATGGACTGTCATTCAGACTATTATATACTGTAATGTAATGGACTGTCATTCAGACTGTTATATACTGTAATGTAGTGGACTGTCATTCAGACTGTTATATACTGTAATGGACTGTCATTCAGACTGTTATATACTGTAATGTAATGGACTGTCATTCAGACTGTTATATACTGTAATGTAATGGACTGTCATTCAGACTGTTATATACTGTAATGTAGTGGACTGTCATTCAGACTGTTATATACTGTAATGTAGTGGACTGTTATATACTCTAATGTAGTGGACTGTTATATACTGTAATGTAGTGGACTGTCATTCAGACTGTTATATACTGTAATGTAGTGGACTGTCATTCAGACTGTTATATACTGTAATGGACTTTCATTCAGACTGTTATATACTGTAATGTAATGGACTGTCATTCAGACTGTTATATACTGTAATGTAGTGGACTGTCATTCAGACTGTTATGTACTGTAATGTAGTGGACTGTCATTCAGACTGTTATATACTGTAATGTAGTGGACTGTTACGTACTGTAATGTAGTGGACTGTTATATACTGTAATGTAGTTGACTGTCATTCAGACTGTTATATACTGTAATGTAGTGGACTGTCATTCAGACTGTTATGTTCTGTAATGGACTGTCATTCAGACTGTTATATACTGTAATGTAATGGACTGTCATACAGACTGTTATATACTGTAATGTAATGGACTGTCATTCAGACTGTTATATACTGTAATGTAATGGACTGTCATTCAGACTGTTATATACTGTAATGTAGTGGACTGTCATTCAGACTGTTATATACTGTAATGGACTGTCATTCAGACTGTTATATACTGTAATGTAATGGACTGTCATTCAGACTGTTATATACTGTAATGTAATGGACTGTCATTCAGACTGTTATATACTGTAATGTAGTGGACTGTTACATACTGTAATGTAGTGGACTGTCATTCAGTCTCTTGAGGATACCCTAGGATAGGGGGCGCCACAGCACATTTTGAAAAAAAATTGTTCCCATTTTCAACGTCCTACTAATCAAACTCAGAAGCTAGGGCATGCATATACTTATTATATATGGATAGAAAACACTCTAAAGTTTCTAAAACTGTTTGAATGGTGTCTGTGAGTATAACAGAACTCAAATGGCAGTCAAAACCCCGAGACCGATTGAAACAGGAAGTGGAATTCTGAATTGTGGACTCGACTTCTCATCTTTCCTTATTAATCACACCGTTAACAATGGTTCAGTGAGCACTTCCTATTGCTTCCACTAGATGTCGCCAGTCTTTTCACAGTGGTTTGAGCCTTATACAGTCGAAACTCAGTGAATGAGACGAGTTGCAAATTGGTCACAGGGGATGGGCCATCACCATTATGACGCCGGCGGCCATGTCAACCCCCACCTTTGGAAACGGTTTTAAAGGCCATGAAATCATCCCCCTCGAATCTTATTGGCTCTCTTGGTGTTACAGGCCCTGAAGATTAATGTTTTACAACGTTTGACATGTTTGAACGAACCTACAGGCGGGAGAATCTCATTTTATCCGGAACTTCAGCCCTGCGCTTGGAGAGAGCCATAGGACGCGCTACCAACAGCAGGCTAATGGAACGTGAAGTATGGACTTTTTGACCGAAAATACATCTGTTGTGGACCTGGGATGCTTTCTGATGAAGACAACTAAAGGTAGGCGATTAATGACAATATTATACAAGATGAGATGTGACATGCGATTGTTTCCAAGATGGCGCCGAGCTCTGTATATTAGCTCATTTTCTGAGTATCGCATCTCCTTTTATCGCAAAGTGTGATTACCCAGTAAAGTTAATTTAAAATCTGGTATGACAGGTGTTCTCAAGAGATATTCATCTATAAATGTTAGATTGACAATATAAATTTAAAAAATCGTTATAGGATAGTAATTTAGGGAAATGTAGCATTGTTTACCGGGACGCATTTGAGGGGAAATTATTTAGTCAACCTCAGACAGAGATGTAAAATGCTGTTTTTATATATAAATATGACCTTTATTGAACAAAAGAATGCATGCATTGTATAACATGATGTCCTAGGGGTGCCATCTGATGAAGTTTGTAAAAGGTTAGTGCTGCATTTAGCTGTTTTTTGATTATATGTGATGCAAGTGGTTGGTCGGAAAATGGCTATGAAGCTGCTTTTTACGATGGACTCATCTAACATAATCTAATGATTTGCTTTTCCTGTAAAACCTTTTTGAAATCGGACGAATTGGGTCGATTTAGGAGAGGTGTATCTATAAAAAAAATATATATATATATATATATATATTTTTTTAAATTATGATTTTTTTTTTATGCTAATTGGCGATATGATTTTTCGCTGGATTTTGATCCCGCTGACGGGATGAGACGCTGAAGAGGTTCTAAGTGAAAGGGAGGGATTGATTAATAAAAGTGGGCCTAGTCTACTGTGTGACTGTAAACCTATTCAGAGGTAGGTAGGTAGGTCTGTCTGGCTTCCAGCTGTTGGGCATTAGTAGTGCAGATGTTTTCGAAATAGTGGTGGGCAGAACAATGGTCAATCACCTTTATTAAGCTGTGAACGTTTTTCTATGTGCCAATACCAAGCCACATACTGCTGCAGAAAACATTGGATCAGATCAGATACATCAGATACATCAACATCAGATCAGATCAGATACATCAACAGGATGTTAGGACGGGAGATCAGATACATCAACAGGATGTTAGGACGGGAGATCAGATACATCAACAGGATGTTAGGACGGGAGATCAGATACATCAACAGGATGTTAGGACGGGAGATCAGATGCATCAACAGGATGTTAGGACGGGAGATCAGATACATCAACAGGATGTTAGGACGGGAGATCAGATACATCAACAGGATGTTAGGACGGGAGATCAGATACATCAACAGGATGTTAGGACGGGAGATCAGATACATCAACAGGATGTTAGGACGGGAGATCAGATACATCAACAGGATGTTAGGACGGGAGGTGAGATACATCAACAGGATGTTAGGACGGGAGGTCAGATACATCAACAGGAGGTTAGGACGGGAGTGCAGATACATCAACAGGATGTTAGAACGGGAGGTCAGATACATCAACAGGATGCTAGGACGGGAGGTCAGATACATCAACAGGATGATAGGACGGGAGGTCAGATACATCAACAGGATGTTAGGACGGGAGGTCAGATACATCAACAGGATGTTAGGACGGGAGGTCAGATACATCAACAGGATGTTAGGACGGGAGGTGAGATACATCAACAGGATGTTAGGACGGGAGGTGAGATACATCAACAGGATGTTAGGACGGGAGGTGAGATACATCAACAGGATGTTAGGACGGGAGGTGAGATACATCAACAGGATGTTAGGACGGGAGGTGAGATACATCAACAGGATGTTAGGACGGGAGGTGAGATACATCAACAGGATGTTAGGACGGGAGGTGAGATACATCAACAGGATGTTTGGACGGAAGGTGAGATACATCAACAGGATGTTAGGGCGGGATATCAGATACATCAACAGGATGTTAGGGCGGAATATCAGATACATCAACAGGATGTTAGGGCGGGAGATCAGATGCATCAACAGGATGTTAGGGCGGGAGATCAGATGCATCAACAGGATGTTAGGGCGGGAGATCAGATACATCAACAGGATGTTAGGACGGGAGGTCAGATACATCAACAGGATGTTAGGACGGGAGGTCAGATACATCAACAGGATGTTAGGATGGGCGATCAGATACATCAACAGGATGTTAGGACGGGCGATCAGATACATCAACAGGATGTTAGGACGGGAGATCAGATACATCAACAGGATGTTAGTGTAACCGATGTGAAATGGCTAGTTAGTTAGCGGTGGTGCGCGCTAATAGCATTTCAATCAGTGACGTCACTCGCTCTGAGACCTGAAGTAGGGTTTCCCCTTGCGTTGCAAGGGCCGCGGCTTTTGTGGCGCGATGGGTAACGATGCTTCGTGTGGTGTCAGTTGTTGATGTGTGCAAGGGTCCCTGGTTCGAGCCCGGGTTGGGGTGAAGAGAGGGACGGAACCTACACTGTTACATTGATGCTGTTGACCCGGATCATTGGTTGCTGCGGAAAAGGAGGAGGTCAAAGGGGGGGTGAGTGTAACCGATGTGAAATGGCTAGTTAGTTAGCGGTGGTGCGCGCTAATAGCATTTCAATCAGTGACGTCACTCGCTCTGAGACCTGAAGTAGGGTTTCCCCTTGCGTTGCAAGGGCCGCGGCTTTTGTGGCGCGATGGGTAACGATGCTTCGTGGGGTGTCAGTTGTTGATGTGTGCAAGGGTCCCTGGTTCGAGCCCGGGTTGGGGCGAAGAGAGGGACGGAACCTACACTGTTACATTAGGACGGGAGATCAGATACATCAACAGGATGTTAGGAAGGGAGATCAGATACATCAACAGGATGTTAGGACGGGAGATCAGATACATCAACAGGATGTTAGGACGGGAGGTCAGATACATCAACAGGATGTTAGGACGGGAGGTCAGATACATCAACAGGATGTTAGGACGGGAGGTCAGATACATCAACAGGATGTTAGGACGGGAGGTCAGATACATCAACAGGATGTTAGGACGGGAGGACAGATACATCAACAGGATGTTAGAGATGATGGTGATGTAGTTGAAGATGTGAGAAAGGGATGATGGTGATGTAGTTGAGGAAGTGAGATGGGGATGATGATGGTGATGTAGTTGAAGAAGTGAGACAGGGATGATGGTGATGTAGTTGAAGAAGTGAGACAGGGATGATGGTGATGTAGTTGAGGAAGTGAGATGGGGATGATGGTGATGTAGTTGAAGAAGTGAGACAGGGATGATGGTGATGTAGTTGAAAATGTGAGACGGGGATGATGGTGATGTAGTTGAGGAAGTGAGACACGTATGATGGTGATGTAGTTGAAGAAGTGAGACAGGGATGATGGTGATGTAGTTGAGGAAGTGAGATGGGGATGATGGTGATGTAGTTGAGGAAGTGAGACAGGGATGATGGTGATGTAGTTGAGGAAGTGAGACAGGGATGATGGTGATGTAATTGAAGAAGCTGGGAGACAGGGATGAGGGTGATGTAGTTGAGGAAGTGAGACGGGGATGATGGAGATGTAGTTGAAGAAGCTGGGAGACAGGGATGAGGGTGATGCAGTTGAGGAAGTGAGACAGGGAGGATGGTGATGTAGATAAAGATGTGAGACAGGGATGATGGTGATGTAGTTGAAGATGTGAGACAGGGATGATGGTGATGTAGTTGAAGATGTGAGACAGGGATGATGGTGATGTAGTTGAGGAAGTGAGACAGGGGTGAGGTAGTTGAATATGTGAGACAGGGATGATGGTGATGTAGTTGAGGAAGTGAAACAGGGACGATGGTGAGGTAGTTGAATATGTGAGACAGGGATGATGGTGATGTAGTTGAGGAAGTGAAACAGGGATGATGGTGATGTAGTTGAAGATGTGAGACAGGGATGATGGTGATGTAGTTGAGGAAGTGAGACAGGGGTGAGGTAGTTGAATATGTGAGACAGGGATGATGGTGATGTAGTTGAGGAAGTGAAACAGGGACGATGGTGATGTAGTTGAAGATGTGAGACAGGGATGATGGTGGTGTAGTTGGGGAAGTGAGACAGGGATGATGGTGATGTAGTTGAAGAAGTGAGATGGGGATGATGGTGATATAGTTGAAGAAGTGAGACAGGGATGATGGGGATGTAGTTGAAGAAGTGAGATGGGGATGATGGTGATGTAGTTGAGGAAGTGAGACAGGGATGATGGTGATGTAGTTTAGGAAGTGAGACAGAGATGATGGTGATGTAGTTGAGGAAGTGAGACAGGGATGATGGTGATGTAGTTGAGGAAGTGAGACAGGGATGATGGAGATGTAGTTGAGGAAGTGTGACAGGGATGATGGAGATGTAGTTCAAGATGTGAGACAGGGATGATGGTGATGTAGTTGAGGAAGTGAGACAGGGATGATGGTGATGTAGTTGAAGATGTGAGACAGGGATGATGGTGATGTAGTTCATATTATCGTTGTTTATGAGGACACATTCTTCAACTATAGTTTATGGGGACACTGACTATGGGATGCAGGGTTTATGAAGTAGAATAGTTTCAGGTCTTCAGTGATGATGGATATTGGTTGTGTTGACTTATTTAACGTACCGGGTCAAATGATTGGACACATGACACATGAATGAAAGTACAGGATGACACAAATGAATGGGACAATTTTATTGACGCATCAAATAACATAAAACAATTAAATTATTAAAATGTCGCTTTACTTTCATCACAAATTATAATCTTTAATGTTTGAATATATTTTGAATACATTAGGTTTGACTTATGCGGTAAAGTGTTTCTAAAATGTACGTAAAGGCTTAGAAAAATACATTTTAACTAACAAATTGTCTAGATACTAAAACCGTCACTTATGACGCATGCAATGCATTGGACAGGAATTCTAAGTGTTATGCTAATGTCATTTATGGGAACATAGCCTGTATAATTATGTCTTCCCTACTCACCAGAGATCGCTTCTTCATGCATTCCATCACCATGAGGAAGATCTGCTGGGCCTGACCGCGGTTGTAGTTGAACGTCTTCTGTATGGTGACCAGGAGCTGGTCCTTCACGCTATCACTTACCAAGCTGAGGGGAGACGGAGAGACTGGTCAAACCAACTCCACAGTCTACACTTTAGGCTTGGAAAATGAGAGGAGACAGAGAGACTGGTCAAACCAACTCCACAGTCTACTCTTTAGGCTTGGAAAATGAGAGGAGACAGAGAGACTGGTCAAACCAACTCTACAGTCTACACTTTAGGCTTGGAAAATAAGAGGAGACAGAGAGACTGGTCAAACCAACTCCACAGTCTACTCTTTAGGCTTGGAAAATGAGAAAAGACAGAGAGACTGGTCAAACCAACTCTACAGTCTACACTTTAGGCTTGGAAAATGCTCAAAAGATTCTACCTGTTCTATTTCCATTTGAAAGTATTTGTGGAGGGCTTCAGTTTGGAGTTTACATTCTTAGTATTATTGAATTGGTTTCATTGTAACTAAATCAATTTTTTAATTTTTTTATTTAACCTTTTTTTAATTAGGCAATTAAGAACAAATTCTTATTTAGAATGACGGCCTACCAAAAAGGCAAAACCAAGCACAGTATTTGGCTGTAGTCTGTTTCTGCTAGTGTGGACATTAGATCACAGCCATGTTCCTAGTTCTGTTTCTGCTAGTGTGGACATTAGATCACAGCCCTGTTCTAGTCCTGTTTCTGCTAGTGTGGACATTACATCACAGCCCTGTTCCAGTTCCGTTTCTGCTAGTGTGGACATTAGATCACAGCCCTGTTCTAGTTCTGTTTCTGCTAGTGTGGACATTAGATCACAGCCCTGTTCTAGTTCTGTTTCTGCTAGTGTGGACATTAGATCACAGCCCTGTTCTAGTTCTGTTTCTGCTAGTGTGGACATTAGATCACAGCCCTGTTCTAGTTCTGTTTCTGCTAGTGTGGACATTAGATCACAGCCCTGTTCTTTGTTCTGTTTCTCACCCAATGTCCTATATACTGTCTCTGACATGTATTTGACATATATCTGACATGTATTTGACATATATCTGACATATATTTGACATATATTTGACATATATCTGACATGTATTTGACATGTATTTGACATATATCTGACATATATTTGACATATCTGACATGCATTTGACATATATCTGACATGTATTTGACATATGTCTGACATGTATTTGACATATATTTGACATGTATTTGACATGTATTTGACATATCTGACATATATCTGACATGTATTTGACATGTATTTGACATGTATTTAACATATATCTGACATGTATTTGACATATATTTGACATGTATTTGGCATGTATTTGACATGTATCTGACATGTATCTGACGTGCATTTGACATATATCTGACATGTATTTTACATATATTTGACATGTATTTGACATATATTTGACATGTATCTGACATGCATTTCACATATATCTGACATGTATTTTACATATATTTGACATGTATTTGACATGTATTTGACATATCTGACATATATCTGACATGTATCTGACATGTATTTGACATGTATTTAACATATATCTGACATGTATTTGACATATATTTGACATGTATTTGGCATGTATTTGACATTTATCTGACATGTATCTGACGTGCATTTGACATATATCTGACATGTATTTTACATATATTTGACATGTATTTGACATATATTTGACATGTATCTGACATGCATTTCACATATATCTGACATGTATTTTACATATATTTGACATGTATTTGGCATGTATTTGACATGTATCTGACATGTATCTGACGTGCATTTGACATATATCTGACATGTATTTTACATATATTTGACATGTATTTGACATGTATTTGACATGTATCTGACATGCATTTGACATATATCTAAAATTGCATGCATTTGACCCAGGTCTGTTTCTCACCCGTCGTCCTCAGAGTATCTGTGTGCGAAGGAGATGATGTCAGAGGCCCGTCCACTGCCGTCACAGACCACCACCGGGACAGGGGGGTCCTCCCTCAGGCTCTCCAGGACTATGGAGATGACGTTGGGACCCCCCTCCAGGATCAGACAGACCAGAGGCACTCCCTGACCCAGACCTGGCAGAGGCAGACAAAACAACATGTTATAGACCCCCTGACCCGACAGAGGCAGACAAAACAACATGACCCCTAACCTGGCAGAGACATACACAACAACATGACCCCCTGACTCCTGACCTGGCAGAGACATACACAACAACATGACCCCCTGACCCCTAACCTGGCAGAGACATACACAACAACATGACCCCCTGACCCCTAACCTGGCAGAGACATACACAACAACATGACCCCCTGACCCCTGACCTGGCAGAGACATACACAACAACATGACCCCTGACCCCTAACCTGGCAGAGACATACACAACAACATGACCCCTGACCTGGCAGAGACATACACAACAACATGACCCCTGACCCCTAACCTGGCAGATACATACACAACAACATGACCCCTGACCCCTAACCTGGCAGAGACATACACAACAACATGACCCCCTGACCCCTGACCTGGCAGAGACATACACAACAACATGACCCCTAACCTGGCAGAGACATACACAACAACATGACCCCTGACCCCTGACCTGGCAGAGACATACACAACAACATGACCCCTGACCCCTAACCTGGCAGAGACATACACAACAACATGTTATAATGACGATAAAGACAAATAGCAGCAAAGAAAAGCTCCCATTTCCACAGACTTAGTTTTTTAGTTTTTTTTCCTAAGTGCTGCCTGTAGCTGGCATGTGGTCCTCATACACAGCAGTGCTTCCTGTAGCTAGCATGTGGTCCTCATACACAGCAGTGCTGCCTGTAGCTAACATGTGGTCCTCATACACAGCAGTTCTGCCTGTAGCTAGCATGTGGTCCTCATACACAGCAGTGCTGCCTGTAGCTAGCATGTGGTCCTCATACACAGCAGCGCTGCCTGTAGCTAACATGTGGTCTTCATACACAGCAGTGCTGCCTGTAGCTAGCATGTGGTCCTCATACACAGCAGCGCTGCCTGTAGCTAGCATGTGGTCCTCATACACAGCAGTGCTTCCTGTAGCTAGCATGTGGTCCTCATACACAGCAGTGCTGCCTGTAGCTAGTATGTGGTCCTCATACACAGCAGTGCTGCCTGTAGCTAGCATGTGGTCCTCATACACAGCAGTTCTGCCTGTAGCTAGCATGTGGTCCTCATACACAGCAGTGCTGCCTGTAGCTAACATGTGGTCCTCATACACAGCAGTGCTGCCTGTAGCTAGTATGTGGTCCTCATACACAGCAGTGCTGCCTGTAGCTAACATGTGGTCCTCATACACAGCAGTTCTGCCTGTAGCTAACATGTGGTCCTCATACACAGCAGCGCTGCCTGTAGCTAGCATGTGGTCCTCATACACAGCAGTGCTGCCTGTAGCTAGTATGTGGTCCTCATACACAGCAGTGCTGCCTGTAGCTAGCATGTGGTCCTCATACACAGCAGTGCTGCCTGTAGCTAGTATGTGGTCCTCATACACAGTAGCGCTGCCTGTAGCTAGCATGTGGTCCTCATACACAGCAGTGCTGCCTGTAGATAGCATGTGGTCCTCATACACAGCAGTGCTGCCGGTAGCTAGTATGTGGTCCTCATACACAGCAGTGCTGCCTGTAGCTAGCATGTGGTCTTCATAGGCCTCAGACACAGTATTAATGTCAGCGTAGTTGAAGTCAGAGGTGACAGCTGAGCATCCCTTTGCTGTCCCTGCCTTATCATGATCTCCAGGCATAGGATGACAAAGGGAAACCCACAGGTCACATAGATCAGCTACTCATCAGGGTACAGCAGGGCAGGACAGGCTCTCTCTGATCAAATCACCTAAAGAAGCCTGGACTATGACAACACGAGGGTATGTTGTATCTAAGACACTAACACCGTGTATAGTTCCAACATTAGCGTTAACATTAGATGGGTCATGGTAAATATGAAGTTGTTCTCGTCTGAGACCCGAAAACTTGTGTTAGTTAGCTCCCTGAGCTAATGCCTTGGGCTTTAGTTCAACGGGCTTACACTGCCTGGTGTTACACAGACAACCCCCCCCCCCCCCCTCCCTCAATCTGTCAAACTTACGTGTGTTGATCTTCTGCAGGGAGATGTGTTTCTCCAGCTGACGGCGAAGACGGACCTCTGCGCCGTACTTTCCGTGGGTCCCGTTATCTGCTAGGATGAAGTGAGAGTGGCTGTTGTTGAGGACAGACAGCTTGGACATGGGGTTGGACATGGCCTGGTATGGACGTGTCACCTGGGAGGGATACATATAATAACATCCTGTTAACATGGAGTTGATTTGAGGAGTTGAATTGAGGAGTTGAATTGAGGAGTTGAATTGAAGGTGAGGAATTTAGTTGAGTTGAGTTGTGTTGAGGAGTTGAATTGAGTTGTTGAGTTGAGGAGTTGAGTTGAATTTAAATGGAGAATCACACCCAAACAAGTTCACAAGTTGCGACTTACATCTCTTCCTATCAGATCCTCCTTGTTCTCCACAATGCCCCATGGAGCGATCCCGATGGCACATACTTTCCCCCTGGACTTTGAGGAGTGGTCCTTCAACGCATCTCCAACATGCCGGATCACCCCTAGGATACACATGGAGCCCGTTCAGCACTAATAAGGGACGTGGACTCCATTCAGACATTAGTAGAAGGGATTTGGACTTGGACTCAGACTTGAACACTAGGGACTTGGTACTCGACTCGGCCTCAGACTTGAACACTAGGGACTTGGTACTCGACTCGGACTCAGACTTGAACACTAGGGACTTGGTACTTGACTCGGACTCAGACTTGAACACTAGGGACTTGGTACTCGACTCGGACTCAGACTTGAACACTAGGGACTTGGTACTTGACTCGGACTCAGACTTGAACACTAGGGACTTGGTACTCAACTTGGACTCAGACTTGAACACCAGGGACTTGGTACTCGATTTGGACTCAAGATTTAGTGACTTGCCTACCTTACCGTTGACTGCTAGATACCTCAGTGATCATGTCAGTGAATGTAACACATCGTTAGGAAACTACAGTACATACCAGTGCTGACTCCGCCAGTGAGTATCCAGGCTCCGGTGGTGACTGCAGCTTGGATCAGACCCTTTCCAAACACCTGTTTTAGTTTGGGCTGCAAGTCAAAGTTCTGCAGTCCCCCGTGGACGGAGATGAGCAGGGTAGGGAGCTCCAGCTGCCAGTCTTTCACCATCAGGTGGAGCATGTTGTCTGGCTTGGAATCGTACGCCACACGGATGTACTGAAGGGGAGAAATGGAGAGAGAGACGAGGAGTAAATGAGAAAGGAGATGAAGACATTTAATACAAACGCCACATGGATGTACTGTAGGGGAGAGATGGATGGAGAGAGTGAACAAGATGATGGTGGCATGGTTCATGTCTTCATGTCTTCATGTCTTCATGGTTCATGTCTTCATGGTTCCTGTCTTCATGTCTTCATGTCTTCAAGTCTTCATGGTTCATGTCTTCATGTCTTCATGTCTTCAAGTCTTCATGGTTCATGTCTTCAAGTCTTCATGATTCATGATTCATGTCTTCATGTCTTCATGTCTTCATGGTTCATGTCTTCATGTCTTCATGGTTCATGTCTTCATGTCTTCAAGTCTTCATGGTTCATGTCTTCATGTCTTCATGTCTTCTTGTCTTCATGGTTCATGTCTTCAAGTCTTCATGGTTCATGTCTTCATGTCTTCATGTCTTCATGGTTCATGTCTTCATGGTTCATGTCTTCATGGTTCATGTCTTCTTGTCTTCATGGTTCATGTCTTCATGGTTTGTCTTCATGGTTTATGTCTTCATGGTTTATGTCTTCATGGTTCATGTCTTCATGTCTTCATGGTTTATGTCTTCCTGTCTTCATGGTTTGTCTTCATGGTTTATGTCTTCATGGTTCATGTCTTCATGGTTCATGTCTTCATGTCTTCATGGTTCATGTCTTCATGGTTCATGTCTTCATGGTTCATGTCTTCATGGTTCATGTCTTCATGTCTTCATGGTTCATGTCTTCATGTCTTCATGGTTCATGCCTTCATGGTTCATGTCTTCATGGTTTATGTCTTCATGTCTTCATGGTTCAGGTCTTCATGGTTTATGTCTTCATGTCTTCATGGTTCATGTCTTCATGGTTTATGTCTTCATGTTTTCATGGTTTATGTCTTCATGTCTTCATGGTTCATGTCTTCATGGTTCATGTCTTCATGTCTTCATGGTTCATGTCTTCATGGTTTATGTCTTCATGTCTTCATGGTTCATGTCTTCATGTCTTCACGGTTCATGTCTTCACGGTTCATGTCTTCATGGTTCATGTCTTCATGGTTCATGTCTTCATGGTTCATGTCTTCATGTCTTCATTCATGGTTCATGTCTTCATGTCTTCATGGTTCATGTCTTCATGTCTTCATTCATGGTTCATGTCTTCATGTCTTCATGGTTCATGTCTTAATGTCTTCATGGTTTATGAGGACATTCTATTTCAACTATTGTTTATGTTGAGGAGAGATGAGAGAGAGAGAGTGAAGGATTGAGGAGGAGAGGAAAGGGGGCAGGAAGTGAATTATAAATGGAGGATGCTTCAAAGAAATGAAGGAAAGAAAGAAAGAAAATGGCGTCTAACCATGGCCTTGTTGACATGTCCTCCTCCCTGGAACTCCATGATGCCGTATGTGTCTGTGGGCATGGCCTGTGTGTGTTTAAGCACGGACCAGCGTTCCATGGGCACCGCCACCTGTGCTATCTGACCTGCCTCTTCCGCCACCCTGGTGGTCGCCCCCGGGATGATGGCCACATGCTGGTTCACTACCTGACCACAACTGCACCTGGAGATAGAAAGGGAGGACATATGGGGGGTTATACATGCTTATTACTGGTGTTATAATGCATTATAACCACTTCATAATGCTTTCTACCTGTTGGTTTATAAAGTGTTAATGGAAGCGTACCGTGATGGAATGTGAAACACAGACAGATCGTGTAAATAGCTATGAAAGATGGCTAGTATTGCTTTGTCAACGTAGCGTAGAGCTACTTAACCATGTTACTAACAGCTGTTACTGTTCATATTTGTGTGCTGACCAATTTCAATTGCATCTCTGTTTGCTTTAGAGCTATCTGAGGGGTTTTGTCACGTTAAGTCCCCACAATCACCACCATTTGAAAGGATTTGGGCCTTAATAAGGGATTTGGGCCAAGTAACGGCAGGTTGTTTATACAATTTCTTTACTGAGAGCGTTTCTGTATGAGTGGAGAATTCATTAAGTCTACATCCCAAATGGCATCATATTCCCTTTGTAGTGCACTACTTTTGACCAGGACTGACAACAGTGCACTATATATAGGGAATAGGATGTCATTTGGGATGTACACTAAGTTATACAGCACTCTAAAAACACAGTTTTTTAAATATTTTAAACTGGGTCAGTGAAAGCACTCTCTCTCTCTCTCTCTCTCTCTCTCTCTCTCTCTCTCTCTCTCTCTCTGTCTCTGTCTCTCTCTCTCGCTGTCTCTCTCTCTCTCTCTCTCTCTCTCTCTCCCTCTCTCTCTCTTCCTCTCTCTCTCTCTCTTCTCTCCTCTCTCTCTCTTACTCTCTCTCTCTCTCTCTTCTCTCTCTCTCTCTCTCTCTCTCTCTCTCTCTCTCTCTCTCTCTGCCTCAACAAATGATCTGGTGCTCATCATGGAAGCATATGAGAATAGTGAGGAGCAAGGAAAATTGGATCGGCGAGAACAGTGGCATGAATGGTACCTGTTGGGTTCTGTGAGAACAGTGGCATGAATGGTACCTGTTGGGTTTTGGGAGAACAGTGGCATGAATGGTACCTGTTGGGTTTTGGGAGAACAGTGGCATGAATGGTACCTGTTGGGTTCTGGGAGAACAGTGACATGAATGGTACCTGTTGGGTTCTGTGAGAACAGTGGCATGAATGGTACCTGTTGGGTTCTGGGAGAACAGTCACATGAATGGTACCTGTTGGGTTCTGTGAGAACAGTGACATGAATGGTACCTGTTGGGTTCTGGGAGAACAGTGACATGAATGGTACCTGTTGGGTTCTGGGAGAACAGTAGTATGAATGGTACCTGTTGGGTTCTGGGAGAACAGTGGCATGAATGGTACCTGTTGGGTTCTGGGAGAACAGTGGCATGAATGGTACCTGTTGGGTTCTGGGAGAACAGTAGTATGAATGGTACCTGTTGGGTTCTGGGAGAACAGTAGTATGAATGGTACCTGTTGGGTTCTGGGAGAACAGTGACATGAATGGTACCTGTTGGGTTCTGGGAGAACAGTGACATGAATGGTACCTGTTGGGTTCTGGGAAAACAGTGACATGAATGGTACCTGTTTGGTTCTTTGCTGGGAAATATTTGGATGCACTCTCTTTTCTGAAACGTCTTCTCAATCCAAGCTTTGTGGGCCTGCGAGAGAGAGAGAGAGATTCATGGTTTAGACTTCAAATCACTCAACTCTGATAAATACTACGTGGTAAAGAAAAGCGGCACCATTGAAACCATCCGCATAATGAAATACTTTATTGAATAGCTTGGATACATTGAAATAACAACAGGTTAGAGGTCTGAGATTTCATGTTCTGTTCATTTGCAGTTTATGGACCAAATCTGATGATAAGAACATCATAGCACTACAGAAGAACAACACTAGTCAGTGTGCTTTTTCTGTGTTGTGAAAAATTCAATCGAAGCCTGTGATAAAAGAAAAAGATCCAAACATTGAAAATGGATGTTCCATAATATCACAACACACGTTCTGTTAGTGTGTTCTACTGATCCAACAATGGACCATACCCAGCACCATCTGGTCTCTCCCTACCTTCACACTGTGGTTCTGTCACAGATGGCTCCCTATTCCCTATATAGTGGTACAACTATAGACCAGAGCCCTATTCCCTATATAGTGCACTACTTTAGACCAGAGCCCTTTTCCCTATATAGTGGTACTACTATAGACCAGAGCCCTATTCCCTATATAGTGGTATTACTATAGACCAGAGCCCTATTCCCTATATAGTGGAACAACTATAGACCAGAGCCCTATTCCCTATATAGTGCACTACTTTTTACAGGAGACCTATGGGTCTAGCTAATTACTGGTAGAATGCTGCTTTCTATTGAAACAGCCAGGTACAAAAACTCTCATTTCTTGATGGAACAAATCCTCTTAACTACAGCACTGGTCACCTAATCCTGCCTAAACGCTCCAGCAAAGAACAGGGCTGTGTGTGTGTGTGTGTGTGTGTGTGTGTGTGTGTGTGTGTGTGTGTGTGTGTGTGTGTGTGTGTGTGTGTGTGTGTGTGTGTGTGTGTGCATTCATGCGTATGTATGTGACGCCAAATAGACCTAATGACTTTGTGTTGTGATTATGCCATAATGATTAACAGGTCACTCTACAGCAGAAGCCATGGGCAGGGGTCCTGTCTGTCGCAGAGCACTTTGGGAAATACGTTCACTCTGGATAATGGTGGATTAAACCCAAGTCCCAACAAATAGTGACTGGGTACATCTTGGATTCATGTCTATACTGCATATAACAAATAGTTAGTATTTATATCTTCTAAAACGGTAACTAACCTCAACATAGTTTTTCTCAAGCTTTAAAAATATAAATATTTCAGAGATTTTGATGTAAAAGTTTGTTCATTGCAAATGGTTAAAATAGTAGAACAATTAGTAAACGTAGGTCTCTTAGCTGCAGATAATATCAAACTCATCTAGTCAACGACTCAATGGAGCCAGACAACGTTCCACAACAGTCTAATTCATAAATAACATATTACCTCATTATTATCATCCTGGTAAACAGTCTAATTCATAAATAACATATTACCTCATTATTATCATCCTGGTAAACAGTCTAATTCATAAATAACATATTACCTCATTATTATCATCCTGGAAAACAGTCTAATTCATAAATAACATATTACCTCATTATTATCATCCTGGTAAAAAGTCTAATTCATAAATAACATATTACCTCATTATTATCATCCTGGTAAACAGTCTAATTAATAAAATAACATATTACCTCATTATTATCATCCTGGTAAACAGTCTAATTAATAAAATAACATATTACCTCATTATTATCATCCTGGTAAACATTCTAACTCATAAATAACATATTACCACTCATTATTATCATCCTGGTAAAGAGTTTAATTAATAAACAACATATTATAAATCAATTTGAACTTGTTTCAACAAGTTCCTGGGAAAGAAAGGTGAGACAGGACCAAGAAGACAGTAAATTCTGTAACTAACAAGATCCTTTTATTTCTTTAACTCGACAAGTCAGTTAGGAACAAATTCTTATTTACAATGACAGCCAATCCCAGACGACGCTGGGACTCCCAATCACGGCCGGTTGTGATACAGCCTGGATTCGAACCAGGGTGTCAGTAGTGACGCTTCTAGCACTGAAATGCAGTGACCGTTGCTCCACTCAGGAGCACAGAGAGGAAGTTGGCCAAAAACTCTGCCATGAGAACTCCTAACTCCTAACTCCTAACGCCCTACACCTTATTGAGTACACTACAGATTAGTTAGATTGACCACAGATTGACTAAAGTTTTGAAACTAATTTACTTTATAACAATTATATTATATTATGAACTTTTAATCAGGGTGCCTCCAAAATAAGAACTTTGTTCAGAGATCTATTCCTCATGTGGAGTTTCTTTGGAGGCTAAGTAACATAGAGGTTTTATTTATAAAAATGTTTTGGTATTTAACCTTTCTTTAACTAGGCAAGTCAGTTAGGAAGAAATTCTTATTTACAAGGACAGCCTACTGGGGAACAGTGGTTATAGAGGTTAACATGGAGGTTCTTTTACAAGGACAGTCTATTGGGGAACAGTGGTTATAGAGGTTAACATGGAGAATCTTTTACAAGGACAGTCTACTGGGGAACAGTGGTTATAGAGGTTAACATGGAGGTTCTTTTACAAGGACAGTCTACTGGGGAACAGTGGTTATAGAGGTTAACATGGAGGTTCTTTTACAAGGACAGTCTACTGGGGAACAGTGGTTATAGAGGTTAACATGGAGGTTCTTTTACAAGGACAGTCTATTGGGGAACAGTGGTTATAGAGGTTAACATGGAGGTTCTTTTACAAGGACAGTCTACTGGGGAACAGTGGTTATAGAGGTTAACATGGAGGTTCTTTTACAAGGACAGTCTACTGGGGAACAGTGGTTATAGAGGTTAACATGGAGGTTCTTTTACAAGGACAGTCTACTGGGGAACAGTGGTTATAGAGGTTAACATGGAGGTTCTTTTACAAGGACAGTCTACTGGGTAACAGTGGTTATTGAGAAAAACATGGAGGTTCTTTTACAAGGACAGTCTACTGGGGAACAGTGGTTATAGAGGTTAACATGGAGGTTCTTTTACAAGGACAGTCTACTGGGGAACAGTGGTTATAGAGGTTAACATGGAGGTTCTTTTACAAGGACAGTCTACTGGGGAACAGTGGTTATTGAGGTTAACATGGAGGTTCTTTTACAAGGACAGTCTACTGGGGAACAGTGGTTATAGAGGTTAACATGGAGGTTATTTTTTCGTCGATGGAACTGTCTCTAAAATGATATTTTTTTAAAATATATAATTTCAGTAGATTTCTATTCCATTCCCTCTATATGTTGTATCCCAACCTAAGTTGGTGGAACATAACTCAACTCCACTCTATTGCACCTCAAATGAATCCCTGCCTATAAGAAATGAACAAAGTTGACCATAAAACGTTTCTACACCAAAGAAGATACAGAGTTTCCTCGATACATCAGATAAATGAAGAACCACTTACCGTCAGTGGAAGAGCATCCAGTAGAAACTTCAAGAGGAGCACAAGAGCAACTCAACACTCTAACACCCAACTACTAGTAAAGAAGAACACAACAACTCTCTAAGAACTCAAGAACTCTCTTAGAACTCAAGAACTCTCTTAGAACTCAAGAACACTCAATAACTCTAAGAACTCTCAAGAAACTTCCCACCAGCCCAGCTCCAGCCCAGCTTCATCTCCAGCTCTCTAGCTGCTCTCACCCGGGTCCTCCTAGCCCACTGAAGCCCAGTAGATATGAAACGACATGACTTTATGAAGCGGGGCTCATATGATGAGCATGTGAGCCAGCTCTTTGTTCAAGCCTTGGTCTCATGACTTCAGTTCAAGGTAATCCTTTTGAGAGTCTCATGACCCATATCAGTCCCTGCTCCCCTCCTTGCACACAGGGCATTTTCATCCTGGGCTGGAACGAGAACCAGAAAGAACCCCCCTCCTCTCTCTCTCCTCACTAATCTCTCTAACTCTGCTAGAGAACGTTCTTCTCTCCAACTCTCTCTCCTGGTTGTTGAAAAAGAAAGAGAAGGAAAGAAAGAAAGAGGAAGTTCTAATAACCAGAAAAAAAACATATTTAAAAGAGTAGTGGAACAAAAGGAATGTTTTATCGTAGAATATGTGTCAACCCCCTGCTGCTCTGATTGAACTCTATTTGCATAATTGAGAGAATTGGGCACAGGAGGGATGTTGTTGAAAGGGGTTTTGTTGAAGAATGACAGAGCACTATTTGCCCATTGATGATTTTAACATGTAATGGAACGGATCATTTCTTTATAGCAGCTTCGTTACAGTTGGACTTTTCCAAGGAACTTGTTTGATATGATCCAACTAAAGGATGTCTGGCTAAGCCTGTTGTCATGGTGAAACAGAGAGACAAAAGAATCAGAGAGGAAACCATTTTCGTTCAGAGGACATTAATTCTACCCTGGCATGTCTTTCCCTGTTAACCTTCGAATTATAAAAATCAAAAGGGGACATGGACTTCTACTGAAGAGAAAATGTTGGTTCTCAATTAAACTCAATTCAACTTTGGTTACTAACATGAATTTAACAAGGAACAGGGTGCATGTTTTGAGTTTGTGACAGAAACAAGGTTGAAAATATCTTATTTAAAAAAAGACTGATCAAACATTGTGGTAAAAAAAACCAGTGTATTTCATACCACCCGGTGCACCCAGGGTAAACTGGCGAGGGTTGTGTTTTGAAAACACGCGCATCTCGCCCTGCTGCACGGCCCCCTGGGTAAAATCACCGACCTATCCCACACTCTTAGAAAAAAAATTTGCTATCTAGAACCTAAAAGGGTTCTTCAGCTGTCCCCATAGGAGAACCCTTTGAAGAACCCTTTTGGGTTCCAGGTAGAACCCTTTAGGGTTCCATGTAGAACCCGTTTGGGTTCCAGGTAGAACCCTTTAGGGTTCCATGTAGAACCATCTGTGGAAAGGGTTCTACCTGGAACCAAAAAGGGTTTTTAAAAGGTTTCTCCTACGGTGACAGCCGAAGAACCCCTTACGCAACCCCCCTTTCCCCCCCCCTAAGAGTTTAGGCTCACCTAAACCCTTCATCCACACCATTTAATATGGAAATCCCATGTGAAATGTATAACTGTGTTACTAGGAACCTCTGTGAGCAGTGAACAACAAGCCTGGAAGAATAAGGCTGTAGTGCGCCACATGAGGAATAGGGAGTTATTTGGGCTGCATCCCTTGATACTTTAGAATCAGATTAGGATAAGTGAATTAACATGACTAGCATCTAGACCTCACAAAACAATAAACCCTATGTGTTTTGGTGGGACAAACAGATATTGTATTCAGTATTATAGTGGCATGACTATTTGAAAACAAAAGACAATTGTTACAGGTTGTGATTAGACTAAAACATATGCTTAGAGATCACATTATTAGTGCTTTGGTTAATACTATTTGTTTCCTCTTAATAATGAACAGTTCCATTCAATTTGTAAATCACATTACGTTCTCAAAGCAGTCGTTGTGAAGTGATGATGACGTGAGTGACCAGACACCAGGCACAAACACACAGACACACAGACACACACACACACACACACACAGACACACAGACACACACACAGACAGACACACACACACGCGTACACACACACACAAGGCAGTCTGAACGTCACAATACATTAGTGGTAATGAGGCTCAGATCAAAGACCAATAAAAGCAGACATCGGTGATGAAAATAGCAAGCGGCATGCTGAGCTGAGGTATGTCGAAGTCGGCACCCCAAATAACACCCGATTCTCTTTCTAGGGAACTGATATGGACCAAGGCCCTTTGGGAATTCGGGGTTTACTTGTTTGGTTTAAGTGGAACGCACTACATCAACCAATGACAGCCATCTATAGATCCTTAAATACCCCAACGTTTACATTTCAGTCACTCAGCAGACGCTCTTACCCAGAGCAACATACAGGAGCAATTAGGGTTAAGTGCCTTGCTCAAGGACACATGGATCTAGTCAGCTCCGGGATTTAAACCAGCGACCTTTCGGTTACTGGCCCAACGCTCTTAATCGCTAGGCAACCTGTCGCCCCAAATGTATTTAGTTGGAATTCATTCAGTATAGTGTATTATCTGGAGCCTCAAACACGTTTACCATGTAACTAGCTGATAGTAGTCAGTGGTTGTTTCCCAACTTCATTCATTTATATATTTATTATTATTATTATTATTATGGTCTATAGTAATACCACTATATAGGGAATAGGGCTCTGGTCTATAGTACTACCACTATATAGGGAATAGGGCTCTGGTCTATAGTAGTACCACTATATAGGGAATAGGGCTCTGGTCTATAGTAGTGCCACTATATAGGGAATAGGGCTCTGGTCTATAGTAGTGCCACTATACAGGGAATAGGGCTCTGGTCTATAGTAATACCACTATATAGGGAATAGGGCTCCGGTCTATAGTAGTACCACTATATAGGGAATAGGGCTCTGGTCTATAGTAGTACCACTATATAGGGAATAGGGCTCTGGTCTATAGTAGTACCACTATATAGGGAATAGGGCTCTGGTCTATAGTAGTACCACTATATAGGGAATAGGGCTCTGGTCTATAGTAGTACCACTATATAGGGAATATGGCTCTGGTCTATAGTAGTGCCACTATATAGGGAATAGGGCTCTGGTCTATAGTAGTGCCACTATATAGGGAATAGGGCTCTGGTCTATAGTAGTACCACTATATAGGGAATAGGTCTCTGGTCTATAGTAGTGCACTATATAGGGGATAGGGTGCCATTTAGGAAGCAGACAGGGATTTGACAGCTGTGTCTTTGGGTGCTATTAGCAGGGCCAGATGAAAGGACTGATTGTGTTCTACTGGTCTCTGGGTAAAGCAGCGAGGCGTCACATGAGGCCGACATGCTGTTGATTAGCCCTGAAGGATGGCAGGTGGTCTCACAGACTCAGCGGCTGAGAGAGGAAGGAATGCTGTGGTGGCTGATGGGATATTTTAGAGAAGTCCTTAGAGAACTTTACGTTTTTTTTGTATTTTTAAAATTGATAAACGTAGAAGACTTATTTTATTATATTTTATACCCATAAAGATCAAATCTAAAATGTTTAACTAATAAAATCTGGACATTCCTCCTTTAACGTTAAGACTATAAACATTATAATCCTTATACGGTAAATAACAAATCCAGTTTGTAATAATATACTGCTCAAAAAAATAAAGGGAACACTTAAACAACACATCCTAGATCTGAATGAAAGAAATAATCTTATTAAATACTTTTTCTTTACATAGTTGAATGTGCTGACAACAAAATCACACAAAAATAATCAATGGAAATCCAATTTATCAACCCATGGAGGTCTGGATTTGGAGTAACACTCAAAATTAAAGTGGAAAACCACACTACAGGCTGATCCAACTTTGATGTAATGTCCTTAAAACAAGTCAAAATGAGGCTCAGTAGTGTGTGTGGCCTCCACGTGCCTGTATGACCTCCCTACAACGCCTGGGCATGCTTCTGATGAGGTGGCGGATGGTCTCCTGAGGGATCTCCTCCCAGACCTGGACTAAAGCATCCGCCAACTCCTGGACAGTCTGTGGTGCAATGTGGCGTTGGTGGATGGAGCGAGACATGATGTCCCAGATGTGCTCAATTGGATTCAGGTCTGGGGAACGGGCGGGCCAGTCCATAGCATCAATGCATTTCTCTTGCATGAACTGCTGACACACTCCAACCACATGAGGTCTAGCATTGTCTTGCATTTGGAGGAACCCAGGGCCAACCGCACCAGCATATGGTCTCACAAGGGGTCTGAGGATCTCATCTCGGTACCTAATGGCAGTCAGGCTACCTCTGGCGAGCACATGGAGGGCTGTGCGGCCCCCCAAAGAAATGCCACCCCACACCATGACTGACCCACCGCCAAACCGGTCATGCTGGAGGATGTTGCAGGCAGCAGAACGTTCTCCACGGTGTCTCCAGACTCTGTCACGTCTGTCACGTGCTCAGTGTGAACCTGCTTTCATCTGTGAAGAGCACAGGGCGCCAGTGGCAAATTTGCCAATCTTGGTGTTCTCTGGCAAATGCCAAACGTCCTGCACGGTGTTGGGCTGTAAGCACAACCCCCACCTGTGGATGTCGGGCCCTCATACCACCCTCATGGAGTCTGTTTCTGACCTTTGAGCAGACACATGCACATTTGTGGCCTGCTGGAGGTCATTTTGCAGGGCTCTGGCAGTGCTCCTCCTGCTCCTCCTTGCACAAAGGCGGAGGTAGCGGTCCTGCTGCTGGGTTGTTGCCCTCCTACAGCCTCCTCCACGTCTCCTGATGTACTGGCCTGTCTCCTGGTAGCGCCTCCATGCTCTGGACACTACGCTGACAGACACAGCAAACCTTCTTGCCACAGCTCGCATTGATGTGCCATCCTGGATGAGCTGCACTACCTGAGCCACTTGTGTGGGTTGTAGACTCCGTCTCATGCTACCACTAGAGTGAAAGCACCGCCAGCATTCAAAAGTGACCAAAACATCAGCCAGGAAGCATAGGAACTGAGAAGTGGTCTGTGGTCCCCACCTGCAGAACCACTCCTTTATTGGGGGTGTCTTGCTAATTGCCTATAATTTCCACCTGTTGTCTATTCCATTTGCACAACAGCATGTGGAATTTATTGTCAATCAGTGTTGCTTCCTAAGTGGACAGTTTGATTTCACAAAAGTGTGATTGACTTGGAGTTACATTGTGTTGTTTAAGTGTTCCCTTTATTTTTTTGAGCAGTGTATAATAAAATGACTTCCTTTCAAGATAGACAGAGAGAGAGAGAGACTGAGACAGAGAGAGAGACAGAGAGTGACAGAGAGAGAGAGAGAGAGAGAGTGACAGAGAGAGAGAGAGAGAGTGACAGAGAGAGAGACAGAGACAGATACAGAGACAGAGAGAATGACAGAGAGAGAGAGAGTGAGAGTGACAGAGAGAGAGTGACAGAGAGAGAGAGAGTGACACAGAGAGAGAGAGTGACAGAGAGAGAGAGAGTGAGAGTGACAGAGAGAGAGTGACAGAGAGAGTGACCGAGAGATAGAGAGAGCGAGATAGAGAGCAAGGGAGAGAGAAAGAGACAGAGGGGGGAGAGAGAGAGACAGAGAGAGAGCGAGACAGAGGGAGAGAGAGAGAGACAGACAGAGAGAGAGAAAGAGAGAAATGCTATTTTACAGTCTTGTGCTAAAAAGTCACATGATAACAAGTGATACCTGTTACAACTAACTCAACACTATACTAAAAGACCCATTCCTGACCCGTTAGGGCCCTCTGACTACGTAGACGATTATGTGATTGTTTTCCCGGGTCAGTGACTTTTGTATCTGAGTACGGTCAAGCAGTGATCGTTTACCATTAGAAACGGTGGTGAAATCCCCCCCCCCCCCCCCCCCCCCCAAATGTGTGTGATTAGGTTTCATGGGCTTTACCAGGGCTCAAGGGCCAGCAGGCTATCCACAGAGCGCAACGGGCAGAGAGCCCGAAACAGAGACAGTTATAGACAGTCAGGCCATGCTCTCACTTAATCAATTCATATGATACTCTGCCTTTGCTTATCACCTAAACGTGTATGAATTGAATTACCAGAGAGCCATTTTGGACTTTTTTACCTTTTTCAAAAACAGTGGCTGAACTAATGCTAAACAACCGACATTAAAGAATAAAATAGCTTTTGAATTGGTACAATACAATCTGTTGACATTATAAGTATTAGAAGACAGTCTATTGAAAGGCTACACATCCTTGAACTTGTTTCACATTTTGTTGCCTTTGAAATTAAAACTAAAAAGGGATTAAATTAGATTGTTTTCATACACAGTTATAGAAAATAGTCAAAATTAAGAAAAATTTATAAATGGAAATATCATAATTGGATAAGTCACCAACCTCTGAGTTAAAACTTGGTGGAAGCACCTTCGGTAGTCATTACAGTTGTAAATCATTTTAATTGAGATTCTACCAACTTTGGTAGAATCATCGGAAGGGATTTGGGGAGTTTGTCAGGCTCAAAATAAATATGAAAGTAGCAAAGCTCAGATAAAAAGTTTGAGGAATCCTCCTCAGTCCTCTGAAGACCTAACACGAGAATAAAATGGTATTTTTCAGTGAGACAGTAACACAAATGTTAATGCCAAAGACAAAGCAGAGTGGCTTTCCAAGAGGTGTTGAGTGTCCCTGAGTGATCAAGTCTCAGTCATTTTTCTACATTCATTTATTGAAAATGTAGTTATTTGTGACATAGAAAACCTAGCAGTAATACTTATTTCTCTGAGAGTGAGGTGGAAATATAGTATTTTGCTAAAAAACATAGTTATTTGTCTCTCTGAAATGAAACCATCAAATCATAGATTTTAAACAAAACATATCTGTCATTGAACAAACCCCACGCCATTATTAGATAGTGAAAAAAACACACCAATCTCTTTCAGAATTTCTTTAAATAATAAAATCTAATTTACCAACATTTCTGGATATGTATAAACTCAGCAAAAAAGAAACGTCCTCTCACTGTCAACTGCGTTTATTTTCAGCAAACTTAACATGTGTAAATATTTGTATGAACATAACAAGATTCAACAACTGAGACATAAACTGAACAAGTTCCACAGACATGTGACTAACAGAAATGGAATAATGTGTCCCTGAACAAAGGGGGGGTCAAAATCCAAAGTAACAGTCAGTATGGTGCGGCCACCAGCTGCATTAAGTACTGCAGTGCATCTTCTCCTCATGGACTGCACCAGATTTGCCAGTTCTTGCTGCGAGATGTCACCCCACTCTTCCACCAAGGCACCTGCAAGTTCCCGGACATTTCTGGGGGGAATGGCCCTAGCCCTCACCCTCCGATCCAACAGGTCCCAGATGTGCTCAATGGGATTGAGATCCGGGCTCTTCGCTGGCCATGACAGAACACTGACATTCCTGTCTTGCAGGAAATCACGCACAGAACAAGTAGTATGGCTGGTTGCGTTGTCATGCTGGAGGGTCATGTCAGGTTGAGCCTGCAGGAAGGGTACCACATGAGGGAGGAGGATGTCTTTCCTGTAATGTACAGCGTTGAGATTGCCTGCAATGACAACAAGCTCAGTCCGATGATGCTGTGACACACCGCCCCAAACCATGACGGACCCTCCACCTCCAAATCGATCCCGCTTCACAGTACAGGCCTTGGTGTAACGCTCAATCCTTTGACGATAAATGCAAATCCGACCATCACCCCTGGTGAGACAAAACCGTGAGCACTTTTGCCAGTCCTGTCTGGTCCAGCGACGGTGGGTTTGTGCCCATAGGCGACGTTGTTGCCCGTGATGTCTGGTGAGGACCTGCCTTACAACAGGCCTACAAGCCCTCAGTCCAGCCTCTCTCAGCCTATTGCGGACAGTCTGAGCACTGATGGAGGGATTGTGCTTTCCTGGTGTAACTTGGTCAGTTGTTGTTGCCATCCTGTACATGTCCCGCAGGTGTGACGCTTGGATGTACCGATCCTGTGCAGGTGTTGTTACACATGGTCTGCCATTGCGAGGACGATCAGCTGTCCGTCCTGACTCCCTGTAGCGCTGTCTTAGGTGTCTCACAGTTCGGACATTGCAATTTATTGCCCTGGCCACATCTGCAGTCCTCATGCCTCCTTGCAGCATGCCTTAGGCACATTCACGCAGATGAGCAGGGACCCTGGGCATCTTTCTTTTGGTGTTTTTCAGAGTCAGTAGGAAGGCCTCTTTAGTGTCCTAAGTTTGTGACCTTAATTGCCTACCGTCTGTAAACTGTTAGTGTCTTAACAATTCTTCAAAGTAGCCACCCTTTGCCTTGATGACAGTTTTGCAAACTCTTGGCATTCTCTCAACCAGCTTCATGAGGTAGTCATCTGGAATGCATTTCAATTAACAGGTGTGTCTTGTTAAAAGTTAATTTGTGTAATTTCTTTCCTTCTTAATGCGTTTGAGCCAATCAGTTAGTGTTGTGACAAGGTAGGGTTGGTATACAGAATATAGCCCTATTTGGTAAAAGACCAAGTCCATATTATGGTAAAAACAGCTCAAATAAGCAAAGAGAAACGACAGTCCATCATTACTTTAAGACATGAAGGTCAGTTCATAGTCTGGTAATGAAGCACTTTGAATGTGTTTAGGTAATGGGATAGCACTTTCAATGGACAGGACAGGGCTATACAGTGTATTGTGTTTTATAGTCCTGAAGTGTATAGTGTAATGTGTTTTATGGTCCTGTCCTGAAGTGTACAGTGTATTGTGTTTTATAATCCTGAAGTGTACAGCGTATTGTGTTTATAATCCTGTCCTGAAGTGTACAGTGTATTGTGTTTTATAGTCCTGAAGTGTACAGTGGGTTGTGTTTTATAATCCTGTCCTGAAGGGTACAGTGTATTGTGTTTTATAGTCCTGAAGTGTACAGTGTGTTGTGTTTTATAATCCTGTCCTGAAGGGTACAGTGTATTGTGTTTTATAGTCCTGAAGTGTACAGTGTGTTGTGTTTTATAATCCTGTCCTGAAGTGTACAGTGTATTATGTTTTATAGTCCTGAAGTGTACAGTGTGTTGTGTTTTATAATCCTGTCCTGAAGTGTACAGTGTGTTGTGTTTTATAATCCTGTCCTGAAGTGTACAGTGTATTATGTTTTATAGTCCTGAAGTGTACAGTGTGTTGTGTTTTATAATCCTGTCCTGAAGTGTACAGTGTATTGTGTTTTATAGACCTGAAGTGTACAGCGTATTGTGTTTTATAATCCTGTCCTGAAGTGTACAGTATATTGTGTTTTAATCACATGAGAGGAGAATGACATAAGAAAGACTAAAATCCCTGGGGATTAGAGCTAGTTGCTGCCTGCCGGTGGCTTCACAGAGCCATTCTCACAGATTAAATGCGCAAATCACATCCTGATGGTCCGGTGACTCCATATCACTGAGAGTACTACTATAGTGAGTTATCTGCAGAATAGATGGTCCGGTGACTCCGTATCACTGAGAGTACTGCTATAGTGAGTTATCTGCAGAATAGAGGGTCCGGTGACTCCGTATCACTGAGAGTACTGCTATAGTGAGTTATCTGCAGAATAGAGGGTCCGGTGATTCCGTATCACTGAGAGTACTGCTATAGTGAGTTATCTGCAGAATAGAGGGTCCGGTGACTCCGTATCACTGAGAGTACTGCTATAGTGAGTTATCTGCAGAATAGAGGGTCCGGTGACTCCGTATCACTGAGAGTACTGCTATAGTGAGTTATCTGCAGAATAGAGGGTCCGGTGACTCCGTATCACTGAGAGTACTGCTATAGTGAGTTATCTGCAGAATAGAGGGTCCGGTGACTCCGTATCACTGAGAGTACTGCTATAGTGAGTTATCTGCAGAATAGAGGGTCCGGTGACTCCGTATCACTGAGAGTACTGCTATAGTGAGTTATCTGCAGAATAGAGGGTCCGGTGACTCCGTATCACTGAGAGTACTGCTATAGTGAGTTATCTGCAGAATAGAGGGTCCGGTGACTCCGTATCACTGAGAGTACTGCTATAGTGAGTTATCTGCAGAATAGAGGGTCCGGTGACTCCGTATCACTGAGAGTACTGCTATAGTGAGTTATCTGCAGAATAGATGGTCCGGTGACTCCGTATCACTGAGAGTACTGCTATAGTGAGTTATCTGCAGAATAGATGGTCCGGTGACTCCGTATTACTGAGAGTACTGCTATAGTGAGTTATCTGCACAATAGATGGTCCGGTGACTCCATATCACTGAGAGTACTGCTATAATGATCTCAGAGGGGGGATCACCTTTAGAGGGATCTCAGAGGGGCGATCACCTTTAGGGGGATCTCAGAGGGGGGAATCACCTTTAGGGGGATCTCAGAGGGGCGATCACCTTTAGGGGGATCTCAGAGGGGGGGGATCATCTTTAGGTGGATCTCAGAGGGGGGGGATCACCTTTAGGGGATCTCAGAGGGGGGGAATCACCTTTAGGTGGATCTCAGAGGGGGGGATCACCTTTAGGTGGATCTCAGAGGGGGGGATCATCTTTAGAGGGATCTCAGAAGGGATCTCGCCATTTAAGGGATCTCTCAGGGGGCTCTCCATTTAAGGGATCTCATAGGGGGCTCTCCATTTAGGGGGATCTCAGAGGGGGCTCTCCATTTAGGGGATCTCAGAGGGGGCTCTCCATTTAGGGGATCTCAGAGGGGGCTCTACATTTAGGGGATCTCAGAGGGGGCTCTACATTTAGGGGATCTCAGAGGGGGCTCTCCATTTAGGAGGATCTCAGAGGGGGCTCTCCATTTAGGGGGATCTCAGAGGGGGCTCTCCATTTAGGGGGATCTCAGAGGGGGCTCTACATTTAGGAGGATCTCAGAGGGGGCTCTACATTTAGGAGGATCTCAGAGGGGGCTCTCCATTTAGGGGGATCTCAGAGGGGGCTCTCCATTTAGGGGGATCTCAGAGGGGGCTCTACATTTAGGAGGATCTCAGAGGGGGCTCTACATTTAGGAGGATCTCAGAGGGGGCTCTCCATTTAGGCGGATCTCAGAGGGGGCTCTACATTTAGGAGGATCTCAGAGGGGGCTCTACATTTAGGCGGATCTCAGAGGGGGCTCTACATTTAGGAGGATCTCAGAGGGGGCTCTCCATTTAGGGGATCTCAGAGGGGGCTCTACATTTAGGAGGATCTCAGAGGGGGCTCTACATTTAGGAGGATCTCAGAGGGGGCTCTCCATTTAGGAGGATCTCAGAGGGGGCTCTCCATTTGATCACATTACCAACAATCCTCCCCAGAACATTCTAGTCCTCCACGTTTGTTCAAATACTCCTAAGTTATTGATTGTATCTAATCGGACTGCCTGTTTAGACTTCGTCTAAGGTAGTGAATGGAAATAGGCATTTCATGCAATTTTTTATTTTATTTATTTTATTTTATTTTGTAGTACATTTAATGTTTAAGTGTGAAAATATACTGTATGTTTACCACTAACAATTTATAATATAACAAATAGAAAAACATAGCATGAGATGCCTTTCTACATACTGTGTAAAAATGTTTTTAAAAAAAGCACATTTATTCAATAAATTACAGTACAAAGCGATGCTTGAGAAAAGCCAAATGCTCAGTTGGAGCTAAGCTAATCACAGAGTAATGCCTCAGTAACCATGGGAACACAATAAACACAGCTGTGTGTCAGAGTAATGCCTCAGCAACCATGGGAACACAGTAAACACAGCTGTGTGTCACAGAGTAATGCCTCAGTAACCATGGGAACACAGTAAACACAGCTGTGTGTCACAGAGTAATGCCTCAGTAACCATGGGAACACAGTAAACACAGGTGTGTGTCACAGAGTAATGCCTCAGTAACCATGGGAACACAGTAAACACAGGTGTGTGTCACAGAGTAATGCCTCAGTAACCATGGGAACACAGTAAACACAGCTGTGTGTCACAGAGTAATGCCTCAGTAACCATGGGAACACAGTAAACACAGCTGTGTGTCACAGAGTAATGCCTCAGTAACCATGGGAACACAGTAAACACAGCTGTGTGTCACAGAGTAATGCCTCAGTAACCATGGGAACACAGTAAACACAGGTGTGTGTCACAGAGTAATGCCTCAGTAACCATGGGAACACAGTAAACACAGCTGTGTGTCACAGAGTAATGCCTCAGTAACCATGGGAACACAGTAAACACAGCTGTGTGTCACAGCTCCCACCAGTGGTGTAAATCCTTTCTGTTCTAATGACAGAAACTTCTAGAAACATCCCTCTAAAGAGGAGAAAGGAAACACCCCTTCCTTTAATAAGAAACCAAAACAACACCTTTGACCTGCAGGTTCAGCCCCCCCAAAAATAACTGACCAATCAATAATCACCTGTTGATCACTTCAAATACATGACAGAGCCCACTGAAATGTTTAAACGACATGTATAGCATCATCATAGACATGATACACACCAAAATAATGCCAATGTATTGACTTTGTTCATTAGTGCCCCCTTGGGTGTCTCACACCACTGCTCCCTGACCACCGCCACGACCAGCACCATCCTTACCTTCTGAGACCCAGACGTGGTCCTCTTGATGGAGGCTCTTCTGAAGGATCCAGCACTGCTACCCCTCTTCTCCATGATGACTGGCCCTGCTGCCACCTCTCCTACAGAGCTTCCTGCAGACCGTCACCCACTGACAGCACCATGACTACTACTGTACTAACGTCAAGACAGAACTCTGACCTGAGTAGAACTGACGGAATCAACCTCTCAGAGCAACTAGACTTCCAGTTCTGTTATAGAACTTCCCTGGTCTCCTCCTGTGATCTGTCTTCTCTGTGATCTGTCTCCTCCTGTGATCTGTCTCCTCCTGTGATCTATCTCCTCCTCTGATCTGTCTCCTCCTCTGATCTGTCTCCTCCTGTGATCTGTCTCCTCTGTGATCCAGCTCCTCTGTGATCTGTCTCCTCCTGTGATCTGTCTTCTCTGGGATCTGTCTCCTTCTGTGATCTGTCTTCTCTGTGATCTGCCTCCTCTGTGATCTGTCTCCTCTGTGATCTGTCTCCTCCTGGGATCTGTCTCCTCCTGTGATCTGTCTTCTCTGTGATCTGTCTGCTCTGTGATCTGTCTGCTCTGTGATCTGTCTCCTCTGTGATCTGTCTCCTCCTGGGATCTGTCTCCTCCTGTGATCTGTCTTCTCTGTGATCTGTCTGCTCTGTGATCTGTCTGCTCTGTGATCTGCCTCCTCTGTGATCTGTCTCCTCTGTGATCTGTCTCCTCCTGGGATCTGTCTCCTCCTGTGATCTGTCTCCTCCTGTGATCTGTTTCCTCTGTGATCGGACTCCTCTGTTATCTGTCTCCTCTGTGATCGGACTCCTCTATGATCTGTCTTCTCTGTGCTGTTGTACAGAAAGGAGGGATCTACTGAAGTAGAGATGACAGCTTAACTACACTACCACACTATGTTGACACATAGACCCCCTTCCTCTCCTCTCCCTCTCTCTCTTCCTCTCTATAATCAGGCTTAATGGACTCCTGGGGCAGACCAGACCAGACCGACCAATGCAGCAGCTCTTTAATGGATAGATATTTAATAAATGGCGATTTGAAGGTAAATCTACTTTAGGACAACGACTCAGAAATCCCCCAAAGGCTTTAGTTTAAAGCATGCTGCTGAATGAGTACATATAGAGAGAGGACAGTAGAGGAATGGTTTTGGGGGAAGTATTATGATAAAAGCTATGCAGATGTTTTAAGAAGCTTTGGTGGGTTTTTAGGTAAAGTAAAAAAATATATATTTTAAGGACTGACATAGAAGCATTGAAGACTGGCAGACAGGCACATGTCCGATAACTGAACAGGATAGAGCCCACTCTTTCAAAGCTACACAATAAAACATTCCCCTGTAAATTTACAGCATTATGGTGGCATCAGAGTTGCCAGGTTAATACTGTATTCTTAATTTACAGTAGGGATGCTGTAAAATGTTTTACAGTAAGATAAAACAGTGCTGTATTATATAATTACCGTAATTTGCTGGCAACTCTGCTCCCAGTATAATGCTGGAAATTGACAGTACAGCATGTTACCGTCAACAGTTTTACAGTATCACTAGTCTTACTGTAACCTTTTTACAGTAAATGTAAAGAATTAATGAATGAACGGATTAATGGATGTATTAAATTCACTGAGGGAAGGGTGGTTGTATTTTACACTATTTTACTTATTACAGTTTCCTTTTAAAAAAAGATAGGGGAGTGGATCAGAAAACCAGTCAGTATCTGGGGTGACCACCATTTACCTCATGCAGCGTGACACATCTCCTTCACATAGAGTTGATCAGGCTGTTGATTGTGGCCTGTTGGAATGTTGTCCCACTCCTCTTTAATGGCTGTGTGAAGTTGCTGGATAGTGATGGGAACTGGTACACGCTGTCGTACACGTTGATCCAGAGCATCCCAAACATGCTCAGTGGGTAACATATCTGGTGAGTATGCAGGTCATGGAAGAACTGGACCATTTGCAGCTTCCAGGAATTGTGTACAGATCCTTGCAACATGGGACAGTGCATTATCATGCTGAATCATGACGTGATGGCGGTGGATGAACGGGCCTCAGGATCTCATCACATTATCTTTCTGCATTCAAATTACAATCCATAAAATCAATAAAATGCAATTTTGTTCGTGGTCCGTAGCTTATGATTGTCCATACCATAACCCCACCGCCACCATGGGGCACTCTGTTCACAACGTTGACATCCTCCCACCCCCACATGACGAGATACATCATTAAAGGGCTCCTTATTACACTATTACAGTAACTACTTAATTAAAGGGCTCCTTATTACACTATTACAGTAACCACTTCATTAAAGGGCTCCTTATTACACTATTACAGTAACCACTTCATTAAAGGGCTCCTCATTACACTATTACAGTAACCACTTCATTCTCCTCCCTCCTGAATCCTCCTCCCCCCCCCCCCCCCTCCTCCCTCTCTGCGGATGACTTCGTCAACCATTTTGAAAGGAAGGTTGACGATATCCGATCCTCGTTTGCTAAGTCAAACGACACCGCTGGTCCTGCTCACACTGCCCTACCCTGTGCTTTGACCTCTTTCTCCCCTCTCTCTCCAGATGAAATCTCGCGTCTTGTGACGGCCGGCCGCCCAACAACCTGCCCACTTGACCCTATCCCCTCCTCTCTTCTCCAGACCATTTCCGGAGACCTTCTCCCCTTCCTCACCTCGCTCATCAACTCATCCTTGACCGCTGGCTACGTCCCTTCCGTCTTCAAGAGAGCGAGAGTTGCACCCCTTCTGAAAAAACCTACACTCGATCCCTCCGATGTCAACAACTACAGACCAGTATCCCTTCTTTCTTTTCTCTCCAAAACTCTTGAACGTGCCGTCCTTGGCCAGCTCTCCTGCTATCTCTCTCAGAATGACCTTCTTGATCCTAATCAGTCAGGTTTCAAGACTGGGCATTCAACTGAGACTGCTCTTCTCTGTGTCACGGAGGCTCTCCGCACTGCTAAAGCTAACTCTCTCTCCTCTGCTCTCATACTTCTAGACCTATCTGCTGCCTTTGATACTGTGAACCATCAGATCCTCCTCTCCACCCTCTCCGAGTTGGGCATCTCCAGCGCGGCCCACGCTTGGATTGCGTCCTACCTGACAGGTCGCTCCTACCAGGTGGCGTGGCGAGAATCTGTCTCCGCACCATGCGCTCTCACCACTGGTGTCCCCCAGGGCTCTGTTCTAGGCCCTCTCCTATTCTCGCTATACACCAAGTCACTTGGCTCTGTCATATCCTCACATGGTCTCTCCTATCATTGCTATGCAGACGACACACAATTAATCTTCTCCTTTCCCCCTTCTGATAACCAGGCGGCGAATCGCATCTCTGCATGTCTGTCAGACATATCAGTGTGGATGACGGATCACCAGCTCAAGCTGAACCTCGGCAAGACGGAGCTGCTCTTCCTCCCGGGGAAGGACTGCCCGTTCCATGATCTCGCCATCACGGTTGACAACTCCCTTGTGTCCTCCTCCCAGAGTGCTAAGAACCTTGGCGTGATCCTGGACAACACCCTGTCGTTCTCCACTAACATCAAGGCGGTGACCCGATCCTGTAGGTTCATGCTCTACAACATTCGCAGAGTACGACCCTGCCTCACACAGGAAGCGGCGCAGGTCCTAATCCAGGCACTTGTCATCTCCCGTCTGGATTACTGCAACTCGCTGTTGGCTGGGCTCCCTGCCTGTGCCATTAAACCCCTACAACTCATCCAGAACGCCGCAGCCCGTCTGGTGTTCAACCTTCCCAAGTTCTCTCACGTCACCCCGCTCCTCCGCTCTCTCCACTGGCTTCCAGTTGAAGCTCGCATCCGCTACAAGACCATGGTGATTGCCTACGGAGCTGTGAAGGGAACGGCACCTCCATACCTTCAGGCTCTGATCAGGCCCTACACCCAAACAAGGGCACTGCGTTCATCCACCACTGGCCTGCTGGCCCCCCTACCTCTGCGGAAGCACAGTTCCCGCTCAGCCCAGTCAAAACTGTTCGCTGCTCTGGCACCCCAATGGTGGAACAAGCTCCCTCACGACGCCAGGACAGCGGAGTCAATCACCACCTTCCGGAGACACCTGAAACCCCACCTCTTTAAGGAATACCTAGGATAGGATAAAGTAATCCTTCTAACCCCCCCCCCCCCCTTAAAATATTTAGATGCACTATTGTAAAGTGGTTGTTCCACTGGATATCATAAGGTGAATGCATCATTTTGTAAGTCGCTCTGGATAAGAGCGTCTGCTAAATGACTTAAATGTAAATGTAAATTGAAGGGCTCCTTATTACACTATTACAGTAACCACTTCATTAAAGGGCTCCTTATTACACTATTACAGTAACCACTTCATTAAAGGGCTCCTCATTACACTATTACAGTAACCACTTCATTAAAGGGCTCCTTATTACACTATTACAGTAACCACTTCATTAAAGGGCTCCTCATTACATTATTACAGTAACCACTTAATTAAAGAGCTCCTTATTACACTATTACAGTAACCACTTCATTAAAGGGGTCCTTATTACAGTATTACAGTAACCACTTCATTAAAGGACTCCTCATTACACTATTACAGTAACCACTTCCTTAAAGGGCTCCTTATTACACTATTACAGTAACCACTTCATTAAAGGGCTCCTCATTACACTATTACAGTAACCACTTCATTAAAGGGCTCCTTATTACACTATTACAGTAACCACTTAATTAAAGGGCTCCTCATTACATATTACAGTAACCACTTCATTAAAGGGCTCCTTATTACACTATTACAGTAACCACTTCATTAAAGGGCTCCTCATTACACTGCAATTACACTGTAAAAACTATTATAATTCCTTGTAATGATTCATAGTTACACTGCAATAACAACATGTAACTGGTTGTAATTGCAGTCTGTAATTACAGAGTGGTACACCTCATTTTTGTTACTATGCTTGTTACAAATGTTAAAGTTTCTGATCCCAAGGTATTACATTTCAGCCTGCACACACCAACTGAAAACCCACCTGATAAGTGTTAGCCAACAGAAAACCCACCTGCTTAGTGTTAGCCAACTGAAAACCCACCTGATAAGTGTTAGCCAACTGAAAACCCACCTGATAAGTGTTAGCCAACTGAAACCCCACCTGATAAGTGTTAGCCAACTGAAACCCCACCTGATAAGTGTTAGCCAACTGAAAATCCGATCTGAAAAGTGTTAGCCAACTGAAAATCCGATCTGAAAAGTGTTAGCCAACTGAAACCCCACCTGATAAGTGTTAGCCAACTGAAAATCTGATTTGAAAAGTGTTAGCCAACTGAAAACACACCTGATAAGTGTTAGCCAACAGAAAACCCACATGGTAAGTGTTAACCAACTGAAAACCGACCACCTTATTGACACAACTCTGCAATAAAGAGCTCTGTAGTCTGATGCCCAGGCCCAATGGCAAAAACGGCCTCACGAATGATTAACCTTAAAAAAAATATATATTAATTGTTAAATCATTTAAAGGTGCACTTGACAATGGATCAATTCCTTTAACCATCAATAACATTTTTTTAGACACATTAATAAACAGTTTTGTTAAAAATTGTGAGATAGTCATTTGTGTTTGTCAAATTGTAAGCCTATTGAGCTTGGTTGAATAAAGTGGTCATAAGACAAACTCTTATTCAAAATGGTCATAAGACAAACTCTTATTCCATCATGTAACCTTGCAAGGGATTCACTTTTGAGGAATATTCTCACATTTTGGATGGGATGCATTGGTGCAATTATTTATTTATCCCAGGAATTAAGGCATCGTGTCAAGATCTTCACATCTGCGTAACACCCTCGAAATATCCAGGCAGGCCAAAACACCATCCTACCAAAATAGGCTGAAAATTCAGGCGGACTTTTCAAACAGCTCTTAGACGAAAAGTGAATTATCATAATTTTCACAATTTTCATAGTATTATTCCCAGTGGTGGAAAAAGTACCCAATTGTCATACTTGAGTAAAAGTATAGATACCTTAATAGAAATGTACTCAAGTAAAAGTGTAGGTATTTTCACATGATAATGAGTAATAAATCATTATGTATAAATTCCTCATAGGTAACTATAAAGTTACACTTCACTTTAAACTAGCTAAATCCTGTGAAACAACTAGTGACCACCGTGTACAGTACTTATGCAGATATGACAGATATGTACTCTGTGATGTTTTTACTGTGTGTTTCTTTTCTCACTTGGATTGAGCTTTCAGACGGTACACGTTCATTACAAGTAAGTGCTCCTCAAGATGCAATTCATTTTAACTAGCTAAATCCTGTGTGACACTTAGAAAGTACATTGTACTTTATGCAGATATTACATGAACTCTGTGGTTTACTTGTGGCTTTATCCTCCTAGTTGGATTGTAAGGAGGATCAGCATGTCATAACAGCTAACGTACACATGAATTATAAGTATTTTTTTTATTTTTTTTATTTATAACCTGGTATGACATCTGTATGGTAGCTCCCAGGCAGTGAGGTTGTCCTATATCTGTTTCTGTAAACTCAACCAAATCAACCCAGATGGTAAACTTACTGGAGGTCCAGTGAGGTCTGTTTCTGTAAACTCAACCAAGTCAACCCAGATGGTAACTTACTGGAGGGCCAGTGAGGTCTGTTTCTGTAAACTCAACCAAGTCAACCCAGATGGTAACTTACTGGAGGTCCAGTGAGGTCTGTTTCTGTAAACTCAACCAAGTCAACCCAGATGGTAACTTACTGGAGGGCCAGTGAGGTCTGTTTCTGTAAACTCAACCAAGTCAACCCAGATGGTAACTTACTGGAGGGCCAGTGAGGTCTGTTTCTGTAAACTCAACCAAGTCAACCCAGATGGTAACTTACTGGAGGGCCAGTGAGGTCTGTTTCTGTAAACTCAACCAAGTCAACCCAGATAGTAACTTACTGGAGGGCCAGTGCTAGCAGCCACATTGAGTGGAGATATTGAAGAGTGTGCATTCACAGGTAGGTAATTAGAGTTTATAGATCCTCCAACTTTTGTAATCTTGGACACCCAGCGTATCTGTCCACAAGAGATTACAACCTTGTGACAGTTATTACTAAATTGGATACAGCTGAGAATAAACTAAAAACTAAAGTGGGAACTTGCCCGTTTGTAACAAGCATGGTAACATTCATTTGCTGTTATGCCTCTGTATGTTGTTATTACAGTGTAGCTAGTAGTTATTACAATTAACTAGAATACTTCTTAAGGTGTAGTAAGGACCTGTTAGAGTCATTTTTATAGGGGTTAAACGGTATTTTACAGCATTTTGCCCGTAATTCAATGCAATCTAAAGCATTCATTCTGTAAAACATATTTAAGGTATTTGACTGTGCATTTTACAGTGTTTCACTGTTGAAATTACAGAACAGTCTTACAGTGTATGGTTTTCTTACATGAATAAACTTTACTATTTAATAAAGTGCAAGTTATGTAGATTCCAAATGAATTACTTGTACTGTGTAGCTCAGTGTTGGCCTATTATAGACCCTAAATGTAGATGTTATAAGATTGAAACTGAACAAGTTAAACATTACATTACTTCAACGCTCCAAGGTAAAATCAGCTAAACCAGGAGAATATAGGACATTTTTAATGAAGAGTTGAAAACATTTACATTTACATTACTGGGTGGTTCTGATTCTATCTGCACCATCTTTACATTACTGGGTAGTTCTGATTCTATCTGCACCATCTTTACATTACTGGGTGGTTCTGATTCTATCTGCACCATCTTTACATTACTGGATGGTTCTGATTCTATCTACACCATCTTTACATTACTGGGTGGTTCTGATTCTATCTGCACCATCTTTACATTACTGGGTGCTTCTGATTCTATCTGCACCATCTTTACATTACTGGACGGTTCTGATTCTATCTGCACCATCTTTACATTACTGGGTGGTTCTGATTCTATCTGCACCATCTTTACATTACTGGGTGGTTCTGATTCTATCTGCACCATCTTTACATTACTGGATGGTTCTGATTCTATCTGCACCATCTTTACATTACTGGACGGTTCTGATTCTATCTGCACCATCTTTACATTACTGGGTGGTTCTGATTCTATCTGCACCATCTTTATATTACTGGACGGTTCTGATTCTATCTGCACCATCTTTACATTACTGGGTGGTTCTGATTCTATCTGCACCATCTTTACATTACTGGGTGGTTCTGATTCTATCTACACCATCTTTACATTACTGGGTGGTTCTGATTCTATCTGCACCATCTTTACATTACTGGGTGCTTCTGATTCTATCTGCACCGTCTTTACATTACTGGACGGTTCTGATTCTATCTGCACCGTCTTTACATTACTGGACGGTTCTGATTCTATCTGCACCGTCTTTACATTACTGGGTGGTTCTGATTCTATCTGCACCATCTTTATATTACTGGACGGTTCTGATTCTATCTGCACCATCTTTACATTACTGGGTGGTTCTGATTCTATCTGCACCATCTTTACATTACTGGGTGGTTCTGATTCTATCTACACCATCTTTACATTACTGGGTGCTTCTGATTCTATCTGCACCATCTTTACATTACTGGGTGCTTCTGATTCTATCTGCACCATCTTTACATTACTGGACGGTTCTGATTCTATCTGCACCGTCTTTACATTACTGGACGGTTCTGATTCTATCTACACCATCTTTACATTACTGGGTGGTTCTGATTCTATCTGCACCATCTTTACATTACTGGGTGCTTCTGATTCTATCTGCACCATCTTTACATTACTGGACGGTTCTGATTCTATCTGCACCATCTTTACATTACTGGATGGTTCTGATTCTATCTGCACCATCTTTACATTATAGCAGCCCGGACTATTTGCATTGTGTGACGCCCCCAACCCCTCTTTTTACGCTGCTGCTACTCTCTGTTTATCATATATGCATAGTCACTTTAACTATACATTCATGTACATACCACCTCAATTGGGCTGACCAACCAGTGCTCCCGCACATTGGCTAACCGGGCTATCTCCATTGTGTCCCACCACCCGCCAACCTCTCTTTTTACGCTACTGCTACTCTCTGTTCATCATATATGCATAGTCACTTTAACCATATCTACATGTACATACTACCTCAATAAGCCTGACTAACCGGTGTCTGTATGTAGCCTCGCTACTGTTATTGCCACGCTACTTTTACAGCCTGTCTTTTTACTGTTGTTTTATTTATTTACTTACCTATTGTTCACCTAATACCTTTTTTGCACTATTGGTTAGAGGCTGTAAGTAAGCATTTCACTGTAAGGTAAACTTTGATTTGATTTGATTACTGGATGTGTTTTTCTCTCTCTCTCTCTCTCTGAGCTACTTGATGCACATTGAGCTGGATATTATGAAATACATTTGTTTCTATTTCAGGTGGTCTAGGGGTCAGGGTTCAAACCAAACTAAAATAACTCAACATATAATTGAATCATGGAACTGGATTATATTTGAAGGTTAACACCAATGACACTGTCCAGTTGAAGAGTTTCATTCCAAAACGCTATATATCGATTTAAATGAGCTTTTATTATTTAAAGAGAAATTCTGAAAGAGATTGATGTGTTTTTTTTCACTATCTAATCATGGCGTGGGGTTTGTTCAATGACAGATATGTTTAAAATCTATGATTTCATGGTTTCATTTCAGATAGACAAATAGTTATGTTTTTTAGCAAAATACTATATTTCTGCCTCACTCTCAGAGAAATAAGTATTACTGCTAAGTTTTACGCAGTCAAATGTAACAAATAAAAAAAGAAATGAATATAAAAAAATATATTTTTTAAATAATTCAACACAGTAATATGTGATCTGTATGTAAAACATTTAGTTGTTTTTATCCAGAGTAACTTACAGTAAGTGCATTAATCTTAAAATAGATATGAACATTCCAGCTAAACAATGGATATATAGCGTTTTGTAAAAATACACTAAAATATATTGTAACGACCCGGTATTGTGTTCTGTGTTTGTGGGTGTGTTATGGTTCTCATGGCTACTAGCAGGGGTTAAATATGTCAGGACAGAGGGAAAGGTTGGGGGGGTATGATGGGTAATCCCGCGGGAGTTGGAAATGCATAAATAGGGATTACTGTCTCATCTTCTCTCTCTTTTCTGTTCGGGGCCTTGATCTGTTCCTATGGGGGTAACCCTTAATTCGACATGGTATAATTGTGTACGTTCGGCATTTAGCGGCGTGGGCTGTGGCCTGAACAATAGCCCAGTTTAGGAATAAACCTGTGTTCTGACCTGCACACCTAGAGTCCGTCTCTTTTTCCTTTATGACCCAGCCGGGTCATTACATTGGCGTCAGAAGTGTTTTCGAACTACGGGATCAAGACTAGGCGAGTTAGCTGTTCAGTATAGACCGGGTTAGCTTTAGCGTGACTCGCATCTACGGTCATGATGCTTGGGGCGAGGCGGAAAATTAAGGAAGAGTCGGACAATGTGTCCGTTGTGGGCTCGGGGGTGCCCGGTCGGGAGGGTCGGGTGGCGACTGCCGTAGAAGAGCTGGAGGGCCACATGGCGGGAGTTAAATTGTCAGTCAGCAAGATGGCAGAACTGGCGGGTTTTCCTTCACACCGCTCGAGAGCAGACGTCACGGCGACGGGGATATTGACGTCACCGGGTGCGGAAATGGCGGGGCCTGCTTATGTAAACAGAGATGGCAGCGGCCTATTGCCATTAGCCACGGTAGCGGCTAAACTACCAAAGTTCAATGGACAAGGTAAATGGGAAGTTTTTTTCACTCAATTCGAGTTGTTGGCTAGAGCCGGGAGGTGGTCTGACGAGACGAAAGCGTTACAGCTTGCCCTGAGCCTGACAGAGGAGGCGTCGGAATGCCTGTTAACGCTAGCCCCGGACGAGAGGGGCGACTACGGTGCGCTAGTGGAGGCATTGGGGGGCCGTTTCGGCAGCGACGCGCAGCCCAACATGCTGCGGATTGAACTGAGTAACAAAAAGAGACTTCAGGGGGAATCATTAAAGGCGTTGGCAAGTGGTATTCTGAGCCTGACCAGGCGGGCTTATGCAACTATGCCGATTGGGGTGCAAGACGAGCTGGCACGGGACAGTTTTATTAGAGCGCTCTCTTCCACCGAACTGGGTAAGCATGTTCAGATGGCGGACCCACCATCTCTGCGGGCTGCAGTGGAGATAGCCAGGAAGAGGGAGCTGATCTGGGGTGAGGGAGTGAGAGTGGAAGTCGCCAGTCAACCAGAGGTGAGAGCAGTGGTGGCTGGGGTGCCAGGGGTCACGAAACCAGAGTGGGTCGACGAGTTGGGCGGGCTAGTCAAGACTGCTTCGCTTGTCATGGAGAGGGGCTCCAGGCAGCGTCGCAGTGTCAGCTCAACTCCTATTGTCTGCTGGGGTTGTGGCCAGCCTGGCCACATTCAGCGGGAGTGTGGCAGATTCCCCCGTCACCAGGGAAACAACGGCGGGTTCTCACGCAGGGGGCAGCGCGGACCCACCCCCCCCGCCCCCGAACCCACTGTAAGCAAAAGAGGTACCCAGCAGCGCAGACAAGAGGGTGGGGACCTGCTCCCCCAGGGTGTAGCTGCCGCCGTGTTTCCTAGTCCGGTAGTTGTGGTGGGACGTACCACCGTTGGGGACTTCTGCAATGTCATCGTCAAGGTAGAGAGGGTGGAATGTTTGGCCCTGGTCGACACGGGCTCTACAGTAACCCTGGTGAGACCAGACATACTACCTGTTGGGGTGCGGGTGGAGCCGACCCTTGTCCAGCTACGGATTGTCACGGGGGAGCTAGCCCCCATGTTAGGGAAGTGTCAGCTATCTGTGACTGTGGGGGGGAGAACTGTGGGGTGTCTGGCGTGGGTAGCAGCGGTGCAGGACCCCTGTATCCTGGGAATGGACTTTTTGAAAAACTGTGGGGCTCAGTTGGACTTAGCGTCGGGCACTTTGAGGCTGTCGGGGGGGCCCACAGTGGGAATGTCGCCTTCGGGAGAGCCAGCAGGGGGCAGGGCTGTCCCTCCGTCCTCCTCCAAGATTGCAGAAACTCCACCGGTCATCCCGGCTGCTCCCTTGGTCGTTGTGCCATTCCAGCAGCTGTCTCCGGCGGCGACGGCCTTCACTCCCCATCATGGTGCAAGCACAGGCAGCTCAGTAGCCCAAAACACACTGGCTCCTTCACCCCATCAGCCCGACGGGGGGAAGGAGGAAGCTATCGACGCCGTCGAGGCTGTGTGGCTGAAGAACTGTCAGGGTCTGGATGAGAGACAACAGAGACAGTTAAAGCAGCTGCTTTTGGACTTTAAAGATAGCTTCGCTTGGGGGGAAGATGAGGTAGGACAAACGCGCCTAGTTCAGCAAGAAATAGACACTGGGGACGCCCAACCCATTAAAATTCGGCCCCGTCGTATTCCCCTTGCCAGGAGGGAAGCAGCAGACACAGCTATTGTTGACATGTTGCGGGCTGATTTCATTGAGCCATCAGATAGCCCATGGTCCGCGCCGGTCGTCATGGTGCCTAAGAAAGGGGGTAAACTTAGGTTTTGTGTTGACTACAGGGGCCTAAATTCTGTCACCACTAAAGACTCTTATCCCCTACCGAGGGTTGATGAGTCGATAGACCACGTGAGAGGGTCCACATGGTTCTCCTCCCTTGATCTGCGCAGTGGCTACTGACAGGTGCCCCTCTCGCCAGGGGCACGTGAAAAAACGGCCTTCTCCACAGATAGGGGCCATTGGCAGTTCAAGGTGCTGTGCTTCGGGCTCTGTAATGCTCCTGCCACCTTTGACAGAGTGCTGGCGGGGGTTCCGAGAGACGAGTGTGTTGTGTACCTAGACGACATATTGGTGCACGGCACATCGTTCGAGGGGGCACTGGGGGCACTTAGGCGAGTGTTGGAGAGGATCTCGGGGGCGGGGCTAAAATTACATCCGGGAAAGTGCCATTTCATGCAAAGGGAGGTGGCGTTCCTGGGGCATCAACTGGGTGGTGAGGGCATCAGCACGATGCCAGACAAAGTAGAGGCTGTGAGGGGGTGGCCAGTTCCAGGGGGAAAAAAAGAGGTTAAGAGCTTCCTGGGGCTGGCATCCTACTATCGTATGTTTGTGAAGGGGTTTGCGGGGGTAGCGGCTCCTTTGAACGACCTTCTCAAGGAGGACACTGTTTTTCAGTGGACCGAAGAGCACCAGCGGGCGTTTGAGGCTCTCAAACGTGCCCTGATGGAGGCCCCTGTCCTGGCCTCACCAGACCCGAACCGTCCGTTCATCCTGGACACCGACGCTAGCAATGAGGGTTTGGGGGCTGTGCTGGCTCAGCGTGGTCCTGATGGGGAACACGTAGTAGCTTATTACAGCAGGACTTTTGATAAGGCTGAAAAACGCTACTGTGTGACAAGGAGAGAGCTTTTGGCTGTCGTGGCAGCAGTACGCCATTTCAAGTACTACCTGGGGGGCCTGCCGTTTGTGGTCCGGACGGATCACTCCGCCCTGCAGTGGCTTCTCTCCTTCAAGGAGCCAGAGGGTCAGATTGCCCGCTGGCTGGAGGAGCTGCAACCCTACGACTTCCAGGTGGAGCACAGAGCCGGCCTTCGCCACAGCAATGCAGACGCCTTGTCCCGCCGCCCGTGTGCTGAGGATGGCTGTGGGTACTGCGCCAAACGGGTGGAGCGAGAGAGAGAACTGTGCAGGGAAGAGGGAGTCACCGCCACGGTGAGTCAGCTGAGTGTGACAGAGTGCCGGGAGCTTGAGGCTGTGGACGTTGGGGAGTGGAGGCGTCGCCAGGAGGAGGATGCAGAGCTACGTCCTGTGCTGCGGTGGGTGGAAGAGAGAAGACGACCGCCGTGGGGGGAAGTAGCCCCTCTATCACCAGTCACCAAGGGACTGTGGGCTAAATTCACAGTCCTTAGAGTGGCTGAGGGAGTGCTCCAGAGGGGGTGGAAAAAGCCAGCGACTGGAGAAATTACGTGGCAGGTAGTGGTGCCCAAAAGGCTGCAGGGGAGCGTGTTACAGCACCTTCATGGGGGAGTTGGCGCAGGGCATTTTGGGGTCTCCAAAACGTTAAAGCGCATGCGTAATGGCTTCTATTGGGCCAGGCACAGGAGGGATGTTGAGGACTTTTGTAGGCAGTGCGACGAGTGTGCTGCTAAAAAAGGACCTCCAGGTCAGTCACACGCCCTCCTACAACAATTCCCAGTAGGGGAGCCCATGGAGAGACTGGGGGTAGACATAGTGGGGCCGTTTCCAACCACAGACAGAGGTAACAGGTGGATTCTAACCGCTATGGACTACTTCACCAAGTGGCCGGAGGCTTACGCTCTCCCAGACCAGGAGGCAGAGACAGTAGCTGATGCGTTGGTGGGGGGAATAATCAGTCGGTTTGGGGTGCCACAGTCTATTCACAGCGACCAGGGGAGAAACTTCGAGTCACGGGTGTTCTCAGAGTTGTGTAGACGGTTAGGCGCAGAGAAGACGCGCACTACTCCGCTTCACCCCCAGAGTGATGGGCTGGTGGAAAGATTTAACAGAACGTTAGCACAGCAGCTGGCCATCGTTACCTCAAAACACCCACTTACCGTTTATTCTTATGGCATGTAGGTCGGCTGTTCAAGAATCGACTGCGTGCTCCCCAGCGCTACTAATGTTAGGTCGTGAGTTGCGCACCCCAGCCGAACTGACGTTTGGCCACCCTCCTGATAATGACGACGGGGTTTTGCCTGGCCCGAACTATGTGTGTCGTCTGCAGAACCGGTTAGAAGCGGCTCACACCTTCGCAAGAGAGCAACTCGAGAACGCAGGGGTGCGCCAAGAGCGCCACTACGACTCGCGCGCTAGGGGGAGGCACTTTGGAGCGGGAGAATGTGTGTGGCTTCACAACCCCACGCGCAAGAAGGGGCGGTGCCCAAAGCTGGACAGTGCATGGGTGGGGCCGTGAGAGAGAGTGGGGGAGGTGACGTACCGGGTGGAGGTCCCCCCACGGAGCAGGAAGGTGGTGGTCCACCGGGACCGATTGGCACCCTACAGAAGGAGAAAAACGGTAGGAAATGGGAGTGAGGTCTCTGATGTGAGCCCACGGGAACAGTCTAACGAGGAGACTCTAGCGCAACCTGAGCCTGGGATGGGGGCTGCTTCTTCGGAGGGCGCTGGAAATGACATTGGGGCAGATGAGTGTTCTGGGGGTTCACCGGTGAGAGCCACGGGGAGGCCCAAGAGACTGATGCGACCTCCGGGTCGTTTTAAGGATTTTGTTGTGTAACCCTAGGGGCTAGGGTTTAGAAAGGGGGGGCTATGTAACGACCCGGTATTGTGTTCTGTGTTTGTGGGTGTGTTATGGTTCTCATGGCTACTAGCAGGGGTTAAATATGTCAGGACAGAGGGAAAGGTTGGGGGGGTATGATGGGTAAACCCCCGGGATTTGGAAATGCATAAATAGGGATTACTGTCTCATCTTCTCTCTCTTTCTGTTCGGGGCCTTGATCTGTTCCCATGGGAGTAACCCTTAATTAGACTTGGTATAATTGTTTACGTTCGGCATTTAGCGGCGTGGGCTGTGGCCTGAACAATAGCCCAGTTTAGGAATAAACCTGTGTTCTGACCTGCACACCTAGAGTCCGTCTCTTTTTCCTTTATGACCCAGCCGGGTCATTACAATATTAATTACATGTCTGAGAACAGTAATATTTTACACACACATGAAGGCACCCATAAACAATCATTTCTGATTTAAAAAATATTAATATAAATGTTAAAAATTGGTGGATATAGGGTTTTGGAAATAAACTCTTCCATTTCTACATTGGTGGCATCATCTTATACAACAGGTTGATTAAATCTTACACAATCACACATTTCAATATTCACTGCTCCTTATTACTGTGCATTTCATCAAACAGAATATTACCATGATTAAACACGCAGATGAATGAAGCTCACAATAAAACACATTGTGAAAACAAATTTTCACTCAAGCCTTCTATAATATGGAAGTGGGAATCAGTATAAACAAGTAAGACAGGAATATGCCTCATCAAGGCTCTGAGTCATTTTTACTTTATGTTCAAAACAGTTTAGACACCAGAGAAAATTTAAAACGGTGCCTTTATATCAGGAAGGAAGTGTCACAGAGAGACGTCAGTCAAACAGTCATAAAGAAGTCTTAAAAGTACAGTTAGTATATTTCACAAAAATCACGAGACTGAACAAAACGGATGTTTTCCCCAGAGACGATATAAAGCAGCTAGCTAGCAGCACCATCTGCTGGACATAGTGGTCAATACAGCCAACTGTTGACATCCCATCTCTTCCGTATTACTGTAGTAAATATTGTCAGCCACTAGAGAACGCTACAGTTTAGCAGAGCCCATCCACAGTTCCAGACAGCCCACACAGACATAAATAATGTCCATGTCTAAGTACTCATGATGCAGTCTCTTCCCTGTATCTCTCTGAGTACTGCAGTATCTTCCCTGTATCTCTCTGAGTACTGCAGTATCTTCCCTGTATCTCTCTGAGTACTGCAGTCTCTTCCCTGTATCTCTCTGAGTACTATAGTATCTTCCCTGTATCTCTCTGAGTACTGTAGTATCTTCCCTGTATCTCTCTGAGCACTGCAGTCTCTTCCCTGTATCTCTCTGAGTACTGCAGTATGTTCCCTGTATCTCTCTGAGTACTGCAGTCTCTTCCCTGTATCTTTTTGAGTACTGCAATATCTTCCCTGTATTTCTCTGAGTACTGCAGTCTCTTCCCTGTATCTCTCTGAGTACTGCGGTCTCTACCCTGTTTCTTCCAACACTCTGTCGATGGAGCGCTATGAGGCTTGTCAACAAGGTATTGTCTGTGTCCCAAATGGCACCCAATTCCCTATGGACCCCTTGTCAAAAGTTAGGCCTACCCACTAGGGAGCCAGGCCCAGACAATCAGAATTAGTTTTTCCCCACAAAAGGGCTTTATTACAGACAGAAAAACTCCTCAGCACCCCGCCCTCCCTCGATCCCGCAGGTGAAGAAGCTGGATGTGGAGGTCCTGGGCTGGCATGGTTACACGTGGTCTGTGGTTGTGAGGCCGGTTGGAAGTACTGCCAAATTCTCTAAAACAACGTTAGAGGCGACTTATGGTAGAGATCTAAACACAAGTTCTCTGGCAAAAGCTCTGGTGGACATTCCTGCAGTCAGCATGCCAATTGCATGTTCCCTCAAAACTTGAGACATCTGTGGCATTGTGTTGCGTGACAAAACTGCACATTTTAGAGTGGCCTTTTATTGTCCCCCAGCACAAGGTGCACCTGTGTAATGATCATGCTGTTTAATCAGCTTCTTGATATGTCAGACCTGTCAGGTGGTTGGATTATCTTGGCAAAGGAGAAATGCTCAGTAAGAGGAAACATTTGTACATAACATTTCAGAGAAATAAGCTTTTTGTGTGTATGGAACATTTCTGGGATCTTTTATTTCAGCTCATGGAACATGGGACCAACTCTTTACATGTTGTGTGTTTATATTTCTGTTGAGTGTACATAGGGAATAGGGTGTCATTTGGAACGTACACTTTGTATACTCATAATGTAGTCCCTCTCCTTGTATCTCCAAGACTCTGGGGGTGAAAAACCATTAGTCAGTCTCTTGTATCTCCAAGACTCTGGGGGTGAAGAACCATTAGTCAGTCTCTTGTATCTCCAAGACTCTGGGGGTGAAGAACCATTAGTCAGTCTCTTGTATCTCCAAGACTCTGGGGGTGAAGAACCATTAGTCAGCCTCTTGTATCTCCAAGACTCTGGGGGTGAAGAACCATTAGTCAGCCTCTTGTATTTCCAAGACTCTGGGGGTGAAGAACCATTAGTCACCCTCTTGTATCTCCAAGACTCTGGGGGTGAAAAACCATTAGTCAGCCTCTTGTATCTCCAAGACTCTGGGGGTGAAGAACCATTAGTCAGCCTCTTGTATCTCCAAGACTCTGGGGGTGAAGAACCATTAGCCAGCCTCTTGTATCTCCAAGACTCTGGGGGTGAAGAACCATTAGTCAACTTTTTGTATCTGTAGGTGTGTTTTTAGTTGATATGACATTCAGGAAGCCTGTCACACCCTGATCTGTTTCACCTGTCTTTGTGCTTGTCTCCACCTCCCTCCAGGTGTCGCCCATCTTCTCCATTATCCCTTGTGTATTTATACCTGTATTCTCTGTCTGTCTGTTGCCAGTTCGTTTTGTTTCGTCAAGCCTACCAGTGGTTTCCCCTCCGTTCCTGTCTCGCTATTGTTCCTGGTTTCCTGTTTTTTTACCTTTTCTGCCTGCCCTGAGCCTGCCTGCCGTCCTGTACCTCTACCTGACCTGAGCCTGCCGTCCTGTACCTCTACCTGACCTGAGCTTGAGCCTGAGCCTGCCGTCCTGTACCTCTACCTGACCTGAGCCTGAGCCTGAGCCTGCCGTCCTGTACCTCTACCTGACCTGAGCCAGAGCCTGCCGTCCTGTACCTCTACCTGACCTGAGCCTGAGCCTGAGCCTGCCGTCCTGTACCTCTACCTGACCTGAGCCTGAGCCTGAGCCTGCCGTCCTGTACCTCTACCTGACCTGAGCCTGAGCCTGAGCCTGCCGTCCTGTACCTCTACCTGACCTGAGCCTGAGCCTGAGCCTGCCGTCCTGTACCTCTACCTGACCTGAGCCTGAGCCTGAGCCTGCCGTCCTGTACCTCTACCTGACCTGAGCCTGAGCCTGCCGTCCTGTACCTCTACCTGACCTGAGCCTGAGCCTGAGCCTGCCGTCCTGTACCTCTACCTGACCTGAGCCTGAGCCTGAGCCTGCCGTCCTGTACCTCTACCTGACCTGAGCCTGAGCCTGCCGTCCTGTACCTCTGCCTGACCTGAGCCTGAGCCTGCCGTCCTGTACCTCTGCCTGACCCTGAGCCTGCCTGCCGTCCTGTACCTTTGGCCCTGTTGTTGTAATAAACATTGTTCCTTCAACAAAGTCTTCATCTGGGTCTTACCTTAAACCTGATAAAGCATGTCTGTAGGTGTGTTTTTAATTGATTAAAAGTTTTAATTAAAAGTTGTGTCAAGAAGTCCCAAAATAATGTACTGTAGCCCCTTTTAGCGGCTTGCTTCAGCAAGCTTTACAATGTGGCTACTTTACCTGGTGCTGTAAGCTTTACAATGTGGCTACTTTACCTGGTGCTGCTAGCTTTACAATGTGGCTACTTTACCTGGTGCTGCAAGCTTTACAATGTGGCTACTTTACCTGGTGCTGCTAGCTTTACAATATGGCTACTTTACCTGGTGCTGCTAGCTTTACAATGTGGCTACTTTACCTGGTGCTGCTAGCTTTACAATATGGCTACTTTACCTGGTGCTGCTAGCTTTACAATATGGCTACCTCACCTGTTGTGGAAAACACATTGAAGCAACACCCTGTACACTGAGATGCAGCTCCTAGCTTGGTCCCAGATATCTTTGTACTGTTTTGCCAACTCCTATGGTTGTTGTCACGTAGAACATGGTAAAACAACACAAAGAGATCTGGGACTAAGCTAACTAGCTTTACAAATGAAAGCAACACATTACACACTGAGATACATGTACCTATGGGATTTAGTTGTCTCAAGTTGTGTTCACTCCAGCTGGCATCTGCAAATACAGTGGGGGAACATTACCATACAGTATCAATCATTCTGACATTCATTAGTGTGATTTTAACCTGTAGGAAAACAGATATTAGGATGTTTAATATGTGGTTGTGTTGTGTAGTGGCCATGGGCTCTTTCCTCCGCAGTCGTTTCACAATTGGTATCTGGCATTGTGCCCATATTTTTGTTTGGGAGGAAACAGTAGAAAGAGGGGTGTGTGTGTGTGTGTGTGTGTGTGTGTGTGTGTGTGTGTGTGTGTGTGTGTGTGAGGGAGGGAGACAGGAGACAAACACTAGACCTATAAAGGAGGGGCCGGTTCCGGCTGCTCCCAGTTCCTCTCAGTCTGTCTGATTAGGGGACATGTTGGGGCATGTATGGATGAGAAGGGAGGCTCTGATCTAGCTACCCACCATGCCAGGAGAGAAAGGAAGGGAGAGAGAGAGGTTTTTTAATAAAGCCCTTAAATTGCAAATTGAAATTGAGAGAGACAGGGAGACAGAGAGAGAGAGAGCGAGACAGAGAGAAAGTAATTGAAAGAGAGAGAGAGAGAGGGAGAGAGAGACAGAGAGAGAAAGTGATTGAAAGAGGGAGAGAGAGAGATGGAGAGAAAGAGAGAGAGAGCAAGAGAGAGAGAAAGTGATTGAAAGAGAGAGAGAGAGAGAGAGAAAGAGAGAGAGAGAAAGGAATTTCCTCCTCTGATCTACTCCAACACCCTGGAGAGAGGCTAGGACAGAGATGACAGGAACCCTTAACTGAGGGCCTCAGGTTCACTGAATACACAGATAGAGAGATAGACACAGTGAACAAAAAGACATGGAGACAATTTTTTGGAGAGTAGAGTTGTGGGCCTCTAAACTGTCAGTGAACTATGCAGCAACTGTAAATCACTCCAGTTCAGAACACATTTAAATGACTGTATAGTAAAGTGAGTATGTTTACATTTTAGTCATTTAGCAGCCACTCTTATCCAGAGCGACTTACAGTAGTGAATGCATACATTTCATACATTTATTTTTGTTTTTCGTACTGGTCCCCCATGGGAATCGAACCCACAACTCTGGCATTCCAAACACCATGCTCTACCAACTGAGCCACACGGAGTATGTGTTGCCCTGGAGTAGCTACAGTGTGAAGAAGGTTACATCGCAAGTGGGACTCTATTCCCTATGTAGTAGTGCACTATTTTAGACCAGGGCTGTAGTGCACAACGTAGAAAATAGGGTTCCATTTGGACGTAACCTAAAAGTTGAGACCATAAGTTTCCTCTGGGAGTGAGTTGTGTATGGGTGAGTGTTTTTCTCACTGACATTCCATTTAGCACAATACGTCACAACCACATGTTTCTGTGTATAATACGTCACAATCACATGTTTCTGTGTATGATCTTTTTACCATCTGGTAAGATGGAATTCAGTTTGATTGAACGCTCTATAACATGTTATTGGTCGTGCACAAGATTTCATACTTGAGTAAAAATAAAGATACTTTAATAGAAAATGACTCAAGAAAAAGTGAAAGTCACCCAGTAAAATATTATTTGAGTAAAAGTCTAAAAGTATTTGCTTTTAAATATACTTAAATATCAAAAGTAAATGTAATTGCTAAGTTATACTTCAATTTCAAAAGTAAAAGTAAAAGTACAAATAATTTAAATTGTGTCATATTAAGCAAACCAGACAGCCTAATTTTCTTGTTCTTTAATTACAGATAGCCGGGGCACACTCCAACACTAAAAACGAAGCATGTGTTTAGTGAATCTTCCAGATCAGAGGCAGTAGGGATGTTCTCTTGATAAGAGTGTGAATTCGACCATTTTACTGTCCTGCTAAGCATTCAAAATATAACAAGTACTTTTGGGTGTCAGGGAAAATGTATGGAGTAAAATGTACATCATTTTCTTTAGGAATGTAGTGAAGTGAAAGTAAAAGTTGTCAAAAATATAAATATTAAAGTACAAATACCCCCAAAAAGTACTTAAGAAGTACTTTCAAGTATTTTTACTTAACTACTTTACACCACTGATGTAAACATTATTAAAGTGCCCAGTGTGTAGTGACTATGTACATAGCGCAGCAGGGCAGGGTACTGGGTGGAGGCCAGCTAGTGACTCTGACTAAGGTTCAGGACAGGGTACTGGGTGGAGGCTAGTGACACTGACTAAGGTTCAGGACAGGGTACTGGGTGGAGGCCAGCTAGTAACACTGACTAAGGTTCAGGACAGGGTACTGGGTGGAGGCCAGCTAGTAACACTGACTAAGGTTCAGGACAGGGTACTGGGTGGAGGCTAGTGACACTGACTAAGGTTCAGGACAGGGTACTGGGTGGAGGCCAGCTAGTAACACTGACTAAGGTTCAGGACAGGGTATTGGGTGGAGGCCAGCTAGTGACACTGACTAAGGTTCAGCTCAGGGTACAGACAGACAGACAGACAGACAGGCAGGGGTGTGAAGGGAAACAGCACTTCAACCAACTGGAGGCTACTTTCATGTGCTTCAATGTTATAACTGTATCTGTATAATGTACATAGATGAGCCAGTAACCACATGTGTGAAGGATTTGCCTATCAATCACATTTTGTCTTCCATGTGGAAGTTATTGCCTGAAGCTAAGCCCGTTAGCCAGTTAGCCTGTTAACCATTTGGCCTGTTAACCAGTTGGCCTGTCAGCCTGTTAACCAGTTGGCCTATTAGCCAGTTAAACTGTCAGCCTGTTAACTATTTGGCCTGTTAGCCTGTTAACCAATTTGCCTGTCAGCCTGTTAACCAGTAGGCCTGTTAGCCAGTTAAACTGTCAGCCAGTTAGCCTGCTAGCCAGTTGGCCTGTTAGCCCATTAGACTGTTAACCAGTTAGCCTGTCAGCCTGTTAACCAGTTGTCCTGTTAACCAGTTGGCCTGTTAGCCCATTAGACTGTCAGCCAGTTAGGCTGTTAGCCTGTCAGCTAGTTAGCCTGTTAGCCAGTTGGCTATAATCCCTAATGCATAGAGACACTGATAGAGACCATGCATCTGCCATATGTCCCCCAGACACACACACACAGACTGTCCCACAGATTAGCTCATTAGTCTACTGCTCCGAGGTAAAGCTGATCAGTGCAGAGTAGCGCATCAGCAGTATTAGATATTACAGTAACAGGAGATGAGCATCAGCAGTATTAGATATTACAGTAACAGGAGATGAGCATCAGCAGTATTAGATATTACAGTAACAGGAGATGAGCATCAGCAGTATTAGATATTACAGTAACAGGAGATGAGCATCAGCAGTATTTGATTTTACAGTAACAGGAGATGAGCATCAGCAGTATTAGATATTACAGTAACAGGAGATGAGCGTCAGCAGCATTAGATATTACAGTAAGAGGAGATGACCGTTAGCAGTATTAGATATTACAGTAACAGGAGATGAGCATTAGCAGTATTAGATATTACAGTAACAGGAGATGAGCGTTAGCAGTATTAGATAGTACAGCAACAGGAGATGAGCGTTAGCAGTATTAGATATTACAGCAACAGGAGATGAGCGTTAGCAGTATTAGATATTACAGCAACAGGAGATGAGCATCAGCAGTATTAGATATTACAGTAACAGGAGATGAGCATCAGCAGTATTAGATATTACAGTAACAGGAGATGAGCATTAGCAGTATTAGATATTACAGTAACAGGAGATGAGCATCAGCAGTATTAGATATTACAGTAACAGGAGATGAGCATCAGCAGTATTAGATATTACAGTAACAGGAGATGAGCATCAGCAGTATTAGATATTACAGTAACAGGAGATGAGCATCAGCAGTATTAGATATTACAGCAACAGGAGATGAGCATCAGCAGTATTAGATATTACAGTAACAGGAGATGAGCGTTAGCAGTATTAGCTATTACAGTAACAGGAGATGAGCATTAGCAGTATTAGATATTACAGTAACAGGAGATGAGCATCAGCAGTATTAGATATTACAGTAACAGGAGATGAGCATCAGCAGTATTAGATATTACAGTAACAGGAGATGAACTGCTGCTGCTTCTGATGATGTGTTGCCTCAGCATCTCTGCCTGTCAGCCAATCCTGGGGATAGAGGGATGGAGGGGTCATGACTTGGACCTCACCCATCTGGTGTACTGTAAAGCCTGAGTCCCAAAGCAACCTCTAGTCCCCTAGCCTCTAGCCTCTCCCTTAGGCCTAGTCCCCTAGCCTCTAGCCTCATCTTTGGCCTAGCCCCCTAGCTTCTAGCCTCCACCTAATCCCTAGTCCCCTAGCCTCTAGACTCTCCCTTTGTCACGTCCTGACCATAGTAAGATGTGATTTTCTATGGTAGAGTAGGTCAGGGCGTGTTTTGTGTTTCTATTTCTATGTTTAAGCACCATGTTATGCTGAGACACGCACTGTGTCGCCAGTGCGCAGCTACAGCCCGGTGCGCTCGGTGCAAGCTCCTCACAGGTGCCGTGCTAGAGTTGGCATTCAGCCAGGAAGGAGTATGCCTGCTCAGCGTTCCTGGTCTCTGGTGCGTCTTCTCGGTCCAGGTTATCCTGCGCCAGCTCTACGCACGGTAACCCCAGTCCGCCAACACAAACCTGTGCGACCTGTCACAACGCCTCACGCTTGTCGGGGTACGGAGGTTATCCAGCCAGGACGGGTTGTGCCAGCCATAAGCTCCAGACCTCCAGTGCGCCTCCACGGCCCAGTATACCCTGTGCCTGCTCCGCGCACCCGGCCTCCAGTGATGTTCCCTAGTCCGGTGAGACCTATTCCAGCTCCACGAAAGAAGCCTCCAGTGATGATCCATGGCACGAAGCCTCCAGTGACAATCCATGGCCCAAAGCCTCCAGTGATGATCCATTGCACAAAGCCTCCAGTGATGATCCATGGCGCGGAACCTGTAGTGATGATCCATGGCACGGAGCCTGAAGCGACGGTCCCCAGTCCAGAACCTCCTGAGACGCTCATCAGTCCGGAGCCTCCAGCGACGCTCCACAGTCCGGAGCCTCCAGCGACGCTCCCCAGTCCGGAGCCTCCAGCGACGCTCCCCAGCCCGGAGTCTCCAGCGACGGCCTGCAGCCCAGAGTCTCCAGAGGCGGCCTGCAGCCCGGAGTCTCCAGCGGTGGCCTGCAGCCCGGAGCCTCCAGTGGCGGCCTGCAGCCCAGAACCTCCAGCAATGATCTACAGTCCGGTTCTTTCGACGACGATCCACGGTCACGTGATAATAAAGCAGAAGGATCAGCGGGTGGAGCGGGGAGTACGCCCCGAACCCGAGCCGCCTCTGCTGCTGGAGGTTATGTGGACTGCATTTGAGACGCCATAAACAATTGTCACCCTCCCTACCCTCCCTTTGTTTTGTGGTTTCTTTTGTTTTAGGTGCATTCGGAGTCTGCACCTTTGGGGGGGGGGGTACTGTCACGTCCTGACAGTATGTGATTTTCTATGGTAGAGTAGGTCAGGGTGTGACAGGGGGTGTTTTGTGTTTTTCTATGTTTTCTATTTCTATGTTTAAGTTCTAGTTTTTCTATTTCTATGTTGTTGTTTTTTGGGTTGATCTCCAATTGGAGGCAGCTGGTCCTCGTTACCTCTGATTGGAGATCATATTTAACTAGGGGTTTTTCTTCCTGGGTTTTGTGGGTGATTATCTTTTGAGTAGTGTTTGTTTCACTCTACGTCACGGTTTTGTAAATCCAGTTATTTATGTTTTGCAAAATTTCACAGATTTAATCAAATGTGGAACTACAACCACGCTGCACTTTGGTCTGATCCTTTCGACAGCCGTGACACCCTTAGGCCTAGTCCCATAGCTTCTAGCTATTCCCTAACCGCTAGCCCCCTAGACTCTAGCCTCTTCCTTAGGCCTAGTCCCCTCGCTTCTAGCCTCTCCTTAACCCCTAACTCCTAGTCCCCTAGCCTTTAGCCTCTCCCTTAGACCTAGTCCCCTAGCTACTCCCTAAACACTAACCCCCTAGCCTCAAGCTTCTCCCTAACCCCTAGCCTCTACCCTCTCCCTAACTCCTAGCCATCTAGCCTCTAGCTACTCCCTAACCCCTAGCCTCTAGCTACTCCCTAACCCCTAACCTCTAGCTACACTCTAATCCCCTAACCCCCTAGCCTCTAGCTACTCCCTAACTCTTAACCTCCTAGCCTCTAGCTACTCCCTAACCCCTAGCCCCCTAGCCTCTAGCTACTCCCTAACTCTTAACCTCCTAGCCCCTAGCTACTCCCTAACCCCTAACCACCTAACCTCTAGCTACTCCCTAACCCTAAGCCCTCTTGCCTCTAGCTACTCCCTAACCCCTAGCCCCCTAGCCTCTAGCTACTCTCTAACTCCTAACCCCCTAGCTACTCCCTAACCCCTAACCCCCTAGCCCCTAGCTATTCCCTAACCCCCTAGCCTCTAGCTACTCCTCAACTCCTAACCCCCTAGTCTCTAGATACTCCCTAACTCCTAGCCTCTAGCTACTCCCTAATCCCTAGACCCCTAGCCTCTCCTGTAAGCCTAGTCCCCTAGCCTCTAGCTACTCCCTAACCCCTAACCTCTAGCCTCTAGCTACTCCCTAACCCCTATCCCCCTAGCCTCTAGTCTCTAGCTACTCCCTAACCCCTAGCCTCTAGCTACTCCCTAACCCCTGGCCTCTAACCTCTAGCTTCCCCCTAGGCCCTCTGGCCTCTAGCTACTCCCTAACCCTTAGCCCCTCAGCCTCTAGCTACTCCCTAACCCCTAGCCTCTAGCTACTCCCTAATCTCAAACCTCTAGCTGCCCCCTAGGCCCTCGGGCCTCTAGCTACTCCCTAACCCCTAGCCCCCTAGCCTCTAGCTACTCCCTAACCCCTAGCCCCCTCAGCCTCTAGCTACTCCCTAACCCCTAACCCCCTAGCCTCTAGCTACTCCCTAGCCATCTAGCCTATAGCTACTCCCTAACCCCTAACCCCTAGCTGTTCCCTAATCCCTAGCCTCTAACCTCTAGCTGCCCCCTAGGCCCTTAGCCTCTAGCTACTCCCTAACCCCTAGCTCCCTAACCCCTAGCCTATAACCTCTAGCTGCCCCCTAGGCCCTTAGCCTCTAGCTACTCCCTAACACCTAGCTCCCTTGCCTCTAGCTACTCCCTAACCCCTAGACCCTAGCTGCTCCATAACCCCTAGCCTCTAGCTACTCCCTAACCCCCTAGCCTCTAGCTGCTCCCTAACCCCTAGCCTCTAACCTCTAGCTACTCCCTAACCCCCTAGCCTCTAGCTACTCCCTAACCCCTAGCCCCTAGCCTCTAGCTGCTCCCTAACCCCCTAGCCTCTAGCTACTCCCTAACCCCTAGCCTCCTAGCCTCTAGCTGCTCCCTAACCCCCTAGCCTCTAGCTACTCCCTAACCCCTAACCCCTAGCCTCTAGCTACTCCCTAACCCCTAGCCTCTAGCTGCTCCCTACCCCCTAGCCTCTAACCTCTAGCTGCCCCCTAGGCCCTTAGCCTCTAGCTACTCCCTAACCCCTGGTCCCCTAGCCTCTAGCTACTCCCTAAGCCCTATCCTGTAATTTGCATGGTGCCTGCTGTCTGGAGCTGATGTGTGAGAGAGACTGTGCCTGGCTTGGCTTGAATAGACCGACTGAACCAGCGAAAGTCGTTTACATGAGGCTGATGATTGAAGGGTTGATACTCCATGGAAGGATACTGATGTAATCTATTGTATGTCACACTAGAGCTAGAGAGATCATAGAGCACAGTAGGGTATAGAGTACAGTAGGGTATAGAGGTTCATAGAGTACAGTAGGGTATAGAGGTTCATAGAGTACAGTAGGGTATAGAGGTTCATAGAGTACAGTCGGGTATAGAGGTTCATAGAGTACAGTAGGGTATAGAGGGTATAAAGTACAGTAGGGTATAGGGGGTATAGAGTACAGTAGGGTATAGGGGGTATAGACTACAGTAGGGTACAGAGGGTATAGAGTACAGTAGGGTATAGGGGGTATAGAGTACAGTAGGGTATAGGGGGTATAGAGTACAGTAGGGTACAGAGGGTATAGAGTACAGTAGGGTATAGGGGTTCATAGAGTACAGTAGGGTATAGGGGGTATAGAGTACAGTAGGGTATAGAGGGTATAGAGTACAGTAGGGTATAGGGGGTATAGAGTACAGTAGGGTATAGGGGGTATAGAGTACAGTAGGGTATAGGGGGTATAGAGTACAGTAGGGTATCGGGGGTATAGAGTACAGTAGGGTATAGGGGGTATAGAGTACAGTAGGGTATAGGGGGTATAGAGTACATTAGGGTATAGGTGGTATAGAGTACAGTAGGGTATAGGGGGTATAGAGTACAGTAGGGTATAGGGGGTATAGAGTACATTAGGGTATAGGGGGTATAGAGTACAGTAGGGTATAGGGGGTATAGAGTACAGTAGGGTATAGGGGGTATAGAGTACAGTAGGGTATAGGGGGTATAGAGTACAGTAGGGTGTATAGGGATCCACAGTGCATATAGTGTTTAGTATAGAAGTGTTCCACGGTTACTAAATGGAGTCAACAGGTACATCGATAAAAAAGTATTTACCATTTAAATGTGTTAAAACATTTCATATTCCAATGTTGTGGTGTGCATGGTGTGGTTCTCACCAGACCGGTGAGACTATAGGCTAAACTACATTATGGAGAAGTTGTGTTCTTTGTTTTGGTTGTAATTCTTCTAGAGGACACCATGTAATGTACAAAACAACAAAACAAACGAGGTCAGGGCAACTTTGGAGAGAGACATGTCACCCAGCCCTGCTATCCTGTTTCATCATATTCCTGGAAACATGCAGCCACTCCTTTATGAGGGACAACCCATCCCCCTGCCTCCCCTCACGCAACCCCGACCACACATCACTGCAGTGGGGATACAACCAATCCCAGATAGACTCAATTCCCCTGGAGCTAAGCCAAACGCTCACTGCACAGTGAACCCAGACCCGACCCTGTACCATGCATACCCACCCCCCTATCCTGCAACCCCAGCCCTATATCCACCATACACCCTGCCCTTATCCGCTCAGCGGCTACGTGGGACCTACAGTAAGTGAGCCCCATGCAGGGAGAGGGAACTGGGTCAATATGAGCAGTGGTGTAAAATACTTAAGTAAAAAATATTTAAAGTACTACTAAAGTAGTTTTTTTTTTAGGTATCTGTACTTTACTATTTATATTTTTGACTACTTTTACTTCATTACATTCCTAAAGAAAAAAACAGTACTTTTTTACTTCATACATGTTCCCTGACACCCAAAAGAATGTTTAACAGGACAGGAAAATGGTCCAATTCACGCAATTATCAAGAGAACATCCCTGGTCATCCCTACTACCTCTGATCTGGAGGACTCACTAAACAGAGAACATCCCTGGTCATCCCTACTAGCCTCTTATCTGGAGGACTCACTAAACAGAGAACATCCCTGGTCATACCTACTAGCCTCTTATCTGGAGGACTCACTAAACAGAGAACATCCCTGGTCATCCCTACTTGCCTCTGATCTGGAGGACTCACTAAACAGAGAACATCCCTGGTCATCCCTACTAGCCTCTGATCTGGAGGACTCACTAAACACACATGCTTTGTTTGTAAATGATGTCTCAATGTTGGAGTGTGCCCCTGTCTATCCATAAATAAATAATAATAATCATTTTTTTCCTTCTGGTTTTCTTAATATAAGGAATTTGAATTGATTTATGCTTTTACTTTTGATACTAAAGTATATTTTAGCAAAAAAAACATTTACTTTTGATACTTAAACATATTTAAAACCAAAATACTTTTAGACTTTTACTAAAGTGGTATTTTACTGGCTGACTTTCACTTTTACTTGAGTCATTTTCTATTCATGTATATTTACTTGACTTTTTCCACCTCTGAATATGAGAATAATTATTGTGCGTGATGTTACTGGGATGTTGGTCTCGTGTGGCTCAGTTGGTAGAGCATGGTGTTTGCAATGCCAGGGTCGTGGGTTTGATTCCCACGGGGGACCAGTACAGGAAAACAAAAATGTATGCATTCACTACTGTAAGTCGCTCTGGATAAGAGCATGTGTAAATGTAATGTTGAAACACGAGCAAAAGGAAACAAAGACTGGAAAGTGTGTGAACACCTACAATATAGTCACTGATATGTGGGGGGGGGTAGATCAGCTTAATATAGCAGAAAGATTGTTGCTTCCATCAGTGTAATTGTCTGCATCATTTCCAATCCCCCATATCTTTTTGCGGGATAAATATCCATATACATACACGCATGCATACATATACACTTATATCCATACACATACCTATATAGACATACATACTTTTTTAAGAATATACCTTTATTATTCCCCACACCCTACCACCCTTCCCTCAATTGGAGTAAACTAATAAACACTTAGGCTTCTAAGTTCAGTTTATACATCTTATACACATTTTACAGACACAATCTTTTTTACAATAGTTATATTTTGTTTGTTTTTAGTCCTTCCTCTATTTCTGATGTCCATCCAGTTTGATTTCTATTTGTAACTGTGCTATTTCACAACATTTCTGAACCTATATACATTTTACAGACCCCGTATGTTTTACATTGGTTATCTTGTTGTTATTAGTCCCACCCTTCAGCTCCATTCGACCCCTCCCACCAACTACATTTTCTTTCACATGAAATCTATTATAGGCTACCATATTATTTAAATCAGATCAGATTTGATTAAATCAGAATAGTATAGAACAGAATATAGCAGAACATAACATAATAGAATAGATCTGTATTGGCGTGGCAGGAAGCCTAGTGGTTAGAGTGTTGGGCAAGTAACTGAAAGGTTGCTGGATCAAATCCCAGAGCTGACAAGGTACAAATCTGTCATTCTACCCCTTAACAAGGCAGTTAACACACTGTTCCCTGGTAGGCTGGTCATTGAAAATAAGAATTTCTTCTTAACTGACTTGCCTAGTTAAATAAAGGTTACATTGCTGCATAGGCTGACATAATTCTGCAGAGTGATTCATTAAAAAAGAAACTCCCCCTCTCTTTCAGTTAGCTAATATGAATAGATTACTAATATAAAAATCACATCAACAGGAGAGGTAGTGGTTCTATCAGAGAGTGAAGTCACTTCAACAGGAAAGGTATCTCCGGTTGTAAATAGCAGAATGTGACGTTGGTTGCCTACGCTTCTCTCTCGCTACATGCCAGTCGGGTGGGTGAGCCGTTCTTGTTCGCAAGAGAAAGAATACACGCAACTATTATTATATATTTTTTTTTGCCTCATCGTACGTTAAAGTTTATAAAATCACTGGGCTTTAAAATCCTGAAATAGAATATACATAAATAACATACATAATACGACATGAAAATACGGTGTAAACTGTAAAGTCATGTGTTATCCTCCGTCTCGTATAAACTCTGTGCCGCTCGTGTGCGTGCTAGTCAGCAGACGCTTCTGGAACCGCGCCCACCCTTGAACTCGTCGACACCGGCGTGCATGTTGCACGGTGGCGCACAAACTCAGGAACAAAACAACCCCCAGCCCCAGAAAACTTTTCCCGCCTTGTCTATGACTCATATGTAGGTTAACCACATCACATTGAAGAAGGGGGCCTCTCTATTCAGATTCTACATTCTACTTAAAAAAAAAAAAAAATAGACCTCAAAGAAAATAAGAGAATATAAATTGTTGCCTCAATGTTTTTTTCTCAGCCTTGTAGCTATATTTTCATGTGCAGCTATGCAGCGTCCAAAATATTATTCAAAACAACTGTATAATGGTACAGACAGCGAGAAATGTGACTGCCGATAGGTAGGCTACTTAACACTGTAGGAGGCCTTTCTCTGATTCAGAAGGGTTGGGTTGAATACAGAAGGCACATTTCAGTTGAACTCATTCAGTTATTCAACTGACTAGGTATCCCCTTTCCTTTTCCTTCTCTTTGTACTTAGCACCATAGGAGGCCATTCCTTCTTTTGGTACTTAGCACTGTAAGAGGCCATTCCTTCTCTTGGTATTTAGGACTGGCCCCGCCTCTGGATTACCGACCTCTGCTTGACCTGACCCTGAGCCTGCCTGTCCATCCTGTACCTTTGCCCCGCCTATGGATTACCGACCTCTGCCTGACCTGACCCTGAGCCTGCCTGCCCGTCCTGTACCTTTGCCCCTGTTGCTGTAATAAACGTTGTTACTTGGACACGGTCTGCATCTGGGTCTTACCTTTATCCTGATAGTACAAACTGGGCCTGACTGACCCCAGCAGACCCGGGCCAGCTGCGCCACGCCATCTCCTCCCAAGGAGCCACCATCGGGAGGCACGAGGGACTGCTTCGTGGCCTTATGGAGGGGGTCCAAACGTTGGCTGAACGCCATGACCACCAGGCATTAAACAGTTTGCCGGAGAAATTCCGCGGGTTGTCTGGGAGGCAGACCTACCACGTTGGTAACCCCACAGCCCCTCAGTAACCCAGCTGCTAGCAGCGCCATCTCATCGGCCACTGCACCCATCCACTTCCATGGATGTTAGAGCGCTGGTTTAACTACACTGCAGTTGACTTTTTGTTGTTCACATAGAACAGTTTTACCTCCGATTTGCCTAGTTTAAATACTCCAAGCTAATGTAAGCTAAATAGCAAGCTGCGCTAATGTTGTTTCTAGCTAGCTAGAATTGCACTGAGATGCAGTGTCTTAGACCACTGTACCACACGGGAGGCTCAAAAGAGAGAAGAGAATATTGTCAATGACTTACCTGGTGAAATGATTTCTAATTGAGTTTTTTTTAACAATACATTAGGTCTGTCATGCTGTTCTTGAACAGCAGCTCATAAGACCTGTACCTCCATAGAGGAGTGTTACGCGCTATGTGAGTTTCAGATAGCGCTAATGTCATCGTGTTGTCAGATACAGAATAGATAGGAACCTTTATTTTCGTCCTGTTGTCTGATAAGAGGGTAGATAACAGCAGACAACATTAGTAAAGAACTATGTACGACCTCGCCTAATAAATTCTCAATATCCATACACTATGTTAACTGGTATGTGTAGGAATTCATTTGACCTTTTTACCTAGTCCACCTTCCAGTTAGTTTTGATGATGTGTTATATTGATAAGGGTGAGTGGTAGGGATACAGCTATCTACCTCTAGTCCAGGGGCGGGTAACTGCAGTCCTCAGGGGAGGGGGGGGGGGGGGGGGGGTCCTGATTGGTGCCACACTGTTTCTCTCCATCCCTAGCGAACACACTGTTTCTCTCCATCCCTAGCGAACTAGAAACCTAGAGAGGAACCAGGCTATGAGGGGTGGCCAGTCCTCTTCTGGCTGTGTTCCCTTGCAAACACACTGTTTCTCTCCATCCTTAGCGAACTAGAAACCTAGAGAGGAACCAGGCTATGAGGGGTGGCCAGTCCTCTTCTGGCTGTGTTCCCTAGCAAACTAGAAACCTAGAGAGGAACCAGGCTATGAGGGGTGGCCAGTCCTCTTCTGGCTGTGTTCCCTAGCGAACTAGAAACCTAGAGAGGAACCAGGCTATGAGGGGTGGCCAGTCCTCTTCTGGCTGTGTTCCCTAGCGAACTAGAAACCTAGAGAGGAACCATGCTATGATGGGTGGCCAGTCCTCTTCTGGCTGTGTTCCCTAGCGAACTAGAAACCTAGAGAGGAACCAGGCTATGATGGGTGGCCAGTCCTCTTCTGGCTGTGTTCCCTAGCGAACTAGAAACCTAGAGAGGAACCAGGCTATGAGGGGTGGCCCGTCCTCTTCTGGCTGTGTTCCCTAGCGAACTAGAAACCTAGAGAGGAACCAGGCTATGAGGGGTGGCCAGTCCTCTTCTGGCTGTGTTCCCTAGCAAACTCAGCTGATTAATCAACTTGCATTCTAAACCCGAGCGATTGTGTTTCGTAATGGCCTGATGGCATCACTATGTATTGACCAATGGAAACACCCGTAGGGCGTTCACAAGATAATAATGTCATAATGATAATGACAATCTCTCCCAATCCGTTGATGCGTTTACAGTTAGACATGCAGCTGTGAGACACTGAACATTTGATCTGTGAGGATGGTTCTCTGCAGTATATACTGAAATACACACCGTAACCCTGTTATCCTGTTGCACTATGGTCATTTGGTGACATATTGAAATCGGAAAGAGAGAAACTGCATTTCTACTTAGTGTGAAACATTTTGTTCCACACCCATTTCTTCACATCCTGTGGTATAGAACTCTCAGCATCAGACAGCAGAAAACATTTTAACACTAGCACAACCCTGATGAGAACTGAAACATCTTTCTCTCTCTCTCTCTCTCTCTCTCTCTCCTCTTTCTCATCCTCTCTCTCTCTTCCTCTCTCTCCCTCCCTCTCTCTCCTCTCTCTCTTCCTCTCTCTCTCCCTCCCTCCCTCTCGCTCATTCTCTCTCTTTCTCTCTCTCTCCTCTCTCTCATTCTCTCTCTTTCTCTCTCATTCTCTCTCTCTCTCTGTCTCTGTGTATCTCCCTGTGTCGCTTTCTCTCTCTCTCTCTCTCTCTCTCTCTCTCTCTCTCTCTCTCTCTCTTCTCTTTCTTTCTCTCTCTCTCCTCTCTCAATTCAATATAATGTAAGGGCTTTATTGGCATGGGAAACATATGTTAACATTGCCAAAGCAAGTGAAGTAGATCATAAACAAAAGTGAAATAAACAATAAAAATGAACAGTAAACATTACACTTCCAAATGTCCCAAAATAATTAAGACGTTTCAAATGTCAATAGTTAAAGTCCAAAAGGGAAAATAACTGTGTTCTCTCTGTTTAGTACCAAACAGCATTCTAGTTTGCTCTGTTTTTTTGTTTTGTTAATTCTTTTGAATAAGTAAAGTAATAATCTTCTTGTTTTCTCATGATTTGGTTGGGTCTAATTGTGTTGCTGTCCTGGGGCTCTGTAGGGTCTGTTTGTGTGTTTGTGTGCTTGTGAACAGAGCCCCAGGACCAGCTTGCTTAGGGGACTCTTCTCCAGGTTCATCTCTCTCTAGGTGATGGCTTTGTTATGGAAGGTTTGGGAATCACTTTCTTTTAGGTGGTTGTAGAATTTAACATCTCTTTTCTGGATGTTGATAATTAGCGGGTATCAGCCTAATTCTACTCTGCATGCATTATATGGTGTTCTACGTTGTACACGGAGGATATTTTTGCAGAATTCTCCCTCTCTCTCTCTCTCTCTCTCTCTCTCTCTCTCTCCCTTTCTCTCCTTTCTCTATCTAATACATGTACACTAATACATGTAGTCACATACACCTCTCTGTCATATATGTCGTTAGAGAATGACAAGAAAACCAGACTCCAACTAATAGAACTCAACAGGTGTTTCAGTGGGTTTCCCTCCGTCCGTTATGCAAAGCACAGATCAGTCTGTCAATCTGTTCTGAATCCACCCAAGAGTCCCAAGGCACCCTAGTCCTTTACCCAAGAGTCCCAAGGCACCCTAGTCCTTTACCCAAGAGTCCCAAGGCACCCTAGTCCTTTACCCAAGAGTCCCAAGGCACCCTAGTGCTTTACCCAAGAGTCCCAAGGCACCCTAGTGCTTTACCCAAGAGTCCCAAGGCACCCTAGTCCCTTTATAGTAAACTACTGTTGACGGTCAACCGGACTCCGGTCTAAAGTAGTGCACTATAAAGGGGATAGGGTTCCATTTGTCTGGTCTAAAGTAGTGCACTATAAAGGGAATAGGGTTCCATTTGGTTGATCTAAAGTAGTGCGCTATAAAAAGGGGATAGGGTGATATTTGTCTGGTCTAAAGTAGTGCTCTATCAAAAGGGGATAGGGTGACATTTGTCTGGTCTAAAGTAGTGCACTATAAAGGGGATAGGGTGACATTTGTCTGGTCTAAAGTAGTGCACTATAAAAAGGGGATAGGGTGACATTTGTCTGGTCTAAAGTAGTGCCCTATGAAGGGGATAGGGTGACATTTGGTTGATCCCCCTGGTTTCTGGTTTCACAGTGTAGAGATTCCACTGTAAGGAAGCCCTCTCATTGTTCTGATGAGATGATCGTAGGTAAACAATACGTCACACGTCTACATCACTCATAAACATGTCCTGTTCTCAACGCTAACGTTGCTTCTGTAATAAACCTTCTCTTATAGCCTTACAAGATCCTACACCTGCATATCTGAGACTGTTCCTGATTGTCTACTTCCTATAAAACAAGTATCAACCACAACCCCAAAGCTAGCTGATATCTCTGTCTACCCTGACCTAAACTGTACCACTGCACATTGACTTGGTATCAACCACAACCCCAAAGCTAGCTGATATCTCTGTCTACCCTGACCTAACCTGTACCCCTGCACATTGACTTGGTATCAACCACAACCCCAAAGCTAGCTGATATCTCTGTCTACCCTGACCTAACCTGTACCCCTGCACATTGACTTGGTATCAACCACAACCCCAAAGCTAGCTGATATCTCTGTCTACCCTGACCTAACCTGTACCCCTGCACATTGACTTGGTATCAACCACAACTCCAAAGCTAGCTGATATCTCTGTCTACCCTGACCTAACCTGTACCCCTGCACATTGACTTGGTATCAACCACAACCCCAAAGCTAGCTGATATCTCTGTCTACCCTGACCTAACCTGTACCCCTGCACATTGACTTGGTATCAACCACAACCCCAAAGCTAGCTGATATCTCTGTCTACCCTGACCTAACCTGTACCCCTGCACATTGACTTGGCACCGGTACCCCCCCCCCCCCCCCCCTAGTATATAGCCTGAAATAAATAAAATAAATAAATAAAAATATAGCCTCGTTATTTTATTGTTTTACTTTTTATTATGTTTTATTTACTTTAGTTTATTTGGTAAATATTTTCTTAACTCTTTCTTGAACTGCACTGTTGGAAGGGCTTTTAAGTAAGCATTTCACAGTAAGGTCTACACATGTTGTATTCAGCATTTCACAGTAAGGTCTACACATGTTGTATTCGGGCACATATGTGTAAGGGCTGTCGTGAGAGAGAGTAGACCAAGGTGCAGTGGAGTTAGTGTTCATCATTGAATATTTAATAAAGAAAGAACACTATACAAACAAAATGAGAAAACCGACAGCCAAACAGTCCTGTCAGGTGCAAAACACTAACAGAAACAAATACCCACAAAACCCAAAGGAAAAACATGCTCCTTATGTGTGACTCCAAATCAGCAACAACGAGCTTCAGCTGTGCCTGATTGGGAGCCACACACGGCCCAAAACAAAGAAATACAAAAACATAGAAAAAGGAACATAGAACACCCACCCAATGTAACACCCTGGCCTAAGCAAAATAAAGAACAAAAAAACCCTCTCTATGGCCAGGGCGTTACAGTACCACCCCCAAAGGTGCGGACTCCGGCCGCAAAACCTGACTCTGAAGGGGAGGGTCCGGGTGGGCCTTCTTACGGCGGCGGCTCAGGTGCGGGACGTGGCCTCTGCTCCACCCTTGGCGTCGCCCTCTTAGGTGGTGCACCTGGCCGCGCCAAAGGTCTGGTGGGCGACCCTGACTGCGCCCAGCTGGCGGGCGACCCTGGTTGCGCCCGGTTGGCGGGCGGTGATGGTTGCGCCTGGCTGGCGGGCGACCCTGGTTGCGCCCGGCTGGCGGGCGGCGATGGCTGCGCCCGTCTGGCGGGCGACCCTGGTTGTGCCCGGCTGGCGGGCGTCCCTGGCTGCGCCCGGCTGGCGGGCGTCCATGGCGGCTCCGGCGGCACTAACCCAGGATTCACCAGGCTGGGGAGATATGAAGGAGGCCTGGCCCTGGGCGCAGGCACAGGACTCACCAGTCTGGCGGGTGGCTCTGGCGGCTCTGGCGGCTCTGGCCCAGGATTCACCAGGCTGGGGAGACATGAAGGAGGCCTGGCCCTGGGCACAGGCACAGGACTCACCAGGCTGGGGAGACATGAAAGAGGCCTGGCCCTAGGCGTAGGCACAGGACTCACTGGGCTGGCGGGCGGCTCTGACTGCTCTGGACAGGCGGGCGGCTCTGGTGGCTCCGGACAGGCGGGCGGCTCTGGCGGCTCCGGACAGGCGGGCGGCTCTGGCGGCTCCGGACAGGCGGGCGGCTCTGGCGGCTCCGGACAGGCGGAAGCTCTGGCGGCTCCGGACAGGCGGGCGGCTCTGGCGGCTCCGGACAGGCGGGCGGCTCTGGCGGCTCCGGACTGGCGGGCGGCTCTGGCGGCTCCGGACTGGCGGGCGGCTCTGGCGGCTCCGGACTGGCGGGCGGCTCTGGCGGCTCCGGACTGGCGAGACCCACTGGAGGCCTAATCCTGGGAGGTGGCACAGGACGAACCAGGATGGGGAGACCCACTGGAGGCCTAGTCCTGGGAGGTGGCACAGGACGGACCAGGATGGGGAGACCCACTGGAGACCTGGTCCGTGGAGCAGGCACAGGACTGACCAGGATGGGGAGACCCACTGGAGGCCTGGTCCTGGGAGGCGGCACAGGACGGACCAGGATGGGGAGACCCACTGGAGGCCTAGTCCTGGGAGGCGGCACAGGACGGACCAGGATGGGGAGACCCACTGGAGACCTGGTCCGTGGAGCAGGCACAGGACTGACCAGGATGGGGAGACCCAATGGTCTCCCCATCCTGGTCCGAGGAGGAGGCACAGGATAAACCGGGCTGTGGGGGAGCACTGGAGTTCTGGTACGGACGCTCTTTACCCACACTCCAGGCTGAATGCCCACTTTGGCCCGGCACGGGCAGAGAGCAGGCATTGGGCGAACTGGACCCTCCCAGCGCCCTGGAGACACAGTGCGCAGAGCCGGTGCAGGATACCCTGGCCCGAAAAGGCGCACTGGAGACCAGACGCACTGAGCTGGCACAACCCGTCCTGGCTCGATGCCTGCCCTCGCATGGCACTTGCGGGGGGCTGATATGTAGCGCACCGGGCATTGAACGGGCACTGGGACACCGTGCGCTCCACAGCATAACACGGTGTCTTACCAGTACCATGCTGCTTCTGGTAAGCATGGGGAGTTGGCTCAGGTCTACCGCCTGACTCCGCCAATCTCCCCGTTTGCCCCCCCCAAAAAAAATGTTTGGGGCTGCCTCTCGTGTCTGCTGGAAGGCCTTTCCTCATACCAGCACCTCTCAGCTCTCGCCGCCTCGATCTCCCACTGCGGGCGGCGATAATCCCCAGCTTGAGCCCATGGTCCTTTACCGTCCAGGATTTCCTCCCAAGTCCACGATTCCAGATAGCTCCTCTCCTGGTGCCTCTCCTTGTGCTGTTCCTTTCTCCGCTGCTTGGTCCGTTGTTGGTGGGTAATTCTGTAAGGGCTGTCGTGAGAGAGAGTAGACCAAGGTGCAGCGGAGTTAGTGTTCATCATTGAATATTTAATAAAGAAAGAACACTATACAAACAAAATGAGAAAACCGACAGCCAAACAGTCCTGTCAGGTGCAAAACACTAACAGAAACAATTACCCACAAAACCCAAAGGAAAAACATGCTCCTTATGTGTGACTCCCAATCAGCAACAACGAACTTCAGCTGTGCCTGATTGGGAGCCACACACGGCCCAAAACAAAGAAATACAAAAACATAGAAAAAGAAACATAGAACGCCCACCCAATGTAACACCCTGGCCTAACCAAAATAAAGAACAAAAAAACCCTCTCTATGGCCAGGGTGTTACAATATGACAAATAAAGTTTGATTTGATTTGAAACTGAGCTGCACTTCCTAACCTCCTGCCTAATGTATGACCATATTAGAGACACGTATTTCCTTTAGATTACACAGATCCACAAAAAATTTGAAAACAAACCCAATTTTGATAAACTCCCATGTCTATTGGGTGAAATACCACAACGTGCCATCACAGCAGCAAGATTTGTGACCTGTTGCCCCAAGAAAAGGGCAACCAGTGAAGAACAAACAGCATTGTAAATACAAACCATATTTATGTTTATTTATTTTCCCTTTTGTACTTTACCAGAGAGAGAGAGACTAGAGAGAGGGAGAGAGAGAAGGAGAGAGAGAAAGAGAGAGAGAATGAGAGAGAGGACAGAGAGAGAGAAAGAGAGGAGAGAGAGCGAGAAAGAGACTAGACAGAGCGAGAGAGAGCGGGAGAGAGAGAGAGAGAGAGAGAGAGAGAGAGAGAGCGGGAGAGAGAGAGCGAGAGAGCGGGAGAAAGAGAGAGAAACAGAGAGAGAGCGAGAGAGAGAGAGAGAGAGAGAGAGCGAGAGAGAGAGAAAGAAAATAGGAATATCCAGATATTAAGGTGTATACTTATCTTAGCAAACTATTTGACATTTAAAAGTAATATACAGTATAGATAAGGGAAGATGCAGCACTAGCTTCTTACATTTCCTTTAAAACAGTTGCAGGGCACGCAAGTAATACATTACACATTATGGACTACAATAAGACACAGTAATATATTACACATTATGGACTACAATAAAACACAGTAATATATTACAGATTATGGACTACAATAAGACACAGTAATATATTACACATTATGGACTACAATAAGACACAGTAATATACACTGCTCAAAAAAATAAAGGGAAAACTTAAACAACACAATGTAACTCCAAGTCAATCACACTTCTGTGAAATCAAACTGTCCACTTAGGAAGCAACACTGATTGACAATAAATTTCACATGCTGTTGTGCAAATGGAATAGACAACAGGTGGAAATTATAGGCAATTATAGCAAGACACCCCCAATAAAGGAGTGGTTCTGCAGGTGGGGACCACAGACCACTTCTCAGTTCCTATGCTTCCTGGCTGATGTTTTGGTCACTTTTGAATGCTGGCGGTGCTTTCACTCTAGTGGTAGCATGAGACGGAGTCTACAACCCACACAAGTGGCTCAGGTAGTGCAGCTCATCCAGGATGGCACATCAATGCGGGCTGTGGCAAGAAGGTTTGCTGTGTCTGTCAGCGTAGTGTCCAGAGCATGGAAGCGCTACCAGGAGACAGGCCAGTACATCAGGAGACGTGGAGGAGGCCGTAGGAGGGCAACAACCCAGCAGCAGGACCGCTACCTCCGCCTTTGTGCAAGGAGGAGCAGGAGAAGCACTGCCAGAGCCCTGCAAAATGACCTCCAGCAGGCCACAAATGTGCATGTGTCTGCTCAAACGGTCAAAAACAGACTCCATGAGGGTGGTATGAGGGCCCGACGTCCACAGGTGGGGGTTGTGCTTACAGCCCAACACCGTGCAGGACGTTTGGCATTTGCCAGAGAACACCAAGATTGGCAAATTCACCACTGGCGCCCTGTGCTCTTCACAGATGAAAGCAGGTTCACACTGAGCACGTGACAGACGTGACAGGGTCTGGAGACGCCGTGGAGAACGTTCTGCTGCCTGCAACATCCTCCAGCATGACCGGTTTGGCGGTAGGTCAGTCATGGTGTGGGGTGGCATTTCTTTGGGGGGCCGCACAGCCCTCCATGTGCTCGCCAGAGGTAGCCTGACTGCCATTAGGTACCGAGATGAGATCCTCAGACACCTTGTGAGACCTTATGCTGGTGCGGTTGGCCCTGGGTTCCTCCTAATGCAAGACAATGCTAGACCTCATGTGGCTGGAGTGTGTCAGCAGTTCCTGCAAGAGGAAGGCATTGATGCTATGGACTGGCCTGCCCGTTCCCCAGACCTGAATCCAATTGAGCACATCTGGGACATCATGTCTTGCTCCATCCACCAACGCCACGTTTCACCACAGACTGTCCAGGAGTTGGCGGATGCTTTAGTCCAGGTCTGGGAGGAGATCCCTCAGGAGACCATCCGCCACCTCAACAGGAGCATGCCCAGGCGTTGTAGGGAGGTCATACAGGCATGTGGAGGCCACACACACTACTGAGCCTCATTTTGACTTGTTTTAAGGACATTACATCAAAGTTGGATCAGCCTGTAGTGTGGTTTTCCACTTTAATTTTGAGTGTGACTCCAAATCCAGACCTCCATGGGTTGATAAATTGGATTTCCATTGATTATTTTTGTGTGATTTTGTTGTCAGCACATTCAACTATGTAAAGAAAAAAGTATTTAATAAAGTTATTTCTTTCATTCAGATCTAGGATGTGTTGTTTAAGTGTTCCCTTTATTTTTTTAGCAGTATATTACACATTATGGACTACAATAAGACACAGTAATATATTACACATTATGGACTACAATAAGACACAGTAATATATTACATATTATGGACTACAATAAGACACAGTAATATATTACACATTATGGACTACAATAAGACACAGTAATATATTACACATTATGGACTACAATAAGACAGTAATATATCTTATTCTTGTGCTGAGTCGTTTTATTTTCTCTAGAAGATAAGAGAGAGAGAGAGGAGGGCTCTTTATTGCAGATACAACAGTCCACAGCACTGTCTCTCTGTACAGTACATCATGTCCCGATCTAACTTTGTTTAACGAGGTCACGATTCTGGCGCTCCGGAGCGCATCGGTATCCAATGGATAAGCAGCTGCAAGACGACACACCCCTTTATGCATCGGGATGGCACGCCCCCAGCATGGAAACAGCTTCTAGTCGACTCGGCACATTGACCTGTCACAATGCAGGGGACAACTAGGGAAATATCACTGGGATGGACTATGTTAATTTGGCTAAAGAAAGAAAGAAAAGTTATTATCGTTTCATAACTGTTTAATTTCCAAAGACCGGAAAAGGGATTCATACTCGACGTTGTTTACGTTTAGATTTTTTTGTTGTTGCTCTAGGATGGCAATTCCATGGAGAAGCCGGTAACATGTATTATGTGAGTTGTTTCCTATTGATAGTATACTGAGACCAAAGCTACCTCCATAATCACATAAAGGGATCAACCCGAATGAAATCATTTTAAACCAGAACATAGTTGATATATTTGAATGTCACCAATTACGCATCGGTGTTCAGTTTGAAGGGATATGGATCATTTCGCCGCTGAGTGCCTTGTGTCTATGTCCAGTCGGGCTATCGTTCATCCTAAAGAGAACCGAGAGATCAAAACAGAACCAGCCTGCTATCCAAGGAACGACGGAGAAGACCTGGTCAAAGACAACTCTTCTCTTTTCGTGGTGGCGAGGATTCTAGCGGATTTTAACCAGCAGCCATCCACGACTACTAGCGATATTGCCGAGCGGGCAAAAATACAAGAAGGGTGCGTATCGCCAGCTCAAGTCACAGAGGATGGGAGTAGTGCCACACCTATCCTCGACAGCCCCGCCGCCGACCTCACACAAAGAGGCAACAAACGAGTCAGAGGTCGATCCGAGACGGAATCGTCTCAGAAAAAGCACAAATGTCATTATTCAGGTTGTGAAAAAGTTTACGGGAAGTCGTCCCACCTCAAAGCGCACCTAAGGACACACACAGGTCAGTTCTCTTTAAAACAATTTACATTCAAATACATGATTTATTGTGATATTTAAACCCCATTATTATGTTCTTCTTCAGTTTCACTAGGAGCCTAGTATTATAAAGGGCTGTGTGTGAATAGTGACCCTAAATTGGATGTGAGCCAACGCATTGATGCAATGCACAACGTGTCACATACGGTCGTTCACAGTTATCTATTATTTTGACCCGTTGCACATTAAAAATAAAAGCTTTTTTTATTTTAAAAACAACACATTATCTAACTATTCTGTTAATATACACTTAACCCTGTAAACGACCCTCTCTAAAACAATGTTAGAGTTGCAGTGAATGAGAGAGCTGCGTTACATCGTAGCATTGTCTGCGTTCACTGGCCGGTGAATAAGTTGAGCGACTGTAGAAAGAAACTCAACTCAATGACCTGTAGTATGGGAGGTGTAGAACACCAGGTGCAGCGTCATGGATTCACAACTACTGAAGTACACCACGATGGGCTTGTTTCAGTTCATAGAAAAACACTAGAAACACAGTGAACATAACAACAACAACAAAAACTATTTGACTTTATCAGAAAACGTTTCTGAGAAAGTCAAATCAATGTATTTACTGTAAGCAATATATCCTATAGGAAAGGATGGATGGATGGAGGAAGAGAGAAAGAGAGAAAGAGATAGACAGAGAGGGTAAAGAGAGAGAGAGAGAGAGAGAGAGAGAGAAAGAGAGAAAGAGATAGACAGAGAGGGTAGAGAGAGAGAGAAAGAGAGAGAGAGAGAGAGAGAGAGAGAGATGGTAAGTGTGACTCTAAGCTCTTTGTTTTGCTGTGGGAGGATGTACCACACCCCCTTCACTGGCTCCTCACTAGTTACCACAGCCACAAAGTCATAATTATGGAAAAACCACACCTATTTCTACAATGTATCTTCTTAAAATCGGATTTAAACCTGACCTTAAATTAAGACTAAAAAAGCTATTTTTGTTTTCATGAATTTTTTAAAATATAGCCAATTTTCACTATGTGCTTGTGGTAACTAGTGACAACCCCTTCCCTGCCAACACCAGAGATCTCTCTCTGTCTCTCTCTCTGTCTCTCTCTCTCTCTGTCTCTCTCTCTGTCTCTCTCTCTCTCTCTCTCTGTCTCTCTCTCTCTCTCTCTCTCTCTCTCTCTCTGTCTCTTTCTCTCTCTCTCTCTCTCTATCTATCTCTCTCTGCCTCTCTCTGTCTCTCTCTCTCTCTCTCTCTATCTATCTCTCTCTGTCTCTCTCTCTCTCTCTCTCTCTCTCTCTCTCAGTCTCTCTCTCTCTCGGCTCCAGGCCCAGCCCCAGACACACACTCTGCCTGCCTTACAGCTGATCTGTCCAGCAACAGACTCAGCTAGCAGAGCTCAGACACAGGGAGGTTTCCTATAGGATAAGATGCTTCATATCATGTCATTAGATGGAGACATAAACTCCACAACCGTAATCCATGTTATTACCACGTGATAAAGCAGTGTGCCAGAGCTCAGACACAGAGAGGGTTTCCCATAGGATAAGATGCTTCATATCATATCATTAGATGGAGAACATAATGTCCTTAATCTGCCATCCTATAGCTTTCTGAGACCCAGCAGTTCATTGTTGTCCTGTCTAATGGACATTTGTTTTTCCACGTGTCCCTAAGGCCATTACATGCCACTGTGTTGGGACTTGTTGTACCTTTGAGAGGAGCATTCTGGGCTTTTCAATGATATCACGTGTGTGTGAGGCTTCATCATCTTTTCTTCTTTGTTCTTCAAAATAGCTACCATCACAATTACCATCACAATTACTATCACGGTTATTATCACGATAACCATCACAATTAGCATCATGAATACCATCACAATTACCATCACAATTACTATCACAATTAGCATCACAATTAGCATCATGAATACCATCACAATTACCATCACAATTACTATCACAATTACCATTACGATAACCATCACAATTAGCATCATGATTACCATCACAATTACCATCACAATTAGCATCACGATTACCATCACGATAACATCACAATTATCATCACAATTACCATCATGATTACCATCACAATTTGCACATTTTATGGTAAGTGTGTGTAATTGTGTAAATATAATTTTTTGTGAGTTTGATATTCAAATGTTTCTAACAGGTAAATACCTCAGGAATAGTTTGGTGAGTTTTCAGAGCAATGTAATCATTTTGTCCCATTAAATCAGACCTGTCCTCTGTATCTATGTTTTCTATCTACTCACCCCATTTACAGTGATGTTAAATGTTTCATAGTTATTATCAACTGAGTCCTAATGGTCACTACAGCGCACGTACAACAAAACCACGTAATAACTTCTCCCCCCCCCCCCACACACAAACACCCCCCCATGTTATTTTCATCCCAACCCTTATATTGATAAGGATAGAGCATGTTATGAGGAGGTATTTGTCAAATGGATAGCCTGCTGCTACTCTCTGTTTATTATCTATGAGTCACTTTAATAACTCTACCTACATGTACATATTACCAAAAATTACCTCCACTAACCGGTGCTCCACTCACATTGACTCTGTACCGTAACACCCTGTATATAGCCTCCACATTGACTCTGTACCGGTACCCCCTGTATATAGCCTCCACATTGACTCTGTACCAGTACCCCCTGTATATAGCCTCCACATTGACTCTGTACCGTAACACCCTGTATATAGCCTCCACATTGACTCTGTACCAGTACCCCCCTGTATATAGCCTCCACATTGACTCTGTACCGGTACCCCTCTGTATATAGCCTCCACATTGACTCAGTACTGGTACCCCCTGTATATAGCCTCCACATTGACTCTGTACTGGTACCCCCCTGTATATAGCCTCCACATTGACTCTGTACCGGTACCCCTCTGTATATAGCCTCCACATTGACTCAGTACTGGTACCCCCTGTATATAGCCTCCACATTGACTCTGTACTGGTACCCCCCTGTATATAGCCTCCACACATTGACTCTGTACCGGTACCCCCTGTATATAGCCTCCACATTGACTCTGTACTGGTACCCCCCTGTATATAGCCTCCACATTGACTCTGTACCGGTACCCCCCTGTATATAGCCTCCACATTGACTCAGTACTGGTACCCCCTGTATATAGCCTCCACATTGACTCTGTACCGGTACCCCTCTGTATATAGCCTCCACATTGACTCAGTACTGGTACCCCCTGTATATAGCCTCCACATTGACTCTGTACTGGTACCCCCCTGTATATAGCCTCCACACATTGACTCTGTACCGGTACCCCCTGTATATAGCCTCCACATTGACTCTGTACTGGTACCCCCCTGTATATAGCCTCCACATTGACTCTGTACCGGTACCCCCCTGTATATAGCCTCCACATTGACTCTGTACCGGTACCCCCTGTATATAGCCTCCACATTGACTCTGTACCAGTACCCCCTGTATATAGCCTCCACATTGACTCTGTACCGTAACACCCTGTATATAGCCTCCACATTGACTCTGTACCAGTACCCCCCTGTATATTGCCTCCACATTGACTCTGTACCGGTACCCCCTGTATATAGCCTCCACATTGACTCTGTACTGGTACCCCCCTGTATATAGCCTCCACATTGACTCTGTACCGGTACCCCCTGTATATAGCCTCCACATTGACTCTGTACTGGTACCCCCCTGTATATAGCCTCCACATTGACTCTGTACCGTAACACCCTGTATATAGCCTCCACATTGACTCTGTACCGGTACCCCCTTGTATATAGCCTCCACATTGACTCTGTACCGGTACCCCCCTGTATATAGCCTCCACATTGACTCTGTACCGGTACCCCCTGTATATAGCCTCCACATTGACTCTGTACCGGTACCCCCTGTATATAGCCTCCACATTGACTCTGTACCGGTACCCTCCTGTATATAGCCTCCACATTGACTCTGTACCGGTACCCCCTGTATATAGCCTCCACATTGACTCTGTACCGGTACCCCCCTGTATATAGCCTCCACATTGACTCTGTACCAGTACCCCCCTGTATATAGCCTCCACACTGACTCTGTGCCGGTACCCCCTGTATATAGCCTCCACATTGACTCTGTACCGGTACCCCCTGTATATAGCCTCCACATTGACTCTGTACCGTAACACCCTGTATATAGCCTCCACATTGACTCTGTACCAGTACCCCCTGTATATAGCCTCCACATTGACTCTGTTCCGGTACCCCCTGTATATAGCCTCCACATTGACTCTGTACCGGTACCCCCCTGTATATATCCTCCACATTGACTCTGTACCGTAACACCCTGTATATATCCTCCACATTGACTCTGTACCGTAACACCCTGTATATAGCCTCCACATTGACTCTGTACCAGTACCCCCCTGTATATATCCTCCACATTGACTCTGTACCGTTACCCCCTGTATATAGCCTCCACATTGACTCTGTACCGGTACCCCCCTGTATATAGCCTCCACATTGACTCTGTACCGGTACCCCCTGTATATAGCCTCCACATTGACTCTGTACCGGTAGCACCTGTATATAGCCTCCACATTGACTCTGTACCGGTACCCCCTGTATATAGCCTCCACATTGACTCTGTACTGGTACCCCCCTGTATATAGCCTTGCTATTGTTATTTTTACTGCTGCTCTTTAATTATTTGTTACTTTTATCAATTTTTTTACTTAACACTTCATTTTATGAGGAGGTATTAAGGGAGAGTATCAGAGATGCGTAGATGGGGTTAGGGTTAGAGGGGAGTATCAGAGATGTGTAGATGGGGTTAGGGTTATGGTTAGAGGGCAGTATCAGAGATGTGTAGATGGGGTTAGGGTTACGGTTAGAGGGAGTATCAGAGATGTGTAGATGGGGTTAGGGTTAGAGGGGAGTATCAGAGATGTGTAGATGGGGTTAGGGTTAGAGGGGAGAATCAGAGATGTGTAGATGGGGTTAGGGTTAGAGGGGAGTATCAGAGATGTGTAGATGGGGTTAGGGTTAGAGGGGAGTATCAGAGATGTGTAGATGGGTTAGGGTTAGAGGGGAGTATCAGAGATGTGTAGATGGGGTTAGGGTTAGAGGGGAGTATCAGAGATGTGTAGATGGGGTTAGGGTTAGAGGGGAGTATCAGAGATGTGTAGATGGGGTTAGGGTTAGAGGGGAGTATCAGAGATGTGTAGATGGATAGTGTTAGAGGGGAGTATCACAGATGTGTAGATGGATAGGGTTAGGGTTAGAGGGGAGTATCAGAGATGTGTAGATGGATAGGGTTAGGGTTAGAGGGGAGTATCAGAGATGTGTAGATGGGGTTAGGGTTAGAGGGGAGTATCAGAGATGTGTAGATGGATAGTGTTAGAGGGGAGTATCACAGATGTGTAGATGGATAGGGTTAGGGTTAGAGGGGAGTATCAGAGATGTGTAGATGGATAGGGTTAGGGTTAGAGGGGAGTATCAGAGATGTGTAGATGGGGTTAGGGTTAGAGGGGAGTATCAGAGATGTGTAGATCGATAGGGTTAGAGGGGAGTATCAGAGATGTGAATATGGGGTTAGGGTTAGAGGGGAGTATCAGAGATGTGTAGATGGATAGGGTTAAGGTTAGAGGGGAGTATCAGAGATGTGTAGATGGATAGGGTTAAAGGGGAGTATCAGAGATATGTAGATGGGGTTAGGGTTAGAGGGGAGTATCAGAGATGTGTAGATGGATAGGGTTAGGGTTAGAGGGGAGTATCAGAGATGTGTATATGGATAGGGTTAGAAGGGAGTATCAGAGATGTGTAGATGGGGTTAGGGTTAGAGGGGAGTATCAGAGATGTGTAGATGGGGTTAGGGTTAGAGGGGAGTATCAGAGATGTCTAGATGGATAGGGTAAGGGTTAGAGGGGAGTATCAAAGATGTGTAGATGGATAGGGTTAGAGGGGAGTATCAGAGATATGTAGATGGGGTTAGGGTTAGAGGGAAGTATCAGAGATGTGTAGATGGATAGGGTTAGGGTTAGAGGGGAGTATCAGAGATGTGTATATGGATAGGGTTAGAGGGGAGTATCAGAGATGTGTAGATGGGGTTAGGGTTAGAGGGGAGTATCAGAGATGTGTAGATGGGGTTAGGGTTAGAGGGGAGTATCAGAGATGTGTAGATGGATAGGGTTAGAGGGGAGTATCAGAGATGTGTAGATGGATAGGGATAGGGTTAGAGGGGAGTATCAGAGATGTGTAGATGGGGTTAGGGTTAGTGGGGAGTATCAGAGATGTGTAGATGGGGTTAGGGTTAGAGGGGAGTATCAGAGATGTGTAGATGGGGTTAGGGTTAGAGGGAAGTATCAGAGATGTGTAGATGGGGTTAGGGTTAGAGGGGAGTATCAGAGATGTGTAGATGGATAGGGTTAGAGGGGAGTATCAGAGATGTGTAGATGGATAGGGTTAGACGGGAGTATCAGAGATGTGTAGATGGGGTTAGGGTTAGAGGGGAGTATCAGAGATGTGTAGATGGGGTTAGGGTTAGTCATCTTCTCAGTGGCCCATCCCCTGACCCCATAAGTAGTCTAGGAGCCCTGAATATTCAATATGTGTCCCAAGTGGCTTACTATTCCCTATTTAGTCCACTACTTTTGACCAGGGCCCATAGGGATATGCACTATAAATAGAATAGGATGCTATTTGAAACTCAATCATAGACAGCATAACACTGACAGCCCACAGAAACAATACAATATACAGCCATTATATAGCCTCATTACTATATTGGTGAATGAAATGAGCTGTTATGCAATGATTCATCTGTTTCACAGCTGGAAGGGGTTGGCGTGTTGGCTCTTTTCGTTTGACATGTAACACGTCTCTACAAGGACGTTATCTTTGATGATCAAAGCCTTCCTCGACTTCAGAAGCCTTTGTAGATTACAACTACAGAAGACAAATGAAGCCGGTGCACCGTGGATGTTACGCTGGGATCTGCAATAGATACGTTCCTGGATAGATCGATACAAGTGATTCATTTGTAGTCGGTTGGTGTCTCTGGATGGTGACCAAATGATGCAGAAGTTCTGTACTAGACTACTAAACCCTAACCCTATCCATCTACACATCTCTGATACTCCCCTCTAACCCTATCCATCTACACATCTCTGATACTCCCCTCTAACCCTATCCATCTACACATCTCTGATACTCCCCTCTAACCCTATCCATCTACACATCTCTGATACTCCCCTCTAACCCTATCCATCTACACATCTCTGATACTCCCCTCTAACCCTAACCCATCTACACATCTCTGATACTCCCCTCAAACCCTATCCATCTACACATCTCTGATACTCCCCTCTAACCCTAACCCTATCCATCTACACATCTCTGATACTCCCCTCTAACCCTATCCATCTACACATCTCTGATACTCCCCTCTAACCCTATCCATCTACACATCTCTGATACTCCCCTCTAACCCTATCCATCTACACATCTCTGATACTCCCCTCTAACCCTAACCCCATCTACACATCTCTGATACTCTCCTCTAACCCTAACCCCATCTACACATCTCTGATACTCCCCTCTAACCCTAACCCCATCTACACATCTCTGATACTCCCATCTAACCCTATCCATCTACACATCTCTGATACTCCCCTCTAACCCTATCCATCTACACATCTCTGATACTCCCCTCTAACCATATCCATCTACACATCTCTGATACTCCCCTCTAACCCTAACCCCATCTACACATCTCTGATACTCCCCTCTAACCCTAACCCCATCTACACATCTCTGATACTCCCCTCTAACCCTAACCCCATCTACACATCTCTGATACTCCCCTCTAACCTAACCCCATCTACACATCTCTGATACTGCCCTCTAACCCTAACCCCATCTACACATCTCTGATACTACCCTCTAACCCTAACCCTATCCATCTACACATCTCTGATACTCCCCTCTAACACTAACCCTATCCATCTACACATCTCTGATACTGCCCTCTAACCCTATCCCATGTTGTGTTGCTACCATGTTATTGTCATGTTGTGTTACTACCATGCTGTGTTGTCATGTGTTGCTGCCATGCTATGTTGTTGTCTTAGGTCTCTCTTTATGTAGTGTTGCGTTGTCTCTCTTGTTGTGATGTGTGTTTTGTCCTATATTTATATTGTATTTATTTATTTATTTTAATCCCAGGCCCCCGTCCCCGCTGGAGGCCTTTTTCCTTTTGGTAGGTTGTCATTGTAAAATAAGAATCTGTTCTTATGTCAGACGATTGCTAGGAGTGGTGGTAGGAGTCAGGCGCAGAGAGCAGAGGTACGGAACTTTGTGTTTATTTAAATCAAAACACACAACACGAACAACGCCAACACAAACGGTGTGGAAAAAATGCCAAGTGCCCAAAACAGGTGCACAGCCAGCATACAATATCACAGTCGTAAATCGCCAGCACATCCAATGACAAAAACACAACCTGACGCTAAGATAATCCCGCACAACACTGGGCGGGCTAACCAGGCTTAAATAACCATAATCAAAAGACAAATGAGGAACAGGTGCAAACAATAAGACAAACCAAACGAAAAGGAAAAAAGGTAGGTCGGTGACGACGACCGCCGAGCGCCGCCCGAGCAGGCAGGGGAGCCACCTTCGGTGGGATTCGTGTCAGTACCCCCCTCCTGACGCGCGGCTCCCGCAGCGCGCCGCCACCGACCTCGAGGGCAACCCGGAGGACGAGGCGCAGGGCGATCCCCATGAAGGCGGTGGAACTCCCTCAGTAGTGGGGGGTCCAAAATGTCCCTCCTGGGTACCCAGCACCTCTCCTCCGCGCCGTACCCCTCCCAGTCGACGAGGTACTGTAGGCCCCCCCCCCTGAAGTCTGGAGTCCAGAATGGCGCGTATTTTATACGCCGGGGACCCCCCAATGTCCAGCGGGGGGGGAGGAACCTCCGGCACCTCACCTTCCTGCATGGGACCAGCCACCACCGGCCTGAGGAGAGACACATGAAACGAGGGGTTAATACGGTAGTAAGATGGAAGTTGTAACCGGTAACACACCTCGTTTATCCTCCTCAGGACTTTAAACGGCCCTACACACTGCGGGCCCAGCTTCCGGCAGGGCAAGCGGAGGGGCAGGTTTCTAGCCGAGAGCCAGACTCGATCCCCTGGTGCAAACACAGGGGTCTCACTGCGGTGCTGGTCAGTGCTCTTCTTCTGCCGTCCACTCGCCTTTGTAAGTGCGTCTTGGACGGCTCTCCAGGTGTCCTTCGAGCGCTGCACCCAATCCTCCACCGCAGGAGCCTCGGTCTGGCTCTGGTGCCATGGAGCCAGGACCGGCTGGTAGCCCAAAACGCACTGGAACGGTGACATGTTGGTTGATGAGTGCCGTAGAGAATTTTGGGCTATTTCTGCCCATGGCACGTATCTCGCCCATTCTCTGGGCCGGTCCTGGCAATACGTCCTTAGAAACCTACCCACCTCTTGGTTCACCCTCTCCACCTGCCCATTACTCTCGGGGTGGAAACCCGAGGTCAGGCTGACCGAGACCCCCAAACGTTCCATGAACGCCCTCCAAACTCTGGACGTGAACTGGGGACCCCGATCAGAAACGATGTCCTCGGGCACCCCATAGTGCCGGAAGACATGGGTAAACAGGGCCTCCGCAGTCTGCAGAGCCGTAGGGAGACCGGGCAACGGGATGAGACGACAGGACTTCGAGAACCGATCCACAACGACCAGGATAGTGGTGTTCCCCTGCGATACGGGAAGGTCAGTGAGGAAGTCCACTGACAAGTGTGACCACGGCCGCTGTGGAACGGGGAGGGGGTGTAATTTCCCTCTAGGCAGGTGTCGAGGAGCCTTGCTCTGAGCGCACACCGAGCAGGAGGAAACATAAAACCGCACGTCCTTACCCAAGGTGGGCCACCAGTACTTCCCCCTCAGGTTCCGCACTGTCCTCTCGATCCCAGGGTGACCTGAAGAGGGGAGATTATGGGCCCATCGAATCAATCGATCACGGAGACCAAGCGGTACGTACTGAACACCTGCCGGACACTGCGATGGTGCAGGTTCCGACCGTAACGCCCGCTCGATCTCCGCGTCCAACTCCCATACCACCGGAGCTACCAAACACGACGCCGGAAGAATGGGAGCCGGATCGATGGCCCTCTCCTCGGTGTCATATAGGCGGGACAGTGCGTCGGCCTTCGTGTTCAGTGAACCTGGCCGATAAGAGATCGTGAACCGGAAACGGGTAAAGAACATGGCCCACCTGGCCTGACGCAGATTCAGTCTCCTAGCTGCCCGGATGTACTCGAGATTACGGTGGTCAGTCCAGATGAGGAAAGGGTGCTTTGCCCCCTCAAGCCAATGTCTCCACACCTTCAGAGCCTTGACCACAGCTAACAACTCCCTGTCCCCCACGTCATAGTTCTGCTCCGCCGGCCCTAGCTTCCTAGAAAAGAAAGCGCACGGGCGGAGTTTGGGTGGCGTGCCCGAGCGCTGTGATAGCATGGCCCCCACCCCAGTCTCGGACGCGTCCACCTCCACTATGAATGCCAAAGAGGGATCCGGATGAGCCAGCACTGGAGCGACGGTAAACAGCTCCTTCAGGCGACTGAACGCTCTGTTCGCCTCTGCTGACCAGCGCAAGCGCGCCGGACCCCCCTTCAGCAGTGAGGTAATGGGAGCAGCAACTTGACCAAAGCCCCGGATAAACCTCCGGTAGTAATTGGCAAACCCTAAAAACAGCTGCACCTCCTTTACCTTGGTCGGAGTCGGCCAATTACGCACGGCTTTAACGCGGTCATCCTCCATCACCACCCCCGAGGTGGAAATGCGATACCCCAGGAAGGAAACGGCTCGTTTGAAAAACTCACATTTCTCAGCCTTGACGTACAGGTCATTCTCCAGCAGTCGCCCAAGCACCTTGCGCACCAGGGAGACATGCGCGGCGCGGGTGGCGGAATAAATCAGGATGTCGTCAATATACACCACCACCCCCTGTCCGTGCAGGTCCCTGAGAATCTCGTCAACAAAGGATTGAAAGACGGCTGGAGCATTCTTTAACCCGTACGGCATGACGAGGTACTCATAGTGGCCCGATGTGGTACTGAATGCGGTTTTCCACTCGTCTCCTCCCCGGATACGCACCAGATTGTACGCGCTCCTGAGGTCCAGTTTTGTGAAAAAACGCGCGCCGTGAAATGATTCCACCGCCGTAGCGATGAGAGGTAGTGGGTAACTGAACCCTACTGTGATGGAATTTAGACCTCGATAATCAATGCACGGACGCAACCCTCCATCCTTTTTCTTCACGAAAAAGAAACTCGAGGTGACGGGTGACATGGAGGGCCGAATATACCCCTGTCTCAGAGATTCCGTGACATATGTCTCCATAGCCAACGTCTCCTCCTGTGACAATGGGTACACGTGACTCCTGGGAAGTGCAGCGTTTACCTGGAGATTTATCACGCAATCCCCTCGTCGATGAGGTGGTAATCGGGTCGCCCTCTTTTTACAGAAGGCGATAGCCAAATCGGCATATTCTGAGGGAATGCGCACAGTGGAAACCTGGTCTGGACTCTCCACCGTCGTCGCACCGATGGAAACTCCCTTACACCTGCCTGAGCACTCCTCTGACCACCCTCTGAGAGCCCCCTGTCTCCACGAAATATTGGGATTGTGATTGGCCAGCCAGGGAATCCCCAGCACCACCGGAAACGCAGGAGAATCAATGAGGAAGAGACTAATCCGTTCCCCATGATCCCCCTGCGTTACCATGTCCAGTGGCACCGTGGCCTCCCTGACCAGTCCTGACCCTAATGGTCGGCTATCTAAGGAGTGCACGGGGAAAGGTTGGTCCAACGACACCAGGGGAATCCCTAGCCTTAATGCGAGCCCACGATCCATAAAGTTTCCAGCTGCGCCTGAATCGACTAGCGCCTTATGCTGGAAAGAGGGAGAAAACAAGAGGAAAGTTACTAAAACGAAAATGTGACCAACAGGGAGCTCTGGGTGAGGTTGGTGCTTACTCACCTGAGATGGACGAGGAGTGCTCCGCCTGCCATCCCGATTCCCAGAGGAGCTCCCCCAGCACCGGTCGGTAGTGTGTCCTCTCCGACCACACTGGATACAAGGGGAGCCTCCTCCTCCGGTTCCCCTGGACGCGGCCCCCCCTAGCTCCATAGGTATGGGAGCTGGAGGACCTGGAGGTGGAACCAACAGGGCCCCGTCTGGATGCCCGCGCGCAGCCAGCAGATTGTCAAGACGAATGGACATGTCGATTAGTTCGTCTAGTGACAGGGTAGTGTCCCGACAGGCTAGCTCACGGCGGACGTCCTCCCGGAGGCTACACCGATAGTGGTCCATCAGGGCCCTGTCGTTCCACCCCGCTCCAGCAGCCAAGGTCCGGAACTCCAGAGCAAAGTCCTGTGCGCTCCTCGTCTCCTGACGCAGGTGGAACAGCCGTTCACCCGCCGCCCGGCCTTCTGCTGGGTGGTCGAACACGGCCCGGAACCGGCGGATGAACTCGGGGTAGTGATCCCTTGCCGAGTCTGGGCCATACCACACTGCGTTGGCCCACTCCAGGGCACGTCCCATTAAGCAGGAGACGAGGACGCTTACGCTCTCCTCTCCCGAGGGAGCTGGATGAACGGTAGCCAGGTACAAATCCAACTGTAGCAGGAACCCCTGGCACCCAGCCGCCGCTCCATCGTACTCCCTGGGGAGAGCCAGGCGTAGGGCTCCGGGTCCGGACGTCGGTGGAGGGGTAGATGGTGGAGGGGGATTTGGTGCTGGGGATGCGGTAGGGAGGCCACTCCTCTCCCATCGGTCCATCCTCTCCATCATCTGCTCCATCGCTGAGCCGATTCGGTGGAGGATGGTGGTATGGTGAAGGACCCGTTCCTCCATCGATGGGAGAGGAGGGGAGGCTGCTCCTGCTGACTTCATAGTTGGTGCGGGATTCTGTCAGACGATTGCTAGGAGTGGTGGTAGGAGTCAGGCGCAGAGAGCAGAGGTACGGAACTTTGTGTTTATTTAAATCAAAACACACAACACGAACAACGCCAACACAAACGGCGTGGAAAAAATGCCAAGTGCCCAAAACAGGTGCACAGCCAGCATACAATATCACAGTCGTAAATCGCCAGCACATCCAATGACAAAAACACAACCTGACGCTAAGATAATCCCGCACAACACTAGGCGGGCTAACCAGGCTTAAATAACCAAAATCAAAAGACAAATGAGGAACAGGTGCAAACAATAAGACAAACCAAACGAAAAGGAAAAAAGGATCAGCGGCGGCTAGTAGGTCGGTGACGACGACCGCCGAGCGCCGCCCGAGCAGGCAGGGGAGCCACCTTCGGTGGGATTCGTGACATCTTCACTGACTTGCCGAGTTAAATAAAGGTTAAATGAAATATGAAAAGTTATCAGAACATCTGAATAATACTGTAAGGTAAGGATCTACTGACCAGAAATTCTCCTGACCTTGGTACTGGATATCAAGTGAGTCTAGACCTGCAGTCATATGATGCAGAAAAATGGCTTCAAAATCATGAACATAGCACTTTTAATGATTAATATTCATATTCTGTGAGTTGGGTGTGAACTCCTCAACTATAATCCTCCTCCCACTCACTTTGTTATTGTAGTGAGACTGCACTGCACCACAAAACGGGGACAATCAGCCATTTTGTCTAGACTGCTGTGCTGAGCTAGTGTTCTACGTGTGGAGAAGAGAGACTGGCCCTTAAGGTGCTGATAGACAGCAGGGGGTGGGTGGCGGGGGCCCATTCATTTTCAATGAAGACTAGACAGGGGTGGGGGGGGGGGGGGTGAAATTCTATCCAGGCAGAGCGGTCGGGCGGTGCTCGTGCAGGTGACTGCCACTCAAGTGAGGCTGAGAAAATAGAAATCTGTGCTATTTCTGAAGCAGTGGTGTCATTGTTGACCAATCACGGTAGACAGCGTAGCCTGTTGGGGTGAAACACCAGCGCGTACGTCCTTTGTCCTCTTTAGCTAGCTGGCTAACAACTAGCAATTTACACAGACACGTTTAAAAATAAGTTTCAAGTTTTTTTTTATTTTTTTATGTCACATGCACAAGTACAGTGAAATGCCTTGCTTGCAAACTCAAAACCCAACAATGCAATAATTTATAACAATGTATTACTAGAAAAAAAACACGAGAAATAAGAAGAAATATGAAGAACACAGTAAGTAAGAATACTATATACAGGGTCAGTTAATACCATACTATATACAGGGTCAGTTAATACCATACTATATACAGGATCAGTTAATACCATACTATATACAGGGTCAGTTAATACCATACTATACACAGGATCAGATAATACCATACTATATGCAGGGTTAGTTAATACCATACTATATACAGGATCAGTTAATACCATAATATATATACAGGGTCAGTTAATACCATACTATATACAGGGTCAGTTAATACTATATACAGGGTTAGTTAATACCATACTATATACAGGGTCAGTTAATACCAGACTATATACAGGATCAGATAATACCATACTATATACAGGGTTAGTTAATACCATACTATATACAGGGTCAGATAATACCATACTATATACAGGGTCAGTTAATACCATACTATATACAGGATCAGTTAATACCATACTATATACAGGATCAGTTAATACCATACTATATACAGGGTTAGTTAATACCATACTATATACAGGGTCAGTTAATACCAGACTATATACAGGATCTGATAATACCATACTATATACAGGGTTAGTTAATACCATACTATATACAGGGTCAGTTAATACCAGACTATATACAGGATCTGATAATACCATACTATATACAGGGTCAGTTAATACCATACTATATACAGGGTCAGTTAATACCAGACTATATACAGGATCAGATAATACCATACTATATACAGGATCAGATAATACCATACTATATACAGGGTCAGTTAATACCATACTATATACAGGATCAGATAATACCATACTATATACAGGATCAGATAATACCATACTATATACAGGGTCAGTTAATACCATACTATATACAGGATCAGATAATACCATACTATATACAGGGTCAGATAATACCATACTATATACAGGGTCAGTTAATACCATACTATATACAGGGTCAGATAATACCATACTATATACAGGGTCAGTTAATACCATACTATATACAGGGTCAGTTCCAGTACCATATTAACAATGTGCAGAGATACTGGAGTGATGGAGGTAGATATGTATAGGGGTGTGGTGACTAGGCAACAGGATATATGATAAACACAGTAGCAGCAGCTTGTATGTGAGTGGGTGTGTGTGTGTGTGTGTATCAATCAAGTATCAATGTATGCATAATATGTGAGTGAGCAGGTTACATAAATCATTATTTTCAAATCTATTTTTGGATTCCTAATTTCTGTTGCACGTACAGGTAAATATGTTTTCATGCATGGATACGGTGTTATAGCGATTCACTTTTCGCACTTAGTGTTTGTTTATTTTGTTGCTATGGTCACAAGCAGCTGTGGCCCTTTTGTGTAAAGACACTAGCTGTCTGACTAGGTGGACTAGACGTTGTACTCAGTGGGGAACTCTGCCATATTCCGGTGGGTGTCTGCACACAGGGCTTTAGTTACCATTTGGTTAGACTTTTGCCTCTTCGTTCTAAAACTGAACTCATTGTCTCTAAAGGGGTTCTTCAGCTGTAGAGTTGAAATTATATGTTGGCAACAGGGTTGGATCTCGTTTCGCTTCAAGTAAACAAGAGAAGTTGAGTGATTTGTGGCAACGTATTGTAGCCTGCCTGCGTGTGTGTGTATGTGTGTGTGTGTGTGTGTGTGTGTGTGTGTGTGTGTGTGTGTGTGTGTGTGTGTGTGTGTGTGTGTGTGTGTGTGTGTGTGTGTGTGTATGTGTGTGTGTGCCACGGGTTACACCAGGATATGTGTGCTGCGTTGGTCTGAGGTTAGTGGATGTTGTGTTGGGTTTCTGTGACAGCGGCCCAGATGGGAACAGCAGAGCGCGGAACAGAGCACTGTCTGTGTTGGTGTGTGTGTGTGTGTGTGTGTGTGTGTGTGTGTGTGTGTGTGTGTGTGTGTGTGTGTGTGTGTGTGTGTGTGTGTGTGGTATTTCCCGCTGTTGTTGAAACACACGCCATCATCTGCATCCCAAATGGTTCCCTATTTCCATTATAGTGCACTACTTTTGACCAGTACCCTGTGGGGAGAAGCCCAAAAGTATTGCACTATATAGGGAATAGGGTGCAATTTGGGACGTCTACTCTTCTTTGGAAAGAGCTTCTATTTTTCCTCATTACATCACTCTCTCAGTTAGTCAATACAACTACCTCCACTTTACCTCAGGTAGTCTTAGTAAATACAACTACCTCCACTTTACCTCAGGTAGTCTTAGTAAATACAACTACCTCCACTTTACCTCAGGTAGTCTTAGTAAATACAACTACCTCCTTCACTTTACCTCAGGTAGTCTTAGTAAATACAACTACCTCCTTCACTTTACCTCAGGTAGTCTTAGTAAATACAACTACCTCCACTTTACCTCAGGTAGTCTTAGTAAATACAACTACCTCCTCCACTTTACCTCAGGTAGTCTTAGTAAATACAACTACCTCCACTTTATCTCAGGTAGTCTTAGTAAATACAACTACCTCCACTTTACCTCAGGTAGTCTTAGTAAATACAACTACCACCTCCACTTTACCTCAGGAAAAAAGGGACAGTGTTTTATACAATGAGGTGAGGCTTTATTGGTCCTGTTCATGAAGTAGCTCATGGATTATATTTATCCCGGTGAAGTTTGAACCTGATCTTTCAGGTGAAGAAAGAAACTGGCAGTTGGTCTTTGTCAATGTTATAGCTGCTAAGCTGAAGCCGACACGTATATATCTCTTTCTCAATTCTCTCTCTGTCATTCTGTACAGTGTGCAGTTAGTGTGCAGTTGAGAACGTTCAACACATGTTGTGTTTGGCTCAGTGTTCACACAGCTGTTTAAGTACACAGAGAAATTATGGCACGTGGAAGTGAAAGCAACAGTTTCCAGTTGTCGGTTACCTCTCTCGCTCTCTCTCTCTCACTCCTGGCTCTTGACTGCGGAGCGCTGCAACTGGCTCGGTCAGATAATATGTTTTCCGTCTCGCTCTCCTCTCGTTGGGTAATCAGAGAATGTGGGTCATTTGAGTTCAGCTCTGGCTCAGCCAACACAGTTTGTCCCTGAAGTCAGTCAGTCTGTCTGTGTCTGTGTCTGTGTCTGTGTGTCTCTCTCTCTCTCTCTCTCTCTCTCTCTCTCTCTCTCTCTCTCTCTCTCTCTCTCTCTCTCTCTCTCTCTCTCTCTCTCTCTCCACTCCAGTGTAGAGCAGAGAGAACAGGGAGTTCCCTCTTAGCTTGAAGCCATTTAAGTACTAGGAACTCCCTATCTTTTTAAATGCTTTTTGTGTAAAATGTCAGTGAAAGCTGGTTTGTGTCTAATAACCTTTATTGACCATTGACATTTGACTTTAAAATGTATTTTGACTCGTAAGAACTTGACTGAACTTGAAATGTAAACATTGCAGTGAATTGGTTAACATTGCGATGCTGATTAGTGTCCAAATGTATTTTTTATTGTAATCAATAGATCATCATACACATTTTTTTGTTTCTTCTGCACTTAAATAATTGTAATGAACTTGAAAAGGGTGCAGGGAGTTGACAGCTTTTGCACTATGTACTCTGCAGTCACGGAACACAGCTGGGAGCCAATGGAATAACAGCAGACTGTCTGCTGATAAGTGCTGAACGTAATAATGAGTGTCTGAGTAGCTTCACAGTGTGTCTGCTGTAAGAGATAGTCACAACAACCTGGAGCGCAGGGCTTCAGTACTAGACACTCAAGGTGTCAGTTAAGAATTAACCACAGCACAGCAACCCTCCCCTCCCTTCAGGATCTAAAGACAGGGGCTACATCCCAAATGGCACCCTATTCCCTACATAGTGCACTACTTTGGTGCCCTGGTCAATAGGGCTCTGGTCAAAAGTAGTGCACTATAATAGGGAATAGGGTGCCATTTGGTAAACAGGGAACAGTTTAAATGGCTGATACTGGAACATACCGTTTCCCTTGTGGACTTTAAAGGGATACTTCACCAATTTTAAACATCATATATCTCCATTATCTCCAGCACCATACCAGTGATACTGAACAGGATGTTCAAATAGGGATTGGTTTGAGTGCCTCTTTAAGTTGAAAGTAAGCATTGCTTTGAAACAAACTGCTCTCCTTTGGAACCAGAGAGAGAGCTAACAGGATATGGAGCTAACAGGAGCCTCTCTCAGGGGGGATTCTGGGAACAATTGTAATATTCACCGTTTGTCTCTTGTTTAACTCCTAAAGCTCATGTTGCTACCCGGATTAATGAGTCAGAGGTTTCCCTTTGTAAGGTAGTTGGTCAAAGTCTTCAGTCTGTACTATAGTACAGTGGTCAAAGTCTTCAGTCTGTCCTATAGTACAGTGGTCAAAGTCTTCAGTCTGTCCTATAGTACAGTGGTGAAAGTCTTCAGTCTGTCCTATAGTACAGTGGTGAAAGTCTACAGTCTGTCCTATAGTACAGTGGTGAAAGTCTTCAGTCTGTACTATAGTAGAGTGGTGAAAGTCTTCAGTCTGTACTATAGTAGAGTGGTGAAAGTCTTCAGTCTGTCCTATAGTACAGTGGTGAAAGTCTTCAGTCTGTACTATAGTACAGTGGTCAAAGTCTTCAGTCTGTACTATAGTAGAGTGGTGAAAGTCTTCAGTCTGTACTATAGTACAGTGGTCAAAGTCTTCAGTCTGTACTATAGTACAGTGGTCAAAGTCTTCAGTCTGTACTATAGTACAGTGGTGAAAGTCTTCAGTCTGTACTATAGTAGAGTGGTGAAAGTCTTCAGTCTGTCCTATAGTACAGTGGTCAAAGTCTTCAGTCTGTACTATAGTACAGTGGTGAAAGTCTTCAGTCTGTACTATAGTACAGTGGTCAAAGTCTTCAGTCTGTACTATAGTACAGTGGTGAAAGTCTTCAGTCTGTCCTATAGTACAGTGGTCAAAGTCTTCAGTCTGTACTATAGTACAGTGGTGAAAGTCTTCAGTCTGTCCTATAGTACAGTGGTCAAAGTCTTCAGTCTGTACTATAGTACAGTGGTCAAAGTCTTCAGTCTGTACTATAGTACAGTGGTCAAAGTCTTCAGTCTGTCCTATAGTACAGTGGTCAAAGTCTTCAGTCTGTCCTATAGTACAGTGGTCAAAGTCTTCAGTCTGTACTATAGTACAGTGCACGGTGGTGGCCAACATCAGCAGGGGGAGTTCAGGTTACAGTGGAGCGCCACCAGACAGGTGTTGTGTGATTTCCAGGAAAAGGAGGAGGTTCTTTCCTGTGGAGCTGCAGTGATCATTCTGTTAAAGCCTTAGATGGAGAGAGAATAATACACACACACACACACACACACACACACACACACACACACACACACACACACACACACACATGGAATAATGCAGCTAGAGCAATCTTTTATCTCACCTTCATTTGACCAGGAAGTCTCTTGAGGTTTGAACTATTCGTCTCACCAGGAAGTATCTTGAGGTTTGAATTGTTATTCTCCAACAACAACCAGGATATGTGTCCAGAACAGGATGGCCTTTCGTTGACTTTAGTAAATATACATTAAGATTGAAAGTGTGCCAAGTTATTTTCTCCTCCTTTGTTTAACTGAATGTATTCTCTAGACTATAAGGGTCTGTACTATGGGTTACTATATATCATATATATATAATATTATCTAAACAGTTTAGATTCTATAAGCATCCTAAGGATAGGTTCTACTTCTGTAAATTACAATCAGCTCTCCAATTAACTGGCCGACTCTGGTATTTTCCTGTACAAACCCATCAAGTCATAGGCTACATATATTTCACACAGAACTATTTTTAAAACCCTTTCCTGCCCACAGTGTCCAGTTTCCCAGTCTGCCACTACTAGGTAACACAGTGTCCAGTCTCCCAGTCTGCCACTACTAGGTAACACAGTGTCCAGTCTCCCAGTCTACCACTACTAGGTAACACAGTGTCCAGTCTCCCAGTCTGCCACTACTAGGTAACACAGTGTCCAGTCTCCCAGTCTACCACTACTAGGTAACACAGTGTCCAGTCTCCCAGTCTACCACTACTAGGTAACACAGTGTCCAGTCTCCCAGTCTACCACTACTAGGTAACACAGTGTCCAGTCTTCCAGTCTGCCACTACTAGGTAACACAGTGTCCAGTCTCCCAGTCTACCACTACTAGGTAACACAGTGTCCAGTCTTCCAGTCTACTAGGTAACACAGTGTCTAGTCTCCCAGTCTGCCACTACTAGGTAACACAGTGTCCAGTCTTCCAGTCTGCCACTACTAGGTAACACAGTGTCCAGTCTTCCAGTCTACTAGGTAACACAGTGTCCAGTGTCCCAGTCTGCCACTACTAGGTAACACAGTGTCCGGTCTCCCAGTCTACTAGGTAACACAGTCCAGTATCCCAGTCTACTAGGTAACACAGTGTCCAGTCTCCCAGTCTACTAGGTAACACAGTGTCCAGTCTTCCAGTCTACTAGGTAACACAGTGTCCAGTCTCCCAGTCTGCCACTACTAGGTAACACAGTGTCCGGTCTCCCAGTCTACTAGGTAACACAGTGTCCAGTCTCCCAGTCTACTAGGTAACGCAGTGTCCAGTCTCCCAGTCTACTAGGTAACACAGTGTCCAGTCTCTCAGTCTACTAGGTAACACAGTGTCCGGTCTCCCAGTCTACCAATACTAGGTAACACAGTGTCCAGTCTCCCAGTCTACTAGGTAACACAGTGTCCAGTCTCCCAGTCTGGCACTACTAAGTAACACAGTGTCCAGTCTCCCAGTCTACTAGGTAACACAGTGTCCAGTCTCCCAGTCTACTAGGTAACACAGTGTCCAGTCTCCCAGTCTACTAGGTAACGCAGTGTCCAGTCTCCCAGTCTACTAGGTAACACAGTGTCCAGTCTCCCAGTCTACTAGGGAACACAGTGTCCAGTCTCCCAGTCTACTAGGTAACACAGTGTCCAGTCTCCCAGTCTACTAGGTAACACAGTGTCCAGTCTCCCAGTCTACTAGGTAACACAGAGGGACAATCTTTCCTTTCTTACACTTTAAACTCCCCTTCCCTCCACCCCCTAATCACACACAGAACCTGCTACATACAGAAGTCCTGCTACGTAGACAAAGGAGGTAATACCATAGGGCTGATTCTCACTCTATAGAGTTAACGGGACAACATTTACATTTACATAATATTTACATACAGTTTTCAATTCACAGTAGCGATGGGAATGTCACGATCCAAGAGACGGTTCATTTGACATTCTTGCTTATTAGCTGATAAGTATTCCTAATTTATTTAAATGTATTCCTAGTTATCTACCCTCAATTACCTTGTACCCCTCCCTGCACATTGACTCGGTAATGGTACCCCGTGTATATAGCCAAATTATTGTTACTCATTATGAATTTATCAAGTAATGTTAGCCTATCAGTACGAATATAAAATACAGTAGGTCTACCTTACAACATTACAACAAACCAGGCTTCCTTTCTATCAATATCATGCAAATCATTAGGCTACATGTGGTAAAAGTGGCGACAGCTCAAGGACTGAACGATACAAAAAGGACCTTGTGACAGTTACCCACACATGAGTACAGGTACATATGCGTCAGAGTTAATTAGGTCTGATAGAGGAGAGCTGTTGTGATGCGTTTTATTCATTTTGTAAAGCTCATTTAGCTCTTTGCTTGAGTAATCTGAGATGGAATGGAGTTCCATGCGTTCATGGCTCTATATAATACTGTGTGTTTCCTTGAATATGTTCTGGATTTGGGGACTGTGAAGGGTGGCCTGTCTGTTGGGGTACGTCTGTCAGAACTACGGTTTATGTAAATTGATTATACAGTCAATTTGGAATTTTCAACACAATAATATTTTTCACAAAAACAAGAATTGATGCAGTCAATCTGTCCTCTACTTTGACCCAGGAGAGGCTGACGTGCATACTGCTGACAGTAGTTCTCTGTGTTCATCAAAGAGCAAGACCTGGTTCTCTGTTCTGGACCAGCTGCAGCTATTCTAGGTCCTTCTTTGCAGCACTTGACCAATATCACCCGACAATAGTCAAGATTAGATAGAACTAGAGCCTACAAGGACTTGTTTGGTTGACTGTGGTGTTAAAAATACTGAGCATCTCTTTACACCGACAGATCTCTCCCCCATCTTTACAACAATTGAATCAATATGCCTTTTTGATCAAGCAGTTTAATCTCCTCTACTTGCTCAACAGCCACATCATTCATTGCCAGATTCAGCTGAGGTCTACAATTTAGGGAATGATTTGTACCAAATATAATGCTGTTAGTTTTAGATATGTTCAGGACTACTTTATTAATAGCCACCCATTTAAAAAAATGATTGCAACTCTTTAAGTGTTGATTTCTCTAGCTGTGGTAGCTAACGTGTATAATGTGTAATCATCAGCCTACATACTGTAGACACAGAGGCTTTGTTTAATGCTAGTGACAGATCATTTGTAAAAATAGAGTACAGTACAGGGCCACGAGAGCTGCCTTGGAAAATACACTTGACGTGTTTTACATTAGAGAAGCTTCCATTAAAGAAAACCCTCTGTATTCTATTAGATAGATTTCTTCAACCCATGATATGGCAGAGAACATAAAGCCATAACACATCAATTGTGTGACTTCAATGCTAGCCTGTAACCAAACCTTCCCTAAATGTACAGCTTGTTGATGAATTAACATTATTGAAGTACATTTTTCCAATAAAAAATTCCCTATAACTTGACAGTTATTTTTTAATTGGCTAAGCTAATTGGCTAAGATGTTCAACTCCATGGTTCAGCAGTGTGGCATTTAAGACCATCTATTTGTCTCCACAAATCTGTTTGACCTCTCTATGAACTAAAAGTGTTATAATCTGTGTGTTTAACCTCTCTATGAACTAACTGTGTTATAATCTGTATGTTTGACCTCTCTATGAACTAACAGTGTTATAATCTGTGTGTTTAACCTCTATGAACTAACAGTGTTATAATCTGTATGTTTAACCTCTCTATGAACTAACAGTGTTATAATCTGTGTGTTTGACCTCTCTATAAACTAACAGTGTTATAATCTGTATGTTTAACCTCTCTATGAACTAACAGTGTTATAATCTGTGTGTTTGACCTCTCTATGAACTAACAGTGTTATAATCTGTGTGTTTGACCTCTCTATGAACTAACAGTGTTATAATCTGTGTGTTTAACCTCTCTATGAACTAACTGTGTTATAATCTGTATGTTTGACCTCTCTATGAACTAACAGTGTTATAATCTGTGTGTTTAACCTCTATGAACTAACAGTGTTATAATCTGTATGTTTAACCTCTCTATGAACTAACAGTGTTATAATCTGTGTGTTTGACCTCTCTATAAACTAACAGTGTTATAATCTGTATGTTTAACCTCTCTATGAACTAACAGTGTTATAATCTGTGTGTTTGACCTCTCTATGAACTAACAGTGTTATAATCTGTGTGTTTGACCTCTCTATGAACTAACAGTGTTATAATCTGTATGTTTAACCTCTCTATAAACTAACAGTGTTATAATCTGTGTGTTTGACCTCTCTATGAACTAATAGTGTTATAATCTGTGTGTTTGACCTCTCTATGAACTAACAGTGTTATAATCTGTGTGTTTGACCTCTCTATGAACTAACAGTGTTATAATCTGTATGTTTATTCTCTCTATAAACTAACAGTGTTATAATCTGTATGTTTGACCTCTCTATGAACTAACAGTGTTATAATCTGTGTGTTTAACCTCTATGAACTAACAGTGTTATAATCTGTATGTTTAACCTCTCTATGAACTAACAGTGTTATAATCTGTGTGTTTGACCTCTCTATAAACTAACAGTGTTATAATCTGTATGTTTAACCTCTCTATGAACTAACAGTGTTATAATCTGTGTGTTTGACCTCTATATGAACTAACAGTGTTATAATCTGTGTGTTTGACCTCTCTATGAACTAACAGTGTTATAATCTGTGTGTTTGACCTCTCTATGAACTAACAGTGTTATAATCTGTATGTTTATTCTCTCTATAAACTAACAGTGTTATAATCTGTATGTTTGACCTCTCTATGAACTAACAGTGTTATAATCTGTGTGTTTAACCTCTATGAACTAACAGTGTTATAATCTGTATGTTTAACCTCTCTATGAACTAACAGTGTTATAATCTGTGTGTTTGACCTCTCTATAAACTAACAGTGTTATAATCTGTATGTTTAACCTCTCTATGAACTAACAGTGTTATAATCTGTGTGTTTGACCTCTATATGAACTAACAGTGTTATAATCTGTGTGTTTGACCTCTCTATGAACTAACAGTGTTATAATCTGTGTGTTTGACCTCTCTATAAACTAACAGTGTTATAATCTGTGTGTTTGACCTCTCTATGAACTAACAGTGTTATAATCTGTGTGTTTGACCTCTCTATAAACTAACAGTGTTATAATCTGTATGTTTGATCTCTCTATGAACTAACAGTGTTATAATCTGTGTGTTTGATCTCTCTCCTGTCTCTCCTGTCACTCCTGTCTCTCCTGTCTCTCCTGTCACTCCTGTCTCTCCTGTCTCTCCTGTCACTCCTGTCTCTCCTGTCTCTCCTGTCATTCCTGTCTCTCCTGTCTCTCCTGTCATTCCTGTCTCTCCTGTCTCTCCTGTCACTCCTGTCTCTCCTCTCTCCTGTCCCTCCTGTCCCTCCTGTCTCTCCTGTCTCTCCTGTCACTCCTGTCTCTCCTGTCATTCCTGTCTCTCCTGTCATTCCTGTCTCTCCTGTCTCTCCTGTCTCTCCTGTCTCCTGTCACTCCTGTCTCTCCTGTCATTCCTGTCTCTCCTGTCTCTCCTGTCACTCCTGTCTCTCCTGTCACTCCTGTCACTCCTGTCTCTCCTCTCTCCTGTCTCTCCTGTCACTCCTGTCTCTCATCTCTCCTGTCACTCCTGTCTCTCCTGTCTCTTCTGTCACTCCTGTCACTCCTGTCTCTCCTGTCTCTCCTGTCTCTCCTGTCACTCCTGTCACTCCTGTCTCTACTCTCTCCTGTCACTCCTGTCTCTCCTGTCTCTCCTGTCACTCCTGTCTCTCCTCTCTCCTGTCACTCCTGTCACTCCTGTCTCTCCTGTCACTCCTGTCTCTCCTGTCTCTCCTGTCTCTCCTGTCTCTCCTGTCTCTCCTGTCACTCCTGTCTCTCCTGTCTCTCCTGTCACTCCTGTCTCTCCTCTCTCCTGTCTCTCCTCTCTCCTGTCACTCCTGTCACTCCTGTCTCTCCTCTCTCCTGTCTCTCCTCTCTCCTGTCACTCCTGTCACTCCTGTCTCTCCTGTCTCTCCTGTCTCTCCTGTCACTCCTGTCTCTCCTGTCACTCCTGTCTCTCCTGTCACTCCTGTCTCTCCTGTCATTCCTGTCTCTCCTGTCTACTGACTGTGAATGAGGGTGTTTACATAAGAGCAGCTACTGTGACATAATGAGAGTTAGGGCCTGAGGGGAGATTCTGTGTTTGGCCACCGATGTACTGGAGCTACTGTACACACACACACACACACACACACACACACACACACACACACACACACACACACACACACACACACACACACACACACACAGGATTGATGTAACAGCCTCACAGTGGAAGTGGGTCAATGTGTTCATTCTAACGAATGAAATCTTCCCTGATTACCGCTGGCACTCCCATTCCCAGAAAGCGTGTGTGTCTGAACTCCAGAGAAGGGCCACTTATCAGGAAGTTAAGAAGGCATCAAGGAGCACTGTGCCCTAACGACTAGGAACACGCACACAGAGGTCACACAGAGGTCACACAGAGGTCACACAGAGGTCACACAAGGCAAAAGACGTGGGTCTGGAAGAAATATTTGTTTTCATATTCTGGCATGAATCATTTGCAGAATATGGCTGTTAGCAGCATCATGAATCATTTGTAGACTATGGGTGTAAGCAGCATAGCATGCCTCATGCTAGTTTTGTTTGTCCTGGAACAATAATCCCACTTGACTGTATGTTCATCCCAAATGGTACCCTATTCCCTTTATAGTGCACTACTTTTGACCAGGGCCCATTGCCTACATAGTGCACTATACAGGGAATAGTGTGCCATTTGGGACAGAGCCTGTGGCTTCCCTCATTGTTCCCTCTTTAAGGACAAAGAGCTGTTCTCAAAGCGTCTCTCTCCACAGCGCCGTTCTGTTTCTACCATCCTGACCAGGAAAACAACCCCTACGTGTGAGTGTGTGTGTCTGATCTGCTTGTGCACGTGTGTGTGTGTGTGTGTGTGTGTGTGTGTGTGTGTGTGTGTGTGTGTGTGTGTGTGTGTGTGTGTGTGTGTGTGTGTGTGTGTGTGTGCCTGTTCTTGTTTTGTTACCAAAACAGCCAGTACAACCCAGGCCAAGCCTGACCTTATGTAAGGGTGACTAGGTCTCTGTTATTACAGCAGGCCTGACCTTATGTAAGGGTGACTAGGTCTCTGTAATTACAGCAGGCCTGACCTTATGTAAGGGTGACTAGGTCTCTGTAATTACAGCAGGCCTGACCTTATGTAAGGGTGACTAGGTCTCTGTAATTTCAGCAGGCCTGACCTTATGTAAGGGTGACTAGGTCTGTAATTACAGCAGGCCTGACCTTATGTAAGGGTAACTAGGTCTGTAATTACAGCAGGCCTGACCTTATGTAAGGGTGACTAGGTCTGTAATTACAGCAGGCCTGACCTGTGTGTGTGTGTGTGTGTGTGTGTGTGTGTGTGTGTGTGTGTGTGTGTGTGTGTGTGTGTGTGTGTGTGCCTGTTCTTGTTTTGTTACCAAAACTGCCAGTACAACCCAGGCCAAGCCTGACCTTATGTAAGGGTGACTAGGTCTCTGTAATTACAGCAGGCCTGACCTTATGTAAGGGTGACTAGGTCTCTGTAATTACAGCAGGCCTGACCTTATGTAAGGGTGACTAGGTCTCTGTAATTACAGCAGGCCTGACCTTATGTAAGGGTGACTAGGTCTGTAATTACAGCAGGCCTGACCTTATGTAAGGGTGACTAGGTCTGTAATTACAGCAGGCCTGACCTTATGTAAGGGTGACTAGGTCTCTGTTATTACAGCAGGCCTGACCTTATGTAAGGGTAACTAGGTCTGTAATTACAGCAGGCCTGACCTTATGTAAGGGTGACTAGGTCTGTAATTACAGCAGGCCTGACCTTATGTAAGGGTGACTAGGTCTCTGTAATTACAGCAGGCCTGACCTTATGTAAGAGTGACTAGGTCTGTTATTACAGCAGGCCTGACCTTATGTCAGGGTGACTAGGTCTGTAATTACAGCAGGCCTGACCTTATGTAAGGGTGACTAGGTCTGTAATTACAGCAGGCCTGACCTTATGTAAGGGTGACTAGGTCTCTGTAATTACAGCAGGCCTGACCTTATGTAAGGGTGACTAGATCTCTGTAATTACAGCAGGCCTGACCTTATGTTAGGGTGACTAGGTCTCTGTAATTACAGCAGGCCTGACCTTATGTAAGGGTGACTAGGTCTCTGTAATTACAGCAGGCCTGACCTTATGTAAGGGTGACTAGGTCTGTAATTACAGCAGGCCTGACCTTATGTCAGGGTGACTAGGTCTGTAATTACAGCAGGCCTGACCTTATGTTAGGGTGACTAGGTCTCTGTAATTACAGCAGGCCTGACCTTATGTAAGGGTGACTAGGTCTCTGTAATTACAGCAGGCCTGACCTTATGTAAGGGTGACTAGGTCTCTGTAATTACAGCAGGCCTGAACTTATGTAAGGGTGACTAGGTCTCTGTTATTACAGCAGGCCTGACCTTATGTAAGGGTGACTAGGTCTCTGTAATTACAGCAGGCCTGACCTTATGTAAGGGTAACTAGGTCTCTGTAATTACAGCAGGCCTGACCTTATGTAAGGGTGACTAGGTCTCTGTAATTACAGAAGGCCTGACCTTATGTCAGGGTGACTAGGTCTCTGTAATTACAGCAGGCCTGACCTTATGTTAGGGTGACTAGGTCTCTGTAATTACAGCAGGCCTGACCTTATGTTAAGGTGACTAGGTCTCTGTAATTACAGCAGGCCTGACCTTATGTAAGGGTGACTAGGTCTCTGTTATTACAGCAGGCCTGACCTTATGTAAGGGTGACTAGGTCTGTAATTACAGCAGGCCTGACCTTATGTAAGGGTGATTAGGTCTCTGTTATTACAGCAGGCCTGACCTTATGTCACGGTGACTAGGTCTCTGTAATTACAGCAGGCCTGACCTTATGTAAGGGTGACTAGGTCTCTGTAATTACAGCAGGCCTGACCTTATGTAAGGGTGACTAGGTCTGTAATTACAGCAGGCCTGACCTTATGTCAGGGTGACTAGGTCTGTAATTACAGCAGGCCTGACCTTATGTTAGGGTGACTAGGTCTCTGTAATTACAGCAGGCCTGACCTTATGTAAGGGTGACTAGGTCTCTGTAATTACAGCAGGCCTGACCTTATGTAAGGGTGACTAGGTCTCTGTAATTACAGCAGGCCTGAACTTATGTAAGGGTGACTAGGTCTCTGTTATTACAGCAGGCCTGACCTTATGTAAGGGTGACTAGGTCTCTGTAATTACAGCAGGCCTGACCTTATGTAAGGGTAACTAGGTCTCTGTAATTACAGCAGGCCTGACCTTATGTAAGGGTGACTAGGTCTCTGTAATTACAGAAGGCCTGACCTTATGTCAGGGTGACTAGGTCTCTGTAATTACAGCAGGCCTGACCTTATGTTAGGGTGACTAGGTCTCTGTAATTACAGCAGGCCTGACCTTATGTTAAGGTGACTAGGTCTCTGTAATTACAGCAGGCCTGACCTTATGTAAGGGTGACTAGGTCTCTGTTATTACAGCAGGCCTGACCTTATGTAAGGGTGACTAGGTCTGTAATTACAGCAGGCCTGACCTTATGTAAGGGTGATTAGGTCTCTGTTATTACAGCAGGCCTGACCTTATGTCACGGTGACTAGGTCTCTGTAATTACAGCAGGCCTGACCTTATGTAAGGGTGACTAGGTCTCTGTTATTACAGCAGGCCTGACCTTATGTAAGGGTGACTAGGTCTGTAATTACAGCAGGCCTGACCTTATGTAAGGGTGACTAGGTCTGTAATTACAGCAGGCCTGACCTTATGTAAGGGTGACTAGGTCTGTAATTACAGCAGGCCTGACCTTATGTAAGGGTGACTAGGTCTGTAATTACAGCAGGCCTGACCTTATGTAAGGGTGACTAGGTCTGTAATTACAGCAGGCCTGACCTTATGTAAGGGTGACTAGGTCTGTAATTACAGCAGGCCTGACCTTATGTCAGGGTGACTAGGTCTCTGTAATTACAGCAGGCCTGACCTTATGTTAGGGTGACTAGGTCTCTGTAATTACAGCAGGCCTGACCTTATGTTAAGGTGACTAGGTCTCTGTAATTACAGCAGGCCTGACCTTATGTAAGGGTGACTAGGTCTCTGTTATTACAGCAGGCCTGACCTTATGTAAGGGTGACTAGGTCTGTAATTACAGCAGGCCTGACCTTATGTAAGGGTGATTAGGTCTCTGTTATTACAGCAGGCCTGACCTTATGTCACGGTGACTAGGTCTCTGTAATTACAGCAGGCCTGACCTTATGTAAGGGTGACTAGGTCTCTGTTATTACAGCAGGCCTGACCTTATGTAAGGGTGACTAGGTCTGTAATTACAGCAGGCCTGACCTTATGTAAGGGTGACTAGGTCTGTAATTACAGCAGGCCTGACCTTATGTAAGGGTGACTAGGTCTGTAATTACAGCAGGCCTGACCTTATGTAAGGGTGACTAGGTCTGTAATTACAGCAGGCCTGACCTTATGTAAGGGTGACTAGGTCTGTAATTACAGCAGGCCTGACCTTATGTAAGGGTGACTAGGTCTGTAATTACAGCAGGCCTGACCTTATGTAAGGGTGACTAGGTCTGTAATTACAGCAGGCCTGACCTTATGTAAGAGTGACTAGGTCTGTAATTACAGCAGGCCTGACCTTATGTCAGGGTGACTAGGTCTGTAATTACAGCAGGCCTGACCTTATGTAAGGGTGACTAGGTCTCTGTTATTACAGCTGGAACACAAACATCATTCAGACATTTCCAGCTTGTTGGCTTTTACTGTTATTGTTCAGAAGCAATAACACTTATGATGTGGGCGGGATGGAGCCACCGGCTGTATGGAGGACAGAGATAGGCTGAGTCCCAAATGGAACTCTATTTCTCTATATAATGCACTACTTCTGTCTACAGTAGTGGACTATAGGGAATAGTTTTCCATTTGGGACACAACCATAGCGTGTCACAGCAGCATGGAGAACAGAAGTCCATAGTACAGCATGTTTCTATAGCCACCACTCTCCTCTCTCCTCCATTCTAGTACCAGAGAGCTGTAGTTACAGGCTTTGTTTGGGTTTCACTAACTGTTCTCCAGAACCAGAGAGCTGTAGTTACAGGCTTTGTTTGGGTTTCACTAACTGTTCTCCAGAACCAGAGAGACGTAGTTACAGGCTTTGTTTGGGTTTCACTAACTGTTCTCCAGAACCAGAGAGACGTAGTTACAGGCTTTGTTTGGGTTTCACTAACTGTTCTCCAGAACCAGAGAGCTGTAGTTACAGGCTTTGTTTGGGTTTCACTAACTGTTCTCCAGAACCAGAGAGCTGTAGTTACAGGCTTTGTTTGGGTTTCACTAACTGTTCTCCAGAACCAGAGAGCTGTAGTTACAGGCTTTGTTTGGGTTTCACTAACTGTTCTCCAGAACCAGAGAGCTGTAGTTACAGGCTTTGTTTGGGTTTCACTAACTGTTCTCCAGAACCAGAGAGCTGTAGTTACAGGCTTTGTTTGGGTTTCACTAACTGTTCTCCAGAACCAGAGAGCTGTAGTTACAGGCTTTGTGTGGTTTTGTCTGGCTTTGTGGGTGTGTCTGGCCATGTGGGTGTGTCTGACCATGTGGGTGTGTCTGACCATGTGGGTGTGTCTGACCATGTGGGTGTGTCTAGCCATGTGGGTGTGTCTGGCCATGTGGGTGTGTCTGACCATGTGGATGTGTCTGGCCACGTGGGTGTGTCTGGCCATGTACGTGTGTGTCTGGCCATGTGGGTGTGTCTGACCATGTGGATGTGTCTGGCCATGTGGGTGTGTCTGGTCATGTGGGTGTGTCTGGCCATGTGGGTGTGTCTGGCCATGTGGGTGTGTCTGGCCATGTGGGTGTGTCTGACCATGTGGGTGTGTCTGGCCATGTGGGTGTGTCTGAAGGTACTGAGTCCCCTTGTATCTGTTTATAGCCAGTCTATAGCCACAGCTCAGGAGAAACTAGTCAGAACTCAGAACTAATTACTGGGTATCCCGTGTCACCAACCACCATTTTGTGAAAACACATTGGGTTAAGGACTGAGTTGGACACAGTCATTCATGATAGAATATAGATTATGGATTCCAGGACTGACATTTTTTGCTGCGTGAACTATCTAACTAAATACAGATAGCCCAAGTGTCCTTAACAGATAGCTAGAGTACTGTTACTGTATTCTAGTACTGTTGTTATCATTATACTGTATGTTCAGAGAAATCATTCTGATTACAGTACTGTTGTTATCATTATACTGTATGTTCAGAGTAATCATTCTGATTACAGTACTGTTGTCATCGTTATACTGTATGTTCAGATAAATCATTCTGATTACAGTACTGCTGTTATCATTATACTGTATGTTCAGAGAAATCATTCTGATTACAGTACTGTTGTTATCATTATACTGTATGTTCAGAGAAATCATTCTGATTACAGTACTTGTAATGAACACGAGGGGAAACAGAGAGCTGGTTTCAAGCGCAGGGTGCAGCAGGTGTTTATTGCAAAGGACCACAGGAGGAGGCAGGTAGCTGGGTCCAGGGGCAGGCAGAAGGTCATACACAGGAGGAGGCAGGTAGCTGGGTCCAGGGGCAGGCAGAAGGTCATACACAGGAGGAGTCAGGTGGCTGGGTCCAGGGGCAGGCAGAAGGTCATACACAGGAGGAGGCAGGTAGCTGGGTCCAGGGGCAGGCAGAAGGTCATACACAGGAGGAGTCAGGTGGCTGGGTCCAGGGGCAGGCAGAAGGTCATACACAGGAGGAGGCAGGTAGCTGGGTCCAGGGGCAGGCAGAAGGTCATACACAGGAGGAGGCAGGTAGCTGGGTCCAGGGGCAGGCAGAAGGTCATACACAGGAGGAGGCAGGTAGCTGGGTCCAGGGGCAGGCAGAAGGTCATACACAGGAGGAGTCAGGTAGCTGGGTCCAGGGGCAGGCAGAAGGTCATACACAGGAGTAGGCAGGTAGCTGGGTCCAGGGGCAGGCAGAAGGTCATACACAGGGACTCCAAAAAGGCAACAGTACAGGCAGGGAAAAGGCTAGTAACGTCGTCCGGGAGATCAGGCAAGAGGTTAACGACAGGAAATCTGATCAATAGTACAGGCAGGGAATAGGCAAAAAGGTGTCGTTAGTGAGGGTGGACAAAAACTACGATACACAGGAGGACTAATACGGAAATGAACAGCGCTCCGAATAGAATGTGTATCAAAACAAACAATACCTCACAATGACGGGGTGCAGAGAACTGAACTAAATAGTGTGTGATAATGACATACAGGTGTGTGAACAGGTGATCAGAATTCAGGTGATATCCCAGTAGTCTCTCATCCACTGTGTTGATACCTGATGTCTGTTGAGTCATGATATCCCAGTAGTCTCTCCTCCACTGTGTTGATACCTGATGTCTGTTGAGTCATGATATCCCAGTAGTCTCTCCTCCACTGTGTTGATACCTGATGTCTGTTGAGTCATGATATCCCAGTAGTCTCTCCTCCACTGTGTTGGTACCTGTTGTCTGTTGAGTCATGATATCCCAGTAGTCTCTCCTCCACTGTGTTGATACCTGATGTCTGTTGAGTCATGATATCCCAGTAGTCTCTCATCCACTGTGTTGATAGCGGATGTCTGTTGAGTCATGATATCCCAGCAGTCTCTCTTCCACCATTGACACCTCCCAGATCCAGTCACCTCTGAAAAGCTGTTAAATATTGAAGGACTGGGATACATTACCCTCTGCTGCTTTGTAACTGGGGCTGCTTCCCAAATGGCACTCTATTCCCTATATAGTGCACTACTGTTGACCAGGGCCAAATAGGGCGCGTTGTGCACTATGTAGGGAATAGGATGTTGTTTGGGAGCAGCCCTTGACGTTACATAAACAGATGTAGTTTGTAATTCAGCTCATCTCAACAGTAAATCCCCAGCAGGCTCTTTGTGTTGCTAGGATCAGTCAGGTAGGAGGTGAAAGACAGTGGCTGTTGGTAGTATGTGTTGGTAGAGTTAGTCAGGTAGGATGATAAAGACAGTGTCAGTAGGTAGTATGTGTTGGTAGAGTTAGTCAGGTAGGATGATAAAGACAGTGTCAGTACGTAGTATGTGTTGGTAGAGTTAGTCAGGTAGGATGATAAAGACAGTGTCAGTAGGTAGTATGTGTTGGTAGAGTTAGTCAGGTAGGATGATAAAGACAGTGTCAGTAGGTAGTATGTGTTGGTAGAGTTAGTCAGGTAAGATGATAAAGACAGTGGCTGTTGGTTTGAGTTGGTAGAGTTAGTCAGGTAGGATGATAAAGACAGTGGCTGTTGGTTTGAGTTGGTAGAGTTAGTCAGGTAGGATGATAAAGACAGTGGCTGTTGGTTTGAGTTGGTAGAGTTAGTCAGGTAGGAGGTGAAAGACAGTGTCCGTTGGTTTGAGTTGGTAGAGTTAGTCAGGTAGGAGGTGAAAGACAGTGTCCGTTGGTTTGAGTTGGTAGAGTTAGTTAGCGTGGCTGTGTATTACTAATACTACTGTGTATTACTAACCTTCTGTTTGGTTCGACCTCAAATGAACGTCTAATACATGTCTGTAGGAGTAATAGATGACATTGTCTTGGGAGCGCTACTGGGCGGTAGTCATTTAGACAGGTTACCTTGGCTTTCTTGGGCACAGGGACTATGGTGGTCTGCTTGAAACATGTAGATATTAAAGACTGGGTCGGGGCAGAGGTTGAAAATGTCAGTGAAGACACTTGCCAGCTGATCAACGCATGCTCTGAGTACGCGTCCTGGTAATCCATCTGTCCCTGCGGCGTTGTGAATGTTGACCTGTTTAAAGATCTTACTGATCGTGATCACACAGTCTTCTGGAACAGATGGTGCTGTCATGCATGGTTCAGTGTTGCTTGCCTCGAAAGCTAGCATAGAAGGCATTTAGCTCGTCTGGTAGGCTCAGGACATATTCCAGTCTGTGCTAGCGAAACGGTCTGGGGAACATCCTGTAGCCCCCCCCCCCCCCGTCGTCATCGTCCCACAACCCCCCCACACGTGCCACGTCTGTTTCTATGGTCACCAGTACTGTTCATGACACAAACTGTTCACACCCCTCTTGTTGGTGGAGAGAATATTTTGTAGGTTTAAAGCTTATTTCTACAATTGTACACATTATTATCATGGGGTGCAAAGAACATTTTGCAGTTTTAAAACAAATTTTCTTGCAATTCTATACAATTTGTTATGTCTAATGCGTGTTCATGTGATATTGGAGTGACTCAAAAACTACAACAATATCTATGGGCTAAAAAAAGTGAATAAAAAGAGTGACATGGGCTGATTCATCTGGCCATTCCTGACTAGTTATAAATATCTCTCTAATGTGTACAATGACTAAGATGACAAGAGGAACTGATGATGTAATACCCAGTTTAGAAATGTCACCTTGTACATTCTACTATTAGAACTTTCAGGACTAAATTTAAGCTGGACTGAGTTCTTACAAAAAAAAGTTGAGTTTTTTTTTTTTTAACCTCTCTAGGGTCGGCGGGAAATCGTCCCACCTACGTAACAGCCAGTGGAATACTGTGGCGCGTTATTCAAATACCTTAGAAATGCTATTACTTCAATTTCTCAAACATATGACTATTTTACACCATTTTAAAGACAAGACTCTCGTTAATCTAACCACACTGTCCGATTTCAAAAAGGCTTTACAACGAAAGCAAAACATTAGATTATGTCAGCAGAGTACCCAGCCATAAATAATCAGACACCCATTTTTCAAGCTAGCATATAATGTCACATAAATCCAAACCACAGCTAAATGCAGCACTAACCTTTGATGATCTTCATCAGATGACACACCTAGGACATTATGTTATACAATACATGCATGTTTTGTTCAATCAAGTTCATATTTATATCAAAAAACAGCTTTTTACATTAGCATGTGACGTTCAGAACTAGCACTTTTTTCCGGGGAATTTGCTAACAATTTACTAAATTACTCACAATAAACGTTCACAAAAAGCATAACAATTATTTTAAGAATTATAGATACAGAACTCCTCTATGCACTCGATATGTCCGATTTTAAAATAGCTTTTTGGTGAAAGCACATTTTGCAATATTCTAAGTACATAGCCCAGCCATCACGGGCTAGTTATTTAGACACCCGGCAAGTTTAGCCTTCACCAAAATCAGATTTACTATTATAAAAGTTTGATTACCTTTTGTTGTCTTCGTCAGAATGCACTCCCAGGACTTCTACTTCAATAACAAATGTTGGTTTGGTTCAAAATAATCCATAGTTATATCCAAATAGCGGCGTTTTGTTCGTGCGTTCAAGACACTATCTGAATGGTAAAGAAGGGTGACGAGCACGATGCATTTCGTGACAAAAAAATTCTAAATATTCCATTACCGTACTTCGAAGCATGTCAACCGCTGTTTAAAATCAATTTTTATGCCATTTTTCTCGTAAAAAAGCGATAATATTCCGACCGGGAATCTGCGTTTAGGTAAAAAGACGAAAGAAAATAAAGCATGGGGTCGACTCGTCCACGCGCCTAAGCCCATTGTCCTCTGATCGGCCACTATCCAAACGCGCTAATGTGTTTCAGCCTGGGGCTGCCTCGATATCATTCAGCTTTTTCCTGGGTTCTGAGAGCCTATGGGAGCCGTAGGAAGTGTCACGTTACAGCAAAGATCCTCAGTCTTCAAGAAAAAGAGCCAAGATTAACAAGAACTTGTCAGACTGGTCACTTCCTGTATGGAATCTTCTCAGGTTTTTGCCTGCCATATGAGTTCTGTTATACTCACAGACACCATTCAAACACTTTTAGAAACTTTAGGGTGTTTTCTATCCAAAGCCAATAATTATATGCATATTCTAGTTACTGGGCAGGAGTAGTAACCAGATTAAATCGGGTACGTTTTTTATCCGGCCGTGTAAATACTGCCCCCTATCCCCAACAGGTTAAGAGCCTGGACGACCCCGTGCCCCCTGTGCCGACCCCACAGTTTGGGAACCACTGCTGTAGTTTTGCATCCGCTTCATCGGACCACTTGTACTACCTGTTTGAGTTTTTTGCTTGTTAGCAAGAGGGTTGTAATGTCAGGTATGAGTGTAGTGACCTCAGGTAAGAGTGTTGCACTGTTGTACTCTTATAATCTCCACCCGGCACAGCCAGAAGAGGACTGGCCACCCCTCAGAGCCTGGTACCTCTCTAGGTTTCTTCCTAGGTTACTGCCTTTCTAGGGAGTTTTTCCTAGCCACCGTGCTTCTACACCTGCATTGCTTGTTGTTTGAGGGTTTTAGGCTGGGTTTCTGTACAGCACTTTGGGACATCAGCTGATGTAAAAAGGGCTTTATAAATTTGATTGATTGTTATGACGTCAGGTAAAAGTCTATTCGTTGTACCAAATAATTTTTTCCACTTCAGTCCTCGGGGACAGAATATTATATATGAACTAGGAACCAAAATAATGAAGGTCTTTGTGCCTAGTCTGTTATGCTTAGGGGTAGCACTCTAAGGACAATACACCAGTAGTGTTTTCTTTTAGATAATTTAAAGGCTGTATTATCACCTGGTGGAAAGGAGATGATTTACTTTATGTCTGCATCCTAAATGGCACCCTATCCACTTATGGAGTGGAATACTTTGCGCCCTGGTCTACATAGAGCAGTAAACTTATGGAGTGGAATACTTTGGGCCCTGGTCTACATAGAGCAGTAAACTTATGGAGTGGAATACTTTAGGCCCTGGTCTACATAGAGCAGTAAACTTATGGAGTGGAATACTTTAGGCCCTGGTCTACATAGAGCAGTAAACTTATGGAGTGGAATACTTTAGGCCCTGGTCTACATAGAGCAGTACACTTATGGAGAGGAATACTTTGGGCCCTGGTCTACATAGAGCAGTAAACTTATGGAGGGGAATACTTTGGGCCCTGGTCTACATAGAGCAGTAAACTTATGGAGTGGAATACTTTAGGCCCTGGTCTACATAGAGCAGTACACTTATGGAGTGGAATACTTTGGGCCCTGGTCTACATAGAGCAGTAAACTTATGGAGTGGAATACTTTGGGTCCTGGTCTACATAGAGCAGTAAACTTATGGAGTGGAATACTTTGGGCCCTGGTCTACATAGAGCAGTAAACTTATGGAGTGGGATACTTTAGGCCCTGGTCTACATAGGAGTGTATAGTGGAGGGGGAGGGTGGAGGGGGAGGGTGGAGTGTATAGTGAAGGGGGAGGGTGGAGGGGGAGGGTGGAGTGTATAGTGGAGGGGGAGGGTGGAGTGTATAGTGAAGAGGGAGGGTGGAGTGTATAGTGGAGGGGGAGGGTGGAGGGGGAGGGTGGAGTGTATAGTGAAGAGGGAGGGTGGAGGGTGGAGTGTATAGGGGAGGGGGGAGTGTATAGTGGAGGTGGAGGGGGAGGGTGGAGTGTATAGTGAAGAGGGAGGGTGGAGGGTGGAGTGTATAGTGGAGGGGGAGGGGGAGGGTGGAGTGTATAGTGAAGAGGGAGGGTGAAGGGGGAGGGTGGAGTGTATAGTGAAGAGGGAGGGTGAAGGGGGAGGGTGGAGTGTATAGTGAAGAGGGAGGGTGAAGGGGGAGGGTGGAGTGTATAGTGGAGGGTGGAGTGTATAGTGGAGGGGGAGGGTGAAGGGGGAGGGTGGAGTGTATAGTGGAGGGTGGAGTGTATAGTGGAGGGGGAGGGTGGAGTGTATAGGGGAGGGGGAGGGTGGAGTGTATAGGGGAGGGTGGAGTGTATAGTGGAGGGGGAGGGTGGAGTGTATAGGGGAGGGTGGAGTGTATAGTGGAGGGGGAGGGTGGAGTGTATAGTGGAGGGGGAGGGTGGAGTGTATAGGGGAGGGTGGAGTGTATAGGGGAGGGTGGAGTGTATAAGGGAGGGTGGAGTGTATAGTGGAGGGGGAGGGTGGAGTGTATAGTGGAGGGGGGAGGGGGGAGTGTATAGTGGAGGGGGAGGGTGGAGTGTATAGGGGAGGGTGGAGTGTATAGTGGAGGGGGAGGGTGGAGTGTATAGGGGAGGGTGGAGTGTATAGTGGAGGGGGAGGGTGGAGTGTATAGTGGAGGGGGGAGGGGGGAGTGTATAGTGAAGAGGGAGGGTGGAGGGGGAGGGTGGAGTGTATAGTGAAGGGCGAGGGTGGAGGGGTGAGTGTATAGGGGAGGGGGGAGGGTGGAGTGTATAGTGGAGGGGGGAGGGGGGAGTGTATAGTGAAGAGGGAGGGTGGAGGGGGAGGGTGGGGTGTATAGTGAAGGGCGAGGGTGGAGGGGGGATTGTATAGTGAAGAGGGAGGGTGGAGGGGGAGGGTGGAGTGTATAGTGGAGGGCGAGGGTGGAGGGGGGAGTGTATAGTGGAGGGGGGAGGGGGGAGTGTATAGTGAAGAGGGAGGGTGGAGGGGGAGGGTGGAGTGTATAGTGAAGGGCGAGGGTGGAGGGGGGAGTGTATAGGGGAGGCAGTAGTTTCTACTGTACCGTGTCAGTTGATAATAGCATGGTAGAACAGGAACTAGGAATGCTGCTTCAGAGATCATTATCATGTGTGTTTCCAGGAGCCATTTCTATTGAACTGCACATAAGGCTGCCATTGAAAACCTCTACTAGAGACGGCTTTGAAACTGCTATGGGAAGGTTTATTATGGGAAAGTTTATTATGGGAAGATGCTAGCTACATCATTCACTAGAGGCCTCATTCCAGCTTTGTAATATTACACTTTATCTACACATTTAAATCATTTGCTATAAAACATTTACATGCTAGTTTTACCGCTGTCTGAGTAAATTTATGAAATATACTTTTTCATCTATCTTTGAGGTATAGTAAAGGCTTGCAGAGTGTCTATTCTCTGGAAGTAACACATGGCTTTATGACTGAAAACACTGTTTGCTCCGATACCATGGCTTTTCAGATAGGGCCTGTGAGAGGACTGTAACAAAGATAGATGAAAACGCTAAGTATCGCCTGGGGCCACAGATGACTTTGATGGGACGGCATTCTCACCACTGTCACAAGCTTACATCCTATATAGTGCACTACTTTAGACCAGACCCCTACCTAGTGCACCACTTCCTGTTACCAGGGTTCTACATAGTGCACTACTTTAGACCAGAACCCTACATAGTGCACTACTTTAGACCAGAACCCTACATAGTGCACTACTTTAGACCAAAACCACCCTATATAGTGCACTACTTTAGACCAGAACCCTACACAGTGCACTAGTTTAGACCAGAACCCTACATAGTGCACTACTTTAGACCAAAACCACCCTATATAGTGCACTACTTTAGACCAGAACCCTACACAGTGCACTACTTTAGACCAGAACCCTACATAGTGCACTACTTTAGACCAAAACCACCCTATACAGTGCATTACTTTAGACCAGAACCCTACACAGTGCACTACTTTAGACCAGAACCCTACACAGTGCACTACTTTAGACCAGAACCCTACATAGTGCACTACTTTAGACCAAAACCACCCTATATAGTGCACTACTTTAGACCAGAACCCTACACAGTGCACTACTTTAGACCAGAACCCTACACAGTGCACTACTTTAGCCCAGAACCCTACATAGTACACTACTTTAGACCAAAACCCCCCTATATAGTGCACTACATTAGACCAGAACCCTACATAGTGCACTACTTTAGACCAGAACCACCCTATATAGTGCACTACTTTTTGATCAGAGCCCTAGATCAGGTGCCATCTGGGATGCAGGCACAGTACTCCAGGAAATAGAGATGTTGTGATTACAGTCTGCTGTTGCTGTCATTATGTCAACCAGAGTGCAAAGGTTAGGGAGAGGTCAGATCTATAGACAACGGGAGGGACTCAGAGGCCCTCAGTGAGGATTGGATAGGTGGAAGCAATATGGTAATATTTCCACCTGGCCAATCAGAAGACAAGATGAAGCTATTATTACAATGATACCTGTCCAATCCTCTCAAATGTCTATGTGCCCACTGTCTTTAGGGCTGGGGTCCCCAACTACATTAATATAGGGCAGGCTTCCCAACTACATTAATATAGGGCAGGCTTCCCAACTACATTAATATAGGGCAGGGTCCCCAACTACATTAATATAGGGCAGGCTTCCCAACTACATTAATATAGGGCAGGGGTCCCCAACTACATTAATATGGGGCAGGGGTCCCCACTATTAATATAGGGCAGGGGTCCCCACTACATTAATATAGGGGAGGGGTTCCCAACTACATTAATATAGGGCAGGGTCCCCAACTACATTAATATAGGGCAGGGGTTCCCAACTACATTAATATAGGGCAGGGTTCCCAACTACATTAATATAGGGCAGGGGTCCCCACTACATTAATATAGAGCAGGGTTCCCCAACTACATTAATATAGGGCAAGGGTCCCAACTACATTAATATAGGGCAGGGTCTCCAACTACATTCATGTAGGGCAGGGGGTCCCCAACTACATTAATATAGGGCAGGGGTCCCCACTACATTAATATAGGGCAGGGGTTCCCAACTACATTAATATAGGACAGGGTCCCCCAACTACATGAATATAGGGCAGGGTTCCCAACTACATTAATATAGGGCAGGGGTTCCCAACTACATTAATATAGGGCAGGGTCCCCACTACATTAATATAGGGCAGGCTTCCCAACTACATTAATATAGGGCAGGGGTTCCCAACTACATTAATATAGGGCAGGGGTCCCCACTACATTAATATAGGGCAGGGTCCCCACTATTAATATAGGGCAGGGGTCCCAACTACATTAATATAGGGCAGGGGTCCCCACTACATTAATATAGGGCAGGGGTTCCCAACTACATTAATATAGGGCAGGGTCCCCAACTACATTAAAATAGGGCAGGGTTCCCAACTACATTAATATAGGGCAGGGTCTCCAACTACATTAAAATAGGGCAGGGTCCCCAACTACATTCATGTAGGGCAGGGTTCCCAACTACATTAATATAGGGCAGGGTCTCCAACTACATTCATGTAGGGCAGGGTCCCTCGCTTGTCCAGAGGGACGTACCATAGGAACGTAATACTTCTCCCTCCACACAGTATGGTTGACCCATCTCTCTCTCTCTCTCTCTCTCTCTCTCTCTCTCTCTCTCTCTCTCTCTCTCTGTCTCTCTCTCAATTCAATTCAATTTAGGCTCAATTTAGGGCTTTATTGGCATTGGAAACATATGTTAACATTGCCAAAGCAAGTGAAGTAGATAATAAACAAAAGTGAAATAAACAATAAAAATGAACAGTAAACTAATGACTCTCTCTCTCTCTCTCTCTCTCTCTCTCTCTGTATCTTCCAGGAGAGCGTCCCTTCCCCTGCACCTGGCCTGACTGCAACAAGAAGTTTGCCCGTTCGGATGAGCTGGCCCGTCACTACCGCACCCACACCGGAGAGAAGAAGTTCAGCTGCCCACTCTGCGACAAGCGCTTCATGCGTAGCGACCACCTGATGAAGCACGCTCGCCGCCACTCCGAGTTCCAGCCCGCCATGTTGAAGCGGCCGTACGGGTGTGGCGGAGGAATGGGAGGAGGAATGGGAGGAGTTGGCGGAGGAATGGGCGTGGTCGGGAGTAGTACACGCCCCGGATCGCTCAGCGACTACAACAGCCGCTCCGACTCGTCCAGCCCCACCCTCAGCCCCAGCCCCACCCTCAGCCCAGCTAACTCGCCTTAAAGCCCCGCCTACAGCACTTTCAGGCTCTGCCTCCAACGCCCTGATTGACCCATCCACCCACCCACAAGACAAGACAAGACACACACCACAGACAGGACAGGACTCTTTCAGTCTGTTTTAGGCCTTTTCCACCGCAGGGTTTGGGTTTTACACCGGTGCCCTGTGGAATGTCTCAGCCCACAACAGCATTGCAATGGAAATAGGCTATTTAAATCTTTTTTTTTATCATGATGGTGGTCCTAGACTGGATCCCCTTGAGCACCTGCTCCAGTCTCACTGGAGTCTTTTTACCATGACACGTGGTGGTAGAAGGAATCCTTTCAAAGAACTTGATGCCCTGTCCCTTGTTCTAACGTCTCACCCTAACCTTGACTTCAATGGGACTACGCCAAAACCCCAGCAGCTACTCTGATTCGTTATTTTGGTCAGTAGGGTCCTCTGATTGGCTCTGGTCCTAATTGGGACCCCCCCCCCCCCCCCCCCCCCCCACCATTCCACTTATTGCACAGTTACTTACCTAGCGGGCCTCCTTTCCAATGCTCTGTCTGCTTGCTGCATTGTACTGTCTTCTACATCATGTACTATACTGCCTATTGGAGAGCAATCCTTTCAACAGCAAAGACAAAAATAATGCCTTTCTGATGGCAATATTTCCATAGTAAACAAATGTACTGCGTAGGCATTGTCTCTTTGAGAAGCCTCAGGCCATTGTTTAATATTGTTTCATTTAGGTTGTGGTACTTAAAGTTAGCAGAATCAGCCAAGAAAGAACACAGAACGGGATATTCAATATTCTAAATACTACAGGATGTTACATTTATTTGAAATGGCTAGGGAGGTTTCATCTTTATCCTCAGGATTATAAACACATTTTATTTCTTTTAACTTGACTGCACAAATACGAACATCACTTTACTCTGAAATTCAATGCAGGTTGAATCTTCTGCCCTGCTCAGGGAAGGCCTTTGATAGCTTGAAAGAATGGACACAATGAAGACACGCAGAAACACACACACGCACGCACGCACGCACACACACACACACACACACACACACACAACATAGCCTTACACTCAAAGAGAATTGCACTCCTCTCCTTGAATAAATTCTGTTTTGTTTTTCACACTGAAAGAAACCATGGAAATAGTCCTTCAAACTAGGTCTTATCTTTGAATGGTGATGACACAAAATTACCAGTGGAGACTAGAGAGAGAGAGACGAAACATACTGTTCACCTCTTCCACTGTCATTTGAATCCAAGCCCATATCTCTGACTTGAATCTCTTACATCAGTGAACCACAGCCACAGTGTGGCAGTGAGCTGTGTTGGTCAACACGTAAGACTTCTTCAAAAGGGGATGTGAAGATAAGAGTAGAGACGTGTCTGCTGTGTTGCTTCATAACCTCATCCAGGGGAGAGATGTTTAGTTCCCATGTCAGCTCAGACACCTAGAACTCAACTCTTGTGTAATTGCGTCAAGATGCACGATTATCCATGAGAGATCAGTTCCCGTGTAAACACACCAGTCCATGGAAGGTTAGTTTCAAAGAAGCTGTCTGAGGACAAGTCGATGTAATGCTGTACGGTCAACACAGTTCTCAAACCCTCGTCCTCAACAACACTTTAGGCCATGTTTCTGCAGGGCTGGAACAAAACCCTGCACATGGTTTGGGGTTTGGCCACCCACCCCTGATCTTATTAGTATCATCCTCATGATTCACCCAGCTACACACACACACACACACACACACACACACACACACACACATACAGTACACACACACATCGCTGTGTCGTGTTGACAGACAGGGTGTGTGTGAGGTGTTATTACAGCGTCTGTCTCGGGAGACATGGTGGTGAAGGACAGGAAGACACTAATGACAGGGAGGAGGACTCGATCATAAACACATGGTGACATGAGGAGGACAGTTAACTACAGTTATTATAGCCCCATACAGGCTGGGAGACATGAGGAGGACAGTTAACTAGAGTTATAGTCCCATACAGGCTGGGAGACATGAGGAGGACAGTTAACTAGAGTTATTATAGTTCCATACAGGCTGGGAGACATGAGGAGGACAGTTAACTAGAGTTATTATAGCCCCATACAGGCTGGGAGACATGAGGAGGACAGTTAACTAGAGTTATTATAGTCCCATACAGGCTGGGAGACATGAGGAGGACAGTTAACTAGAGTTATTATAGCCCCATACAGGCTGGGAGACATGAGGAGGACAGTTAACTAGAGTTATAGTCCCATACAGGCTGGGAGACATGAGGAGGACAGTTAAATAGAGTTATTATAGTTCCATACAGGCTGGGAGACATGAGGAGGACAGTTAACTAGAGTTATAGTCCCATACAGGCTGGGAGACATGAGGAGGACAGTTAACTAGAGTTATTATAGTTCCATACAGGCTGGGAGACATGAGGAGGACAGTTAACTAGAGTTATTATAGTCCCATACAGGCTGGGAGACATGAGGAGGACAGTTAACTAGAGTTATAGTCCCATACAGGCTGGGAGACATGATGAGGACAGTTAACTAGAGTTATAGTCCCATACAGGCTGGGAGACATGAGGAGGACAGTTAACTAGAGTTATTATAGTTCCATACAGGCTGGGAGACATGAGGAGGACAGTTAACTAGAGTTATTATAGTCCCATACAGGCTGGGAGACATGAGGAGGACAGTTAACTAGAGTTATAGTCCCATACAGGCTGGGAGACATGAGGAGGACAGTTAACTAGAGTTATTATAGTCCCATACAGGCTGGGAGACATGAGGAGGACAGTTAACTAGAGTTATAGCCACATACAGGCTGGGAGACATGAGGAGGACAGTTAACTAGAGTTATAGTCCCATACAGGCTGGGAGACATGAGGAGGACAGTTAACGAGAGTTATAGCCCCATACAGGCTGGGAGACATGAGGAGGACAGTTAACTAGAGTTATTATAGTCCCATACAGGCTGGGAGATATGAGGAGAACAGTTAACTAGAGTTATTATAGTCCCATACAGGCTGGGAGACATGAGGAGGACAGTTAACTAGAGTTATTATAGTCCCATACAGGCTGGGAGACATGAGGAGGACAGCTAACTAGAGTTATTATAGCCCCATACAGGCTGGGAGACATGAGGAGGACAGTTAACTAGAGTTATTATAGCCCCATACAGGCTGGGAGACATGAGGAGGACAGTTAACTAGAGTTATTATAGTCCCATACAGGCTGGGAGACATGAGGACGACAGTTAACTAGAGTTATAGCCCCATACAGGCTCGGAGACATGAGGAGGACAGTTAACTAGAGTTATAGTCCCATACAGGCTGGGAGACATGAGGAGGACAGTTAACTAGAGTTATTATAGTCCCATACAGGCTGGGAGACATGAGGAGGACAGTTAACTAGAGTTATAGTCCCATACAGGCTGGGAGACATGAGGATGACAGTTAACTAGAGTTATAGTCCCATACAGGCTGGGAGACATGAGGAGGACAGTTAACTAGAGTTTTAGTCCCATACAGGCTGGGAGACATGAGGATGACAGTTAACTAGAGTTATTATAGTCCCATACAGGCTGGGAGACATGAGGAGGACAGTTAACTAGAGTTATTATAGTCCCATACAGGCTGGGAGACATGAGGAGGACAGTTAACTACAGTTATTATAGCCCCATACAGGCTGGGAGACATGAGGAGGACAGTTAACTAGAGTTATTATAGTCCCATACAGGCTGGGAGACATGAGGAGGACAGTTAACTAGATTTATTATAGTCCCATACAGGCTGGGAGACATGAGGAGGACAGTTAACTAGAGTTATAGTCCCATACAGGCTGGGAGACATGAGGAGGACAGTTAACTAGAGTTATTATAGTTCCATACAGGCTGGGAGACATGAGGAGGACAGTTAACTAGAGTTATTATAGTCCCATACAGGCTGGGAGACATGAGGAGGACAGTTAACTAGAGTTATAGTCCCATACAGGCTGGGAGACATGATGAGGACAGTTAACTAGAGTTATAGTCCCATACAGGCTGGGAGACATGAGGAGGACAGTTAACTAGAGTTATTATAGTTCCATACAGGCTGGGAGACATGAGGAGGACAGTTAACTAGAGTTATTATAGTCCCATACAGGCTGGGAGACATGAGGAGGACAGTTAACTAGAGTTATAGTCCCATACAGGCTGGGAGACATGATGAGGACAGTTAACTAGAGTTATAGCCCCATACAGGCTGGGAGACATGAGGAGGACAGTTAACTAGAGTTATTATAGTCCCATACAGGCTGGGAGACATGAGGAGGACAGTTAACTAGAGTTATAGCCACATACAGGCTGGGAGACATGAGGAGGACAGTTAACTAGAGTTATAGTCCCATACAGGCTGGGAGACATGAGGAGGACAGTTAACGAGAGTTATAGCCCCATACAGGCTGGGAGACATGAGGAGGACAGTTAACTAGAGTTATTATAGTCCCATACAGGCTGGGAGATATGAGGAGAACAGTTAACTAGAGTTATTATAGTCCCATACAGGCTGGGAGACATGAGGAGGACAGTTAACTAGAGTTATTATAGTCCCATACAGGCTGGGAGACATGAGGAGGACAGCTAACTAGAGTTATTATAGCCCCATACAGGCTGGGAGACATGAGGAGGACAGTTAACTAGAGTTATAGCCCCATACAGGCTGGGAGACATGAGGAGGACAGTTAACTAGAGTTATAGCCCCATACAGGCTGGGAGACATGAGGAGGACAGTTAACTAGAGTTATTATAGTTCCATACAGGCTGGGAGACATGAGGAGGACAGTTAACTAGAGTTATTATAGCCCCATACAGGCTGGGAGACATGAGGAGGACAGTTAACTAGAGTTATTATAGTCCCATACAGGCTGGGAGACATGAGGAGGACAGTTAACTAGAGTTATTATAGCCCCATACAGGCTGGGAGACATGAGGAGGACAGTTAACTAGAGTTATAGCCCCATACAGGCTGGGAGACATGAGGAAGACAGTTAACTAGAGTTATTATAGTTCCATACAGGCTGGGAGACATGAGGAGGACAGTTAACTAGAGTTATAGTCCCATACAGGCTGGGAGACATGAGGAGGACACTTAACTAGAGTTATTATAGCCCCATACAGGCTGGGAGACATGAGGAGGACAGTTAACTAGAGATATTATAGTCCCATACAGGCTGGGAGACATGAAGAGGACAGTTAACTAGAGTTATTATAGTTCCATACAGGCTGGGAGACATGAGGAGGACAGTTAACTAGAGTTATTATAGTCCCATACAGGCTGGGAGACATGAGGAGGACAGTTAACTAGAGTTATAGTCCCATACAGGCTGGGAGACATGAGGAGGACAGTTAACTAGAGTTATAGTCCCATACAGGCTGGGAGACATGATGAGGACAGTTAACTAGAGTTATAGCCCCATACAGGCTGGGAGACATGAGGAGGACAGTTAACTAGAGTTATTATAGTCCCATACAGGCTGGGAGACATGAGGAGGACAGTTAACTAGAGTTATAGCCACATACAGGCTGGGAGACATGAGGAGGACAGTTAACTAGAGTTATTATAGTCCCATACAGGCTGGGAGACATGAGGAGAACAGTTAACTAGAGTTATTATAGTCCCATACAGGCTGGGAGACATGAGGAGGACAGCTAACTAGAGTTATTATAGCCCCATACAGGCTGGGAGACATGAGGAGGACAGTTAACTAGAGTTATTATAGCCCCATACAGGCTGGGAGACATGAGGAGGACAGTTAACTAGAGTTATTATAGTCCCATACAGGCTGGGAGACATGAGGACGACAGTTAACTAGAGTTATAGCCCCATACAGGCTCGGAGACATGAGGAGGACAGTTAACTAGAGTTATAGTCCCATACAGGCTGGGAGACATGAGGAGGACAGTTAACTAGAGTTATTATAGTCCCATACAGGCTGGGAGACATGAGGAGGACAGTTAACTAGAGTTATAGTCCCATACAGGCTGGGAGACATGAGGATGACAGTTAACTAGAGTTATAGTCCCATACAGGCTGGGAGACATGAGGAGGACAGTTAACTAGAGTTTTAGTCCCATACAGGCTGGGAGACATGAGGATGACAGTTAACTAGAGTTATTATAGTCCCATACAGGCTGGGAGACATGAGGAGGACAGTTAACTAGAGTTATTATAGTCCCATACAGGCTGGGAGACATGAGGAGGACAGTTAACTACAGTTATTATAGCCCCATACAGGCTGGTAGACATGAGGAGGACAGTTAACTAGAGTTATTATAGTCCCATACAGGCTGGGAGACATGAGGAGGACAGTTAACTAGATTTATTATAGTCCCATACAGGCTGGGAGACATGAGGAGGACAGTTAACTAGAGTTATAGTCCCATACAGGCTGGGAGACATGAGGAGGACAGTTAACTAGAGTTATTATAGTTCCATACAGGCTGGGAGACATGAGGAGGACAGTTAACTAGAGTTATTATAGTCCCATACAGGCTGGGAGACATGAGGAGGACAGTTAACTAGAGTTATAGTCCCATACAGGCTGGGAGACATGATGAGGACAGTTAACTAGAGTTATAGTCCCATACAGGCTGGGAGACATGAGGAGGACAGTTAACTAGAGTTATTATAGTTCCATACAGGCTGGGAGACATGAGGAGGACAGTTAACTAGAGTTATTATAGTCCCATACAGGCTGGGAGACATGAGGAGGACAGTTAACTAGAGTTATAGTCCCATACAGGCTGGGAGACATGATGAGGACAGTTAACTAGAGTTATAGCCCCATACAGGCTGGGAGACATGAGGAGGACAGTTAACTAGAGTTATTATAGTCCCATACAGGCTGGGAGACATGAGGAGGACAGTTAACTAGAGTTATAGCCACATACAGGCTGGGAGACATGAGGAGGACAGTTAACTAGAGTTATAGTCCCATACAGGCTGGGAGACATGAGGAGGACAGTTAACGAGAGTTATAGCCCCATACAGGCTGGGAGACATGAGGAGGACAGTTAACTAGAGTTATTATAGTCCCATACAGGCTGGGAGATATGAGGAGAACAGTTAACTAGAGTTATTATAGTCCCATACAGGCTGGGAGACATGAGGAGGACAGTTAACTAGAGTTATTATAGTCCCATACAGGCTGGGAGACATGAGGAGGACAGCTAACTAGAGTTATTATAGCCCCATACAGGCTGGGAGACATGAGTAGGACAGTTAACTAGAGTTATAGCCCCATACAGGCTGGGAGACATGAGGAGGACAGTTAACTAGAGTTATAGCCCCATACAGGCTGGGAGACATGAGGAGGACAGTTAACTAGAGTTATTATAGTTCCATACAGGCTGGGAGACATGAGGAGGACAGTTAACTAGAGTTATTATAGCCCCATACAGGCTGGGAGACATGAGGAGGACAGTTAACTAGAGTTATTATAGTCCCATACAGGCTGGGAGACATGAGGAGGACAGTTAACTAGAGTTATTATAGCCCCATACAGGCTGGGAGACATGAGGAGGACAGTTAACTAGAGTTATAGCCCCATACAGGCTGGGAGACATGAGGAAGACAGTTAACTAGAGTTATTATAGTTCCATACAGGCTGGGAGACATGAGGAGGACAGTTAACTAGAGTTATAGTCCCATACAGGCTGGGAGACATGAGGAGGACACTTAACTAGAGTTATTATAGCCCCATACAGGCTGGGAGACATGAGGAGGACAGTTAACTAGAGTTATTATAGTCCCATACAGGCTGGGAGACATGAAGAGGACAGTTAACTAGAGTTATTATAGTTCCATACAGGCTGGGAGACATGAGGAGGACAGTTAACTAGAGTTATTATAGTCCCATACAGGCTGGGAGACATGAGGAGGACAGTTAACTAGAGTTATAGTCCCATACAGGCTGGGAGACATGAGGAGGACAGTTAACTAGAGTTATAGTCCCATACAGGCTGGGAGACATGATGAGGACAGTTAACTAGAGTTATAGCCCCATACAGGCTGGGAGACATGAGGAGGACAGTTAACTAGAGTTATTATAGTCCCATACAGGCTGGGAGACATGAGGAGGACAGTTAACTAGAGTTATAGCCACATACAGGCTGGGAGACATGAGGAGGACAGTTAACTAGAGTTATTATAGTCCCATACAGGCTGGGAGACATGAGGAGAACAGTTAACTAGAGTTATTATAGTCCCATACAGGCTGGGAGACATGAGGAGGACAGTTAACTAGAGTTATTATAGTCCCATACAGGCTGGGAGACATGAGGAGGACACTTAACTAGAGTTATTATAGCCCCATACAGGCTGGGAGACATGAGGAGGACAGTTAACTAGAGTTATAGCCCCATACAGGCTGGGAGTCATGAGGAGGACAGTTAACTAGAGTTATAGCCCCATACAGGCTGGGAGACATGAGGAGGACAGTTAACTAGAGTTATTATAGTTCCATACAGGCTGGGAGACATGAGGAGGACAGTTAACTAGAGTTATTATAGCCCCATACAGGCTGGGAGACATGAGGAGGACAGTTAACTAGAGTTATTATAGTCCCATACAGGCTGGGAGACATGAGGAGGACAGTTAACTAGAGTTATTATAGCCCCATACAGGCTGGGAGACATGAGGAGGACAGTTAACTAGAGTTATAGCCCCATACAGGCTGGGAGACATGAGGAGGACAGTTAACTAGAGTTATTATAGTTCCATACAGGCTGGGAGACATGAGGAGGACAGTTAACTAGAGTTATAGCCCCATACAGGCTGGGAGACATGAGGAGGACAGTTAACTAAAGTTATAGCCCCATACAGGCTGGGAGACATGAGGAGGACAGTTAACTAGAGTTATAGTCCCATACAGGCTGGGAGACATTAGGAGGACAGTTAACTAGAGTTATTATAGTCCCATACAGGCTGGGAGACATGAGGAGGACAGTTAACTAGAGTTATTATAGTTCCATACAGGCTGGGAGACATGAGGAGGACAGTTAACTAGAGTTATTATAGCCCCATACAGGCTGGGAGACATGAGGAGGACAGTTAACTAGAGTTATAGCCCCATACAGGCTGGGAGACATGAGGAGGACAGTTAACTAGAGTTATTATAGTCCCATACAGGCTGGGAGACATGAGGAGGACAGTTAACTAGAGTTATAGCCCCATACAGGCTGGGAGACATGAGGAGGACAGTTAACTAGAGTTATTATAGTCCCATACAGGCTGGGAGACATGAGGAGGACAGTTAACTAGAGTTATTATAGTCCCATACAGGCTGGGAGACATGAGGAGGACAGTTAACTATAGTTATTATAGTCCCATACAGGCTGGGAGACATGAGGAGGACAGTTAACTAGAGTTATTATAGCCCCATACAGGCTGGGAGACATGAGGAGGACAGTTAACTAGAGTTATTATAGTTCCATACAGGCTGGGAGACATGAGGAGGACAGTTAACTAGAGTTATTATAGTCCCATACAGGCTGGGAGACATGAGGAGGACAGTTAACTAGAGTTATAGCCCCATACAGGCTGGGAGACATGAGGAGGACAGTTAACTAGAGTTATTATAGTCCCATACAGGCTGGGAGACATGAGGAGGACAGTTAACTAGAGTTATTATAGTCCCATACAGGCTGGGAGACATGAGGAGGACAGTTAACTAGAGTTATTATAGTTCCATACAGGCTGGGAGACATGAGGAGGACAGTTAACTAGAGTTATTATAGTTCCATACAGGCTGGGAGACATGAGGAGGACAGTTAACTAGAGTTATTATAGTCCCATACAGGCTGGGAGACATGAGGAGGACAGTTAACTAGAGTTATAGCCCCATACAGGCTGGGAGACATGAGGAGGACAGTTAACTAGAGTTATAGTCCCATACAGGCTGGGAGACATGAGGAGGACAGTTAACTAGAGTTATTATAGTCCCATACAGGCTGGGAGACATGAGGAGGACAGTTAACTAGAGTTATAGCCCCATACAGGCTGGGAGACGTGAGGAGGACAGTTAACTAGAGTTATTATAGTTCCATACAGGCTGGGAGACATGAGGAGGACAGTTAACTAGAGTTATAGCCCCATACAGGCTGGGAGACATGAGGAGGACAGTTAACTAGAGTTATAGCCCCATACAGGCTGGGAGACATGAGGAGGACAGTTAACTAGAGTTATAGCCCCATACAGGCTGGGAGACATATTGAGGACAGTTAACTAGAGTTATAGTCCCATACAGGCTGGGAGACATTAGGAGGACAGTTAACTAGAGTTATTATAGTCCCATACAGGCTGGGAGACATGAGGAGGACAGTTAACTAGAGTTATTATAGTTCCATACAGGCTGGGAGACATGAGGAGGACAGTTAACTAGAGTTATTATAGCCCCATACAGGCTGGGAGACATGAGGAGGACAGTTAACTAGAGTTATAGCCCCATACAGGCTGGGAGACATGAGGAGGACAGTTAACTAGAGTTATTATAGTCCCATACAGGCTGGGAGACATGAGGAGGACAGTTAACTAGAGTTATAGCCCCATACAGGCTGGGAGACATGAGGAGGACAGTTAACTAGAGTTATTATAGTCCCATACAGGCTGGGAGACATGAGGAGGACAGTTAACTAGAGTTATAGCCCCATACAGGCTGGGAGACATGAGGTGGACAGTTAACTAGAGTTATTATAGTCCCATACAGGCTGGGAGACATGAGGACGGTTAACTAGAGTTATTATAGTCCCATACAGGCTGGGAGACATGAGGAGGACAGTTAACTAGAGTTATTATAGTTCCATACAGGCTGGGAGACATGAGGAGGACAGTTAACTAGAGTTATTATAGTTCCATACAGGCTGGGAGACATGAGGAGGACAGTTAACTAGAGTTATTATAGTCCCATACAGGCTGGGAGACATGAGGAGGACAGTTAACTAGAGTTATAGCCCCATACAGGCTGGGAGACATGAGGAGGACAGTTAACTAGAGTTATAGTCCCATACAGGCTGGGAGACATGAGGAGGACAGTTAACTAGAGTTATTATTGTCCCATACAGGCTGGGAGACATGAGGAGGACAGTTAACTAGAGTTATAGCCCCATACAGGCTGGGAGACATGAGGAGGACAGTTAACTAGAGTTATTATAGTCCCATACAGGCTGGGAGACATGAGGAGGACAGTTAACTAGAGTTATTATAGTCCCATACAGGCTGGGAGACATGAGGAGGACAGTTAACTAGAGTTATTATAGTTCCATACAGGCTGGGAGACATGAGGAGGACAGTTAACTAGAGTTATTATAGTTCCATACAGGCTGGGAGACATGAGGAGGACAGTTAACTAGAGTTATTATAGTCCCATACAGGCTGGGAGACATGAGGAGGACAGTTAACTAGAGTTATAGCCCCATACAGGCTGGGAGACATGAGGAGGACAGTTAACTAGAGTTATAGTCCCATACAGGCTGGGAGACATGAGGAGGACAGTTAACTAGAGTTATTATAGTCCCATACAGGCTGGGAGACATGAGGAGGACAGTTAACTAGAGTTATAGCCCCATACAGGCTGGGAGACGTGAGGAGGACAGTTAACTAGAGTTATTATAGTTCCATACAGGCTGGGAGACATGAGGAGGACAGTTAACTAGAGTTATAGCCCCATACAGGCTGGGAGACATGAGGAGGACAGTTAACTAGAGTTATAGCCCCATACAGGCTGGGAGACATGAGGAGGACAGTTAACTAGAGTTATAGCCCCATACAGGCTGGGAGACATAAGGAGGACAGTTAACTAGAGTTATAGTCCCATACAGGCTGGGAGACATTAGGAGGACAGTTAACTAGAGTTATTATAGTCCCATACAGGCTGGGAGACATGAGGAGGACAGTTAACTAGAGTTATTATAGTCCCATACAGGCTGGGAGACATGAGGAGGACAGTTAACTAGAGTTATTATAGCCCCATACAGGCTGGGAGACATGAGGAGGACAGTTAACTAGAGTTATAGCCCCATACAGGCTGGGAGACATGAGGAGGACAGTTAACTAGAGTTATTATAGTCCCATACAGGCTGGGAGACATGAGGAGGACAGTTAACTAGAGTTATAGCCCCATACAGGCTGGGAGACATGAGGAGGACAGTTAACTAGAGTTATTATAGTCCCATACAGGCTGGGAGACATGAGGAGGACAGTTAACTAGAGTTATAGCCCCATACAGGCTGGGAGACATGAGGTGGACAGTTAACTAGAGTTATTATAGTCCCATACAGGCTGGGAGACATGAGGAGGACGGTTAACTAGAGTTATTATAGTCCCATACAGGCTGGGAGACATGAGGAGGACAGTTAACTAGAGTTATTATAGTTCCATACAGGCTGGGAGACATGAGGAGGACAGTTAACTAGAGTTATTATAGTTCCATACAGGCTGGGAGACATGAGGAGGACAGTTAACTAGAGTTATTATAGTCCCATACAGGCTGGGAGACATGAGGAGGACAGTTAACTAGAGTTATAGCCCCATACAGGCTGGGAGACATGAGGAGGACAGTTAACTAGAGTTATAGTCCCATACAGGCTGGGAGACATGAGGAGGACAGTTAACTAGAGTTATTATTGTCCCATACAGGCTGGGAGACATGAGGAGGACAGTTAACTAGAGTTATAGCCCCATACAGGCTGGGAGACATGAGGAGGACAGTTAACTAGAGTTATTATAGTTCCATACAGGCTGGGAGACATGAGGAGGACAGTTAACTAGAGTTATTATAGTTCCATACAGGCTGGGAGACATGAGGAGGACAGTTAACTAGAGTTATAGTCCCATACAGGCTGGGAGACATGAGGAGGACAGTTAACTAGAGTTATTATAGCCTCATACAGGCTGGGAGACATGAGGAGGACAGTTAACTAGAGTTATAGTCCCATACAGGCTGGGAGACATGAGGAGGACAGTTAACTAGAGTTATTATAGTCCCATAAAGGCTGGGAGACATGAGGAGGACAGTTAACTAGAGTTATTATAGCCCCATACAGGCTGGGAGACATGAGGAGGACAGTTAACTAGAGTTATAGCCCCATACAGGCTGGGAGACATGAGGAGGACAGTTAACTAGAGTTATTATAGTCCCATACAGGCTGGGAGACATGAGGAGGACAGTTAACTAGAGTTATTATAGCCCCATACAGGCTGGGAGACATGAGGAGGACAGTTAACTAGAGTTATTATAGCCCCATACAGGCTGGGAGACATGAGGAGGACAGTTAACTAGAGTTATTATAGCCCCATACAGGCTGGGAGACATGAGGAGGACAGTTAACTAGAGTTATAGCCCCATACAGGCTGGGAGACATGAGGAGGACAGTTAACTAGAGTTATAGCCCCATACAGGCTGGGAGACATGAGGAGGACAGTTAACTAGAGTTATTATAGTCCCATACAGGCTGGGAGACATGAGGAGGACAGTTAACTAGAGTTATTATAGCCCCATATAGGCTGGGAGACATGAGGAGGACAGTTAACTAGAGTTATTATAGTCCCATAGAGGCTGGGAGACATGAGGACGACAGTTAACTAGAGTTATAGCCCCATACAGGCTCGGAGACATGAGGAGGACAGTTAACTAGAGTTATAGTCCCATACAGGCTGGGAGACATGAGGAGGACAGTTAACTAGAGTTATTATAGTCCCATACAGGCTGGGAGACATGAGGAGGACAGTTAACTAGAGTTATAGTCCCATACAGGCTGGGAGACATGAGGAGGACAGTTAACTAGAGTTATTATAGTCCCATAAAGGCTGGGAGACATGAGGAGGACAGTTAACTAGAGTTATTATAGCCCCATACAGGCTGGGAGACATGAGGAGGACAGTTAACTAGAGTTATAGCCCCATACAGGCTGGGAGACATGAGGAGGACAGTTAACTAGAGTTATTATAGTCCCATACAGGCTGGGAGACATGAGGAGGACAGTTAACTAGAGTTATTATAGCCCCATACAGGCTGGGAGACATGAGGAGGACAGTTAACTAGAGTTATTATAGCCCCATACAGGCTGGGAGACATGAGGAGGACAGTTAACTAGAGTTATAGCCCCATACAGGCTGGGAGACATGAGGAGGACAGTTAACTAGAGTTATAGCCCCATACAGGCTGGGAGACATGAGGAGGACAGTTAACTAGAGTTATTATAGTCCCATACAGGCTGGGAGACATGAGGAGGACAGTTAACTAGAGTTATTATAGTCCCATACAGGCTGGGAGACATGAGGAGGACAGTTAACTAGAGTTATTATAGCCCCATACAGGCTGGGAGACATGAGGAGGACAGTTAACTAGAGTTATTATAGCCCCATACAGGCTGGGAGACATGAGGAGGACAGTTAACTAGAGTTATTATAGTCCCATACAGGCTGGGAGACATGAGGAGGACAGTTAACTAGAGTTATTATAGCCCCATACAGGCTGGGAGACATGAGGAGGACAGTTAACTAGAGTTATTATAGTCCCATACAGGCTGGGAGACATGAGGAGGACAGTTAACTAGATTTATTATAGTCCCATACAGGCTGGGAGACATGAGGAGGACAGTTAACTAGAGTTATAGTCCCATACATGCTGGGAGACATGAGGAGGACAGTTAACTAGAGTTATAGTCCCATACAGGCTGGGAGACATGAGGAGGACAGTTAACTAGAGTTATTATAGTCCCATACAGGCTGGGAGACATGAAGAGGACAGTTAACTAGAGTTATAGCCCCATACAGGCTGGGAGACATGAGGAGGACAGTTAACTAGAGTTATTATAGTTCCATACAGGCTGGGAGACATGAGGAGGACAGTTAACTAGAGTTATTATAGTTCCATACAGGCTGGGAGACATGAGGAGGACAGTTAACTAGAGTTATAGTCCCATACAGGCTGGGAGACATGAGCAGGACAGTTAACTAGAGTTATTATAGCCTCATACAGGCTGGGAGACATGAGGAGGACAGTTAACTAGAGTTATAGTCCCATACAGGCTGGGAGACATGAGGAGGACAGTTAACTAGAGTTATTATAGTCCCATAAAGGCTGGGAGACATGAGGAGGACAGTTAACTAGAGTTATTATAGCCCCATACAGGCTGGGAGACATGAGGAGGACAGTTACCTAGAGTTATAGCCCCATACAGGCTGGGAGACATGAGGAGGACAGTTAACTAGAGTTATTATAGTCCCATACAGGCTGGGAGACATGAGGAGGACAGTTAACTACAGTTATTATAGCCCCATACAGGCTGGGAGACATGAGGAGGACAGTTAACTAGAGTTATTATAGCCCCATACAGGCTGGGAGACATGAGGAGGACAGTTAACTAGAGTTATAGCCCCATACAGGCTGGGAGACATGAGGAGGACAGTTAACTAGAGTTATTATAGTCCCATAGAGGCTGGGAGACATGAGGACGACAGTTAACTAGAGTTATAGCCCCATACAGGCTCGGAGACATGAGGAGGACAGTTAACTAGAGTTATAGTCCCATACAGGCTGGGAGACATGAGGAGGACAGTTAACTAGAGTTATTATAGTCCCATACAGGCTGGGAGACATGAGGAGGACAGTTAACTAGAGTTATAGTCCCATACAGGCTGGGAGACATGAGGAGGACAGTTAACTAGAGTTATTATAGTCCCATAAAGGCTGGGAGACATGAGGAGGACAGTTAACTAGAGTTATTATAGCCCCATACAGGCTGGGAGACATGAGGAGGACAGTTAACTAGAGTTATAGCCCCATACAGGCTGGGAGACATGAGGAGGACAGTTAACTAGAGTTATTATAGTCCCATACAGGCTGGGAGACATGAGGAGGACAGTTAACTAGAGTTATTATAGCCCCATACAGGCTGGGAGACATGAGGAGGACAGTTAACTAGAGTTATTATAGCCCCATACAGGCTGGGAGACATGAGGAGGACAGTTAACTAGAGTTATAGCCCCATACAGGCTGGGAGACATGAGGAGGACAGTTAACTAGAGTTATAGCCCCATACAGGCTGGGAGACATGAGGAGGACAGTTAACTAGAGTTATTATAGTCCCATACAGGCTGGGAGACATGAGGAGGACAGTTAACTAGAGTTATTATAGTCCCATACAGGCTGGGAGACATGAGGAGGACAGTTAACTAGAGTTATTATAGCCCCATACAGGCTGGGAGACATGAGGAGGACAGTTAACTAGAGTTATTATAGCCCCATACAGGCTGGGAGACATGAGGAGGACAGTTAACTAGAGTTATTATAGTCCCATACAGGCTGGGAGACATGAGGAGGACAGTTAACTAGAGTTATTATAGCCCCATACAGGCTGGGAGACATGAGGAGGACAGTTAACTAGAGTTATTATAGTCCCATACAGGCTGGGAGACATGAGGAGGACAGTTAACTAGATTTATTATAGTCCCATACAGGCTGGGAGACATGAGGAGGACAGTTAACTAGAGTTATAGTCCCATACATGCTGGGAGACATGAGGAGGACAGTTAACTAGAGTTATAGTCCCATACAGGCTGGGAGACATGAGGAGGACAGTTAACTAGAGTTATTATAGTCCCATACAGGCTGGGAGACATGAGGAGGACAGTTAACTAGAGTTATAGCCCCATACAGGCTGGGAGACATGAGGAGGACAGTTAACTAGAGTTATTATAGTTCCATACAGGCTGGGAGACATGAGGAGGACAGTTAACTAGAGTTATTATAGTTCCATACAGGCTGGGAGACATGAGGAGGACAGTTAACTAGAGTTATAGTCCCATACAGGCTGGGAGACATGAGCAGGACAGTTAACTAGAGTTATTATAGCCTCATACAGGCTGGGAGACATGAGGAGGACAGTTAACTAGAGTTATAGTCCCATACAGGCTGGGAGACATGAGGAGGACAGTTAACTAGAGTTATTATAGTCCCATAAAGGCTGGGAGACATGAGGAGGACAGTTAACTAGAGTTATTATAGCCCCATACAGGCTGGGAGACATGAGGAGGACAGTTACCTAGAGTTATAGCCCCATACAGGCTGGGAGACATGAGGAGGACAGTTAACTAGAGTTATTATAGTCCCATACAGGCTGGGAGACATGAGGAGGACAGTTAACTACAGTTATTATAGCCCCATACAGGCTGGGAGACATGAGGAGGACAGTTAACTAGAGTTATTATAGCCCCATACAGGCTGGGAGACATGAGGAGGACAGTTAACTAGAGTTATAGCCCCATACAGGCTGGGAGACATGAGGAGGACAGTTAACTAGAGTTATAGCCCCATACAGGCTGGGAGACATGAGGAGGACAGTTAACTAGAGTTATTATAGTCCCATACAGGCTGGGAGACATGAGGAGGACAGTTAACTAGAGTTATTATAGCCCCATACAGGCTGGGAGACATGAGGAGGACAGTTAACTAGAGTTATTATAGTCCCATACAGGCTGGGAGACATGAGGACGACAGTTAACTAGAGTTATAGCCCCATACAGGCTCGGAGACATGAGGAGGACAGTTAACTAGAGTTATAGTCCCATACAGGCTGGGAGACATGAGGAGGACAGTTAACTAGAGTTATTATAGTCCCATACAGGCTGGGAGACATGAGGAGGACAGTTAACTAGAGTTATAGTCCCATACAGGCTGGGAGACATGAGGAGGACAGTTAACTAGAGTTATAGTCCCATACAGGCTGGGAGACATGAGGAGGACAGTTAACTAGAGTTATAGTCCCATACAGGCTGGGAGACATGAGGATGACAGTTAACTAGAGTTATTATAGTCCCATACAGGCTGGGAGACATGAGGAGGACAGTTAACTAGAGTTATTATAGCCCCATACAGGCTGGGAGACATGAGGAGGACAGTTAACTAGAGTTATTATAGTCCCATACAGGCTGGGAGACATGAGGAGGACAGTTAACTAGATTTATTATAGTCCCATACAGGCTGGGAGACATGAGGAGGACAGTTAACTAGAGTTATAGCCCCATACAGGCTGGGTGACATGAGGAGGACAGTTAACTAGAGTTATTATAGCCCCATACAGGCTGGGAGACATGAGGAGGACAGTTAACTAGAGTTATAGCCCCATACAGGCTGGGAGACATGAGGAGGACAGTTAACTAGAGTTATAGTCCCATACAGGCTGGGAGACATGAGGAGGACAGTTAACTAGAGTTATTATAGTTCCATACAGGCTGGGAGACATGAGGAGGACAGTTAACTAGAGTTATTATAGTCCCATACAGGCTGGGAGACATGAGGAGGACAGTTAACTAGAGTTATTATAGCCCCATACAGGCTGGGAGACATGAGGAGGACAGTTAACTAGAGTTATTATAGTCCCATACAGGCTGGGAGACATGAGGAGGACAGTTAACTAGATGTATTATAGTCACATACAGGCTGGGAGACATGAGGAGGACAGTTAACTAGAGTTATAGCCCCATACAGGCTGGGAGACATGAGGAGGACAGTTAACTAGAGTTATTATAGCCCCATACAGGCTGGGAGACATGAGGAGGACAGTTAACTAGAGTTATAGCCCCATACAGGCTGGGAGACATGAGGAGGACAGTTAACTAGAGTTATAGTCCCATACAGGCTGGGAGACATGAGGAGGACAGTTAACTAGAGTTATTATAGTTCCATACAGGCTGGGAGACATGAGGAGGACAGTTAACTAGAGTTATTATAGCCCCATACAGGCTGGGAGACATGAGGAGGACAGTTAACTAGAGTTATTATAGTCCCATACAGGCTGGGAGACATGAGGAGGACAGTTAACTAGAGTTATTATAGCCCCATACAGGCTGGGAGACATGAGGAGGACAGTTAACTAGAGTTATAGCCCCATACAGGCTGGGAGACATGAGGAGGACAGTTAACTAGAGTTATTATAGTCCCATACAGGCTGGGAGACATGAGGAGGACAGTTAACTAGAGTTATTATAGCCCCATACAGGCTGGGAGACATGAGGAGGACAGTTAACTGGAGTTATAGCCCCATACAGGCTGGGAGACATGAGGAGGACAGTTAACTAGAGTTATTATAGTTCCATACAGGCTGGGAGACATGAGGAGGACAGTTAACTAGAGTTATTATAGTTCCATACAGGCTGGGAGACATGAGGAGGACAGTTAACTAGAGTTATAGTCCCATACAGGCTGGGAGACATGAGGAGGACAGTTAACTAGAGTTATTATAGTCCCATACAGGCTGGGAGACATGAGGAGGACAGTTAACTAGAGTTATTATAGCCCCATACAGGCTGGGAGACATGAGGAGGACAGTTAACTAGAGTTATAGCCCCATACAGGCTGGGAGACATGAGGAGGACAGTTAACTAGAGTTATTATAGTTCCATACAGGCTGGGAGACATGAGGAGGACAGTTAACTAGAGTTATTATAGTTCCATACAGGCTGGGAGACATGAGGAGGACAGTTAACTAGAGTTATAGTCCCATACAGGCTGGGAGACATGAAGAGGACAGTTAACTAGAGTTATTATAGTCCCATACAGGCTGGGAGACATGAGGAGGACAGTTAACTAGAGTTATAGTCCCATACAGGCTGGGAGACATGAGGAGGACAGTTAACTAGAGTTATTATAGTCCCATACAGGCTGGGAGACATGAGGAGGACAGTTAACTAGAGTTATAGCCCCATACAGGCTGGGAGACATGAGGAGGACAGTTAACTAGAGTTATTATATCCCCATACAGGCTGGGAGACATGAGGAGGACAGTTAACTAGAGTTATAGCCCCATACAGGCTGGGAGACATGAGGAGGACAGTTAACTAGAGTTATAGTCCCATACAGGCTGGGAGACATGAGGAGGACAGTTAACTAGAGTTATTATAGTTCCATACAGGCTGGGAGACATGAGGAGGACAGTTAACTAGAGTTATTATAGTCCCATACAGGCTGGGAGACATGAGGAGGACAGTTAACTAGAGTTATTATAGCCCCATACAGGCTGGGAGACATGAGGAGGACAGTTAACTAGAGTTATTATAGTCCCATACAGGCTGGGAGACATGAGGAGGACAGTTAACTAGAGTTATTATAGTCCCATACAGGCTGGGAGACATGAGGAGGACAGTTAACTAGAGTTATTATAGTTCCATACAGGCTGGGAGACATGAGGAGGACAGTTAACTAGAGTTATAGTCCCATACAGGCTGGGAGACATGAAGAGGACAGTTAACTAGAGTTATTATAGTCCCATACAGGCTGGGAGACATGAGGAGGACAGTTAACTAGAGTTATTATAGCCCCATACAGGCTGGGAGACATGAGGAGGACAGTTATCTAGAGTTATAGCCCCATACAGGCTGGGAGACATGAGGAGGACAGTTAACTAGAGTTATTATAGTTCCATACAGGCTGGGAGACATGAGGAGGACAGTTAACTAGAGTTATTATAGTTCCATACAGGCTGGGAGACATGAGGAGGACAGTTAACTAGAGTTATAGTCCCATACAGGCTGGGAGACATGAAGAGGACAGTTAACTAGAGTTATTATAGTCCCATACAGGCTGGGAGACATGAGGAGGACAGTTAACTAGAGTTATAGTCCCATACAGGCTGGGAGACATGAGGAGGACAGTTAACTAGATTTATTATAGTCCCATACAGGCTGGGAGACATGAGGAGGACAGTTAACTAGAGTTATAGCCCCATACAGGCTGGGAGACATGAGGAGGACAGTTAACTAGAGTTATTATATCCCCATACAGGCTGGGAGACATGAGGAGGACAGTTAACTAGAGTTATAGCCCCATACAGGCTGGGAGACATGAGGAGGACAGTTAACTAGAGTTATAGTCCCATACAGGCTGGGAGACATGAGGAGGACAGTTAACTAGAGTTATTATAGTTCCATACAGGCTGGGAGACATGAGGAGGACAGTTAACTAGAGTTATTATAGTCCCATACAGGCTGGGAGACATGAGGAGGACAGTTAACTAGAGTTATTATAGCCCCATACAGGCTGGGAGACATGAGGAGGACAGTTAACTAGAGTTATTATAGTCCCATACAGGCTGGGAGACATGAGGAGGACAGTTAACTAGATTTATTATAGTCCCATACAGGCTGGGAGACATGAGGAGGACAGTTAACTAGAGTTATAGCCCCATACAGGCTGGGAGACATGAGGAGGACAGTTAACTAGAGTTATTATAGCCCCATACAGGCTGGGAGACATGAGGAGGACAGTTAACTAGAGTTATAGCCCCATACAGGCTGGGAGACATGAGGAGGACAGTTAACTAGAGTTATTGTCCCATACAGGCTGGGAGACATGAGGAGGACAGTTAACTAGAGTTATTATAGTTCCATACAGGCTGGGAGACATGAGGAGGACAGTTAACTAGAGTTATAGCCCCATACAGGCTGGGAGACATGAGGAGGACAGTTAACTAGAGTTATAGTCCCATACAGGCTGGGAGACATGAGGATGACAGTTAACTAGAGTTATTATAGTCCCATACAGGCTGGGAGACATGAGGAGGACAGTTAACTAGAGTTATTATAGTCCCATACAGGCTGGGAGACATGAGGAGGACAGTTAACTAGAGTTATTTTAGCCCCATACAGGCTGGGAGACATGAGGAGGACAGTTAACTAGAGTTATTATAGTCCCATACAGGCTGGGAGACATGAGGAGGACAGTTAACTAGATTTATTATAGTCCCATACAGGCTGGGAGACATGAGGAGGACAGTTAACTAGAGTTATAGCCCCATACAGGCTGGGAGACATGAGGAGGACAGTTAACTAGAGTTATTATAGCCCCATACAGGCTGGGAGACATGAGGAGGACAGTTAACTAGAGTTATAGCCCCATACAGGCTGGGAGACATGAGGAGGACAGTTAACTAGAGTTATAGTCCCATACAGGCTGGGAGACATGAGGAGGACAGTTAACTAGAGTTATTATAGTTCCATACAGGCTGGGAGACATGAGGAGGACAGTTAACTAGAGTTATTATAGTCCCATACAGGCTGGGAGACATGAGGAGGACAGTTAACTAGAGTTATTATAGCCCCATACAGGCTGGGATACATGAGGAGGACAGTTAACTAGAGTTATTATAGTCCCATACAGGCTGGGAGACATGAGGAGGACAGTTAACTAGATTTATTATAGTCCCATACAGGCTGGGAGACATGAGGAGGACAGTTAACTAGAGTTATAGCCCCATACAGGCTGGGAGACATGAGGAGGACAGTTAACTAGAGTTATTATAGCCCCATACAGGCTGGGAGACATGAGGAGGACAGTTAACTAGAGTTATAGCCCCATACAGGCTGGGAGACATGAGGAGGACAGTTAACTAGAGTTATAGTCCCATACAGGCTGGGAGACATGAGGAGGACAGTTAACTAGAGTTATTATAGTTCCATACAGGCTGGGAGACATGAGGAGGACAGTTAACTAGAGTTATTATAGCCCCATACAGGCTGGGAGACATGAGGAGGACAGTTAACTAGAGTTATTATAGTCCCATACAGGCTGGGAGACATGAGGAGGACAGTTAACTAGAGTTATTATAGCCCCATACAGGCTGGGAGACATGAGGAGGACAGTTAACTAGAGTTATAGCCCCATACAGGCTGGGAGACGTGAGGAGGACAGTTAACTAGAGTTATTATAGTCCCATACAGGCTGGGAGACATGAGGAGGACAGTTAACTAGAGTTATAGCCCCATACAGGCTGGGAGACATGAGGAGGACAGTTAACTAGAGTTATAGCCCCTACAGGCTGGGAGACATGAGGAGGACAGTTAACTAGAGTTATAGCCCCATACAGGGTGGGAGACATGAGGAGGACAGTTAACTAGAGTTATAGCCCCATACAGGCAGGGAGACATGAGGAGGACAGTTAACTAGAGTTATAGCCCCATACAGGCAGGGAGACATGAGGAGGACAGTTAACTAGAGTTATTATAGTCCCATACAGGCTGGGAGACATGAGGAGGACAGTTAACTAGAGTTATAGTCCCATACAGGCTGGGAGACATGAGGAGGACAGTTAACTAGAGTTATAGTCCCATACAGGCTGGGAGACATGAGGAGGACAGTTAACTAGAGTTATAGTCCCATACAGGCTGGGAGACATGAGGATGACAGTTAACTAGAGTTATTATAGTCCCATACAGGCTGGGAGACATGAGGAGGACAGTTAACTAGAGTTATTATAGTCCCATACAGGCTGGGAGACATGAGGAGGACAGTTAACTAGAGTTATTATAGCCCCATACAGGCTGGGAGACATGAGGAGGACAGTTAACTAGAGTTATTATAGTCCCATACAGGCTGGGAGACATGAGGAGGACAGTTAACTAGATTTATTATAGTCCCATACAGGCTGGGAGACATGAGGAGGACAGTTAACTAGAGTTATAGCCCCATACAGGCTGGGTGACATGAGGAGGACAGTTAACTAGAGTTATTATAGCCCCATACAGGCTGGGAGACATGAGGAGGACAGTTAACTAGAGTTATAGCCCCATACAGGCTGGGAGACATGAGGAGGACAGTTAACTAGAGTTATAGTCCCATACAGGCTGGGAGACATGAGGAGGACAGTTAACTAGAGTTATTATAGTTCCATACAGGCTGGGAGACATGAGGAGGACAGTTAACTAGAGTTATTATAGTCCCATACAGGCTGGGAGACATGAGGAGGACAGTTAACTAGAGTTATTATAGCCCCATACAGGCTGGGAGACATGAGGAGGACAGTTAACTAGAGTTATTATAGTCCCATACAGGCTGGGAGACATGAGGAGGACAGTTAACTAGATGTATTATAGTCCCATACAGGCTGGGAGACATGAGGAGGACAGTTAACTAGAGTTATAGCCCCATACAGGCTGGGAGACATGAGGAGGACAGTTAACTAGAGTTATTATAGCCCCATACAGGCTGGGAGACATGAGGAGGACATTTAACTAGAGTTATAGCCCCATACAGGCTGGGAGACATGAGGAGGACAGTTAACTAGAGTTATAGTCCCATACAGGCTGGGAGACATGAGGAGGACAGTTAACTAGAGTTATTATAGTTCCATACAGGCTGGGAGACATGAGGAGGACAGTTAACTAGAGTTATTATAGCCCCATACAGGCTGGGAGACATGAGGAGGACAGTTAACTAGAGTTATTATAGTCCCATACAGGCTGGGAGACATGAGGAGGACAGTTAACTAGAGTTATTATAGCCCCATACAGGCTGGGAGACATGAGGAGGACAGTTAACTAGAGTTATAGCCCCATACAGGCTGGGAGACATGAGGAGGACAGTTAACTAGAGTTATTATAGTCCCATACAGGCTGGGAGACATGAGGAGGACAGTTAACTACAGTTATTATAGCCCCATACAGGCTGGGAGACATGAGGAGGACAGTTAACTAGAGTTATAGCCCCATACAGGCTCGGAGACATGAGGAGGACAGTTAACTAGAGTTATTATAGTTCCATACAGGCTGGGAGACATGAGGAGGACAGTTAACTAGAGTTATTATAGTTCCATACAGGCTGGGAGACATGAGGAGGACAGTTAACTAGAGTTATAGTCCCATACAGGCTGGGAGACATGAAGAGGACAGTTAACTAGAGTTATTATAGTCCCATACAGGCTGGGAGACATGAGGAGGACAGTTAACTAGAGTTATTATAGCCCCATACAGGCTGGGAGACATGAGGAGGACAGTTATCTAGAGTTATAGCCCCATACAGGCTGGGAGACATGAGGAGGACAGTTAACTAGAGTTATTATAGTTCCATACAGGCTGGGAGACATGAGGAGGACAGTTAACTAGAGTTATTATAGTTCCATACAGGCTGGGAGACATGAGGAGGACAGTTAACTAGAGTTATAGTCCCATACAGGCTGGGAAACATGAAGAGGACAGTTAACTAGAGTTATTATAGTCCCATACAGGCTGGGAGACATGAGGAGGACAGTTAACTAGAGTTATAGTCCCATACAGGCTGGGAGACATGAGGAGGACAGTTAACTAGATGTATTATAGTCCCATACAGGCTGGGAGACATGAGGAGGGCAGTTAACTAGAGTTATAGCCCCATACAGGCTGGGAGACATGAGGAGGACAGTTAACTAGAGTTATTATAGCCCCATACAGGCTGGGAGACATGAGGAGGACAGTTAACTAGAGTTATAGCCCCATACAGGCTGTGAGGCATGAGGAGGACAGTTAACTAGAGTTATAGTCCCATACAGGCTGGGAGACATGAGGAGGACAGTTAACTAGAGTTATTATAGTTCCATACAGGCTGGGAGACATGAGGAGGACAGTTAACTAGAGTTATTATAGTCCCATACAGGCTGGGAGACATGAGGAGGACAGTTAACTAGAGTTATTATAGCCCCATACAGGCTGGGAGACATGAGGAGGACAGTTAACTAGAGTTATTATAGTCCCATACAGGCTGGGAGACATGAGGAGGACAGTTAACTAGATTTATTATAGTCCCATACAGGCTGCGAGACATGAGGAGGACAGTTAACTAGAGTTATAGCCCCATACAGGCTGGGAGACATGAGGAGGACAGTTAACTAGAGTTATTATAGCCCCATACAGGCTGGGAGACATGAGGAGGACAGTTAACTAGAGTTATAGCCCCATACAGGCTGGGAGACATGAGGAGGACAGTTAACTAGAGTTATAGTCCCATACAGGCTGGGAGACATGAGGAGGACAGTTAACTAGAGTTATTATAGTTCCATACAGGCTGGGAGACATGAGGAGGACAGTTAACTAGAGTTATAGCCCCATACAGGCTGGGAGACATGAGGAGGACAGTTAACTAGAGTTATAGTCCCATACAGGCTGGGAGACATGAGGATGACAGTTAACTAGAGTTATTATAGTCCCATACAGGCTGGGAGACATGAGGAGGACAGTTAACTAGAGTTATTATAGTCCCATACAGGCTGGGAGACATGAGGAGGACAGTTAACTAGAGTTATTTTAGCCCCATACAGGCTGGGAGACATGAGGAGGACAGTTAACTAGAGTTATTATAGTCCCATACAGGCTGGGAGACATGAGGAGGACAGTTAACTAGATTTATTATAGTCCCATACAGGCTGGGAGACATGAGGAGGACAGTTAACTAGAGTTATAGCCCCATACAGGCTGGGAGACATGAGGAGGACAGTTAACTAGAGTTATTATAGCCCCATACAGGCTGGGAGACATGAGGAGGACAGTTAACTAGAGTTATAGCCCCATACAGGCTGGGAGACATGAGGAGGACAGTTAACTAGAGTTATAGTCCCATACAGGCTGGGAGACATGAGGAGGACAGTTAACTAGAGTTATTATAGTTCCATACAGGCTGGGAGACATGAGGAGGACAGTTAACTAGAGTTATTATAGTCCCATACAGGCTGGGAGACATGAGGAGGACAGTTAACTAGAGTTATTATAGCCCCATACAGGCTGGGATACATGAGGAGGACAGTTAACTAGAGTTATTATAGTCCCATACAGGCTGGGAGACATGAGGAGGACAGTTAACTAGATTTATTATAGTCCCATACAGGCTGGGAGACATGAGGAGGACAGTTAACTAGAGTTATAGCCCCATACAGGCTGGGAGACATGAGGAGGACAGTTAACTAGAGTTATTATAGCCCCATACAGGCTGGGAGACATGAGGAGGACAGTTAACTAGAGTTATAGCCCCATACAGGCTGGGAGACATGAGGAGGACAGTTAACTAGAGTTATAGTCCCATACAGGCTGGGAGACATGAGGAGGACAGTTAACTAGAGTTATTATAGTTCCATACAGGCTGGGAGACATGAGGAGGACAGTTAACTAGAGTTATTATAGCCCCATACAGGCTGGGAGACATGAGGAGGACAGTTAACTAGAGTTATTATAGTCCCATACAGGCTGGGAGACATGAGGAGGACAGTTAACTAGAGTTATTATAGCCCCATACAGGCTGGGAGACATGAGGAGGACAGTTAACTAGAGTTATAGCCCCATACAGGCTGGGAGACGTGAGGAGGACAGTTAACTAGAGTTATTATAGTCCCATACAGGCTGGGAGACATGAGGAGGACAGTTAACTAGAGTTATAGCCCCATACAGGCTGGGAGACATGAGGAGGACAGTTAACTAGAGTTATAGCCCCTACAGGCTGGGAGACATGAGGAGGACAGTTAACTAGAGTTATAGCCCCATACAGGCTGGGAGACATGAGGAGGACAGTTAACTAGAGTTATAGCCCCATACAGGCAGGGAGACATGAGGAGGACAGTTAACTAGAGTTATAGCCCCATACAGGCTGGGAGACATGAGGAGGACAGTTAACTAGAGTTATTATAGTCCCATACAGGCTGGGAGACATGAGGAGGACAGTTAACTAGAGTTATAGCCCCATACAGGCTGGGAGACATGAGGAGGACAGTTAACTAGAGTTATAGTCCCATACAGGCTGGGAGACATGAGGAGGACAGTTAACTAGAGTTATAGTCCCATACAGGCTGGGAGACATGAGGATGACAGTTAACTAGAGTTATTATAGTCCCATACAGGCTGGGAGACATGAGGAGGACAGTTAACTAGAGTTATTATAGTCCCATACAGGCTGGGAGACATGAGGAGGACAGTTAACTAGAGTTATAGCCCCATACAGGCTGGGAGACATGATGAGGACAGTTAACTAGAGTTATTATAGTCCCATACAGGCTGGGAGACATGAGGAGGACAGTTAACTAGATTTATTATAGTCCCATACAGGCTGGGAGACATGAGGAGGACAGTTAACTAGAGTTATAGTCCCATACAGGCTGGGAGACATGAGGAGGACAGTTAACTAGAGTTATTATAGTTCCATACAGGCTGGGAGACATGAGGAGGACAGTTAACTAGAGTTATTATAGTCCCATACAGGCTGGGAGACATGAGGAGGACAGTTAACTAGAGTTATTATAGCCCCATACAGGCTGGGAGACATGAGGAGGACAGTTAACTAGAGTTATTATAGTCCCATACAGGCTGGGAGACATGAGGAGGACAGTTAACTAGATTTATTATAGTCCCATACAGGCTGGGAGACATGAGGAGGACAGTTAACTAGAGTTATAGCCCCATACAGGCTGGGAGACATGAGGAGGACAGTTAACTAGAGTTATTATAGCCCCATACAGGCTGGGAGACATGAGGAGGACAGTTAACTAGAGTTATAGCCCCATACAGGCTGGGAGACATGACGAGGACAGTTAACTAGAGTTATAGTCCCATACAGGCTGGGAGACATGAGGAGGACAGTTAACTAGAGTTATTATAGTTCCATACAGGCTGGGAGACATGAGGAGGACAGTTAACTAGAGTTATTATAGCCCCATACAGGCTGGGAGACATGAGGAGGACAGTTAACTAGAGTTATTATAGTCCCATACAGGCTGGGAGACATGAGGAGGACAGTTAACTAGAGTTATTATAGCCCCATACAGGCTGGGAGACATGAGGAGGACAGTTAACTAGAGTTATAGCCCCATACAGGCTGGGAGACATGAGGAAGACAGTTAACTAGAGTTATTATAGTCCCATACAGGCTGGGAGACATGAGGAGGACAGTTAACTAGAGTTATAGCCCCATACAGGCTGGGAGACATGAGGAGGACAGTTAACTAGAGTTATAGCCCCTACAGGCTGGGAGACATGAGGAGGACAGTTAACTAGAGTTATAGCCCCATACAGGCTGGGAGACATGAGGAGGACAGTTAACTAGAGTTATAGCCCCATACAGGCAGGGAGACATGAGGAGGACAGTTAACTAGAGTTATAGCCCCATACAGGCTGGGAGACATGAGGAGGACAGTTAACTAGAGTTATAGTCCCATACAGGCTGGGAGACATGAGGAGGACAGTTAACTAGAGTTATTATAGTCCCATACAGGCTGGGAGACATGAGGAGGACAGTTAACTAGAGTTATTATAGCCCCATACAGGCTGGGAGACATGAGGAGGACAGTTAACTAGAGTTATAGCCCCATACAGGCTGGGAGACATGAGGAGGACAGTTAACTAGAGTTATTATAGTCCCATACAGGCTGGGAGACATGAGGAGGACAGTTAACTAGAGTTATAGCCCCATACAGGCTGGGAGACATGAGGAGGACAGTTAACTAGAGTTATTATAGTCCCATACAGGCTCGGAGACATGAGGAGGACAGTTAACTAGAGTTATTATAGTCCCATACAGGCTGGGAGACATGAGGAGGACAGTTAACTAGAGTTATTATAGTTCCATACAGGCTGGGAGACACGAGGAGGACAGTTAACTAGAGTTATTATAGTTCCATACAGGCTGGGAGACATGAGGAGGACAGTTAACTAGAGTTATTATAGTCCCATACAGGCTGGGAGACATGAGGAGGACAGTTAACTAGAGTTATAGCCCCATACAGGCTGGGAGACATGAGGAGGACAGTTAACTAGAGTTATAGTCCCATACAGGCTGGGAGACATGATGAGGACAGTTAACTAGAGTTATAGCCCCATACAGGCTGGGAGACATGAGGAGGACAGTTAACTAGAGTTATTATAGTCCCATACAGGCTGGGAGACATGAGGAGGACAGTTAACTAGAGTTATAGCCCCATACAGGCTGGGAGACATGAGGAGGACAGTTAACTAGAGTTATTATAGTTCCATACAGGCTGGGAGACATGAGGAGGACAGTTAACTAGAGTTATTATAGTTCCATACAGGTTGGGAGACATGAGGAGGACAGTTAACTAGAGTTATTATAGCCCCATACAGGCTGGGAGACATGAGGAGGACAGTTAACTAGAGTTATTATAGTCCCATACAGGCTGGGAGACATGAGGAGGACAGTTAACTAGAGTTATTATAGCCCCATACAGGCTGGGAGACATGAGGAGGACAGTTAACTAGAGTTATAGCCCCATACAGGCTGGGAGACATGAGGAGGACAGTTAACTAGAGTTATTATAGTCCCGTACATTCTGGGAGACATGAGGAGGACAGTTAACTAGAGTTATAGTCCCATACAGGCTGGGAGACATGAGGAGGACAGTTAACTAGAGTTATTATAGCCCCATACAGGCTGGGAGACATGAGGAGGACAGTTAACTAGAGTTACAGCCCCATACAGGCTGGGAGACATGAGGAGGACAGTTAACTAGAGTTATTATAGTCCCATACAGGCTGGGAGACATGAGGAGGACAGTTAACTAGAGTTATAGCCCCATACAGGCTGGGAGACATGAGGAGGACAGTTAACTAGAGTTATTATAGTCCCATACAGGCTGGGAGACATGAGGAGGACAGTTAACTAGAGTTATAGCCCCATACAGGCTGGGAGACATGAGGAGGACAGTTAACTAGAGTTATAGTCCCATACAGGCTGGGAGACATGATGAGGACAGTTAACTAGAGTTATAGCCCCATACAGGCTGGGAGACATGAGGAGGACAGTTAACTAGAGTTATAGCCCCATACAGGCTGGGAGACATGAGGAGGACAGTTAACTAGAGTTATTATAGTTCCATACAGGCTGGGAGACATGAGGAGGACAGTTAACTAGAGTTATTATAGTTCCATACAGGCTGGGAGACATGAGGAGGACAGTTAACTAGAGTTATTATAGCCCCATACAAGCTGGGAGACATGAGGAGGACAGTTAACTACAGTTATTATAGTCCCATACAGGCTGGGAGACATGAGGAGGACAGTTAACTAGAGTTATTATAGCCCCATACAGGCTGGGAGACATGAGGAGGACAGTTAACTAGAGTTATAGCCCCATACAGGCTGGGAGACATGAGGAGGACAGTTAACTAGAGTTATTATAGTCCCATACAGGCTGGGAGACATGAGGAGGACAGTTAACTAGAGTTATAGCCCCATACAGGCTGGGAGACATGAGGAGGACAGTTAACTAGAGTTATAGCCCCATACAGGCTGGGAGACATGAGGAGGACAGTTAACTAGAGTTATAGCCCCATACAGGCAGGGAGACATGAGGAGGACAGTTAACTAGAGTTATAGCCCCATACAGGCTGGGAGACATGAGGAGGACAGTTAACTAGAGTTATAGTCCCATACAGGCTGGGAGACATGAGGAGGACAGTTAACTAGAGTTATTATAGTCCCATACAGGCTGGGAGACATGAGGAGGACAGTTAACTAGAGTTATAGCCCCATACAGGCTGGGAGACATGAGGAGGACAGTTAACTAGAGTTATAGCCCCTACAGGCTGGGAGACATGAGGAGGACAGTTAACTAGAGTTATAGCCCCATACAGGCTGGGAGACATGAGGAGGACAGTTAACTAGAGTTATTATAGTCCCATACAGGCTGGGAGACATGAGGAGGACAGTTAACTAGAGTTATAGCCCCATACAGGCTGGGAGACATGAGGAGGACAGTTAACTAGAGTTATTATAGTCCCATACAGGCTGGGAGACATGAGGAGGACAGTTAACTAGAGTTATTATAGTCCCATACAGGCCTGGGAGACATGAGGAGGACAGTTAACTAGAGTTATTATAGTTCCATACAGGCTGGGAGACACGAGGAGGACAGTTAACTAGAGTTATTATAGTTCCATACAGGCTGGGAGACATGAGGAGGACAGTTAACTAGAGTTATTATAGTCCCATACAGGCTGGGAGACATGAGGAGGACAGTTAACTAGAGTTATAGCCCCATACAGGCTGGGAGACATGAGGAGGACAGTTAACTAGAGTTATAGTCCCATACAGGCTGGGAGACATGATGAGGACAGTTAACTAGAGTTATAGCCCCATACAGGCTGGGAGACATGAGGAGGACAGTTAAATAGAGTTATAGTCCCATACAGGCTGGGAGACATGAGGAGGACAGTTAACTAGAGTTATAGCCCCATACAGGCTGGGAGACATGAGGAGGACAGTTAACTAGAGTTATTATAGTCCCATACAGGCTGGGAGACATGAGGAGGACAGTTAACTAGAGTTATAGCCCCATACAGGCTGGGAGACATGAGGAGGACAGTTAACTAGAGTTATTATAGTTCCATACAGGCTGGGAGACATGAGGAGGACAGTTAACTAGAGTTATTATAGTCCCATACAGGCTGGGAGACATGAGGAGGACAGTTAACTAGAGTTATAGCCCCTACAGGCTGGGAGACATGAGGAGGACAGTTAACTAGAGTTATAGCCCCATACAGGCTGGGAGACATGAGGAGGACAGTTAACTAGAGTTATTATAGTCCCATACAGGCTGGGAGACATGAGGAGGACAGTTAACTAGAGTTATAGCCCCATACAGGCTGGGAGACATGAGGAGGACAGTTAACTAGAGTTATTATAGTCCCATACAGGCTGGGAGACATGAGGAGGACAGTTAACTAGAGTTATTATAGTCCCATACAGGCATGGGAGACATGAGGAGGACAGTTAACTAGAGTTATTATAGTTCCATACAGGCTGGGAGACACGAGGAGGACAGTTAACTAGAGTTATTATAGTTCCATACAGGCTGGGAGACATGAGGAGGACAGTTAACTAGAGTTATTATAGTCCCATACAGGCTGGGAGACATGAGGAGGACAGTTAACTAGAGTTATAGCCCCATACAGGCTGGGAGACATGAGGAGGACAGTTAACTAGAGTTATAGTCCCATACAGGCTGGGAGACATGATGAGGACAGTTAACTAGAGTTATAGCCCCATACAGGCTGGGAGACATGAGGAGGACAGTTAAATAGAGTTATAGTCCCATACAGGCTGGGAGACATGAGGAGGACAGTTAACTAGAGTTATAGCCCCATACAGGCTGGGAGACATGAGGAGGACAGTTAACTAGAGTTATTATAGTCCCATACAGGCTGGGAGACATGAGGAGGACAGTTAACTAGAGTTATAGCCCCATACAGGCTGGGAGACATGAGGAGGACAGTTAACTAGAGTTATTATAGTTCCATACAGGCTGGGAGACATGAGGAGGACAGTTAACTAGAGTTATTATAGTTCCATACAGGCTGGGAGACATGAGGAGGACAGTTAACTAGAGTTATAGTCCCATACAGGCTGGGAGACATGAGGAGGACAGTTAACTAGAGTTATTATAGTCCCACAAAGGCTGGGAGACATGAGGAGGACAGTTAACTAGAGTTATTATAGCCCCATACAGGCTGGGAGACATGAGGAGGACAGTTAACTAGAGTTATAGCCCCATACATGCTGGGAGACATGAGGAGGACAGTTAACTAGAGTTATAGCCCCATACAGGCTGGGAGACATGAGGAGGACAGTTAACTAGAGTTATTATAGTCCCATACAGGCTGGGAGACATGAGGAGGACAGTTAACTAGAGTTATTATAGCCCCATACAGGCTGGGAGACATGAGGAGGACAGTTAACTAGAGTTATAGCCCCATACAGGCTGGGAGACATGAGGAGGACAGTTATCTAGAGTTATAGCCCCATACAGGCTGGGAGACATGAGGAGGACAGTTAACTAGAGTTATTATAGTCCCATACAGGCTGGGAGACATGAGGAGGACAGTTAACTAGAGTTATTATAGCCCCATACATGCTGGGAGACATGAGGAGGACAGTTAACTAGAGTTATTATAGTCCCATACAGGCTGGGAGACATGAGGAGGACAGTTAACTAGAGTTATAGCCCCATACAGGCTCGGAGACATGAGGAGGACAGTTAACTAGAGTTATAGTCCCATACAGGCTGGGAGACATGAGGAGGACAGTTAACTAGAGTTATAGCCCCATACAGGCTGGGAGACATGAGGAGGACAGTTAACTAGAGTTATTATAGTCCCATACAGGCTATGAGACATGAGGAGGACAGTTAACTAGAGTTATAGCCCCATACAGGCTGGGAGACATGAGGAGGACAGTTAACTAGAGTTATTATAGTTCCATACAGGCTGGGAGACATGAGGAGGACAGTTAACTAGAGTTATTATAGTTCCATACAGGCTGGGAGACATGAGGAGGACAGTTAACTAGAGTTATAGTCCCATACAGGCTGGGAGACATGAGGAGGACAGTTAACTAGAGTTATTATAGTCCCATAAAGGCTGGGAGACATGAGGAGGACAGTTAACTAGAGTTATTATAGCCCCATACAGGCTGGGAGACATGAGGAGGACAGTTAACTAGAGTTATAGCCCCATACATGCTGGGAGACATGAGGAGGACAGTTAACTAGAGTTATAGCCCCATACAGGCTGGGAGACATGAGGAGGACAGTTAACTAGAGTTATTATAGTCCCATACAGGCTGGGAGACATGAGGAGGACAGTTAACTAGAGTTATTATAGCCCCATACAGGCTGGGAGACATGAGGAGGACAGTTAACTAGAGTTATAGCCCCATACAGGCTGGGAGACATGAGGAGGACAGTTATCTAGAGTTATAGCCCCATACAGGCTGGGAGACATGAGGAGGACAGTTAACTAGAGTTATTATAGTCCCATACAGGCTGGGAGACATGAGGAGGACAGTTAACTAGAGTTATTATAGCCCCATACAGGCTGGGAGACATGAGGAGGACAGTTAACTAGAGTTATTATAGTCCCATACAGGCTGGGAGACATGAGGAGGACAGTTAACTAGAGTTATAGCCCCATACAGGCTCGGAGACATGAGGAGGACAGTTAACTAGAGTTATAGTCCCATACAGGCTGGGAGACATGAGTACAGTTAACTAGAGTTATTATAGTCCCATACAGGCTGGGAGACATGAGGAGGACAGTTAACTAGAGTTATAGTCCCATACAGGCTGGGAGACATGAGGAGGACAGTTAACTAGAGTTATAGTCCCATACAGGCTGGGAGACATGAGGAGGACAGTTAACTAGAGTTATAGTCCCATACAGGCTGGGAGACATGAGGAGGACAGTTAACTAGAGTTATAGTCCCATACAGGCTGGGAGACATGAGGAGGACAGTTAACTAGAGTTATTATAGTCCCATACAGGCTGGGAGACATGAGGAGGACAGTTAACTAGAGTTATTATAGTCCCATACAGGCTGGGAGACATGAGGACAGTTAACTAGAGTTATTATAGCCCCATACAGGCTGGGAGACATGAGGAGAACAGTTAACTAGAGTTATTATAGTCCCATACAGGCTGGGAGACATGAGGAGGACAGTTAACTAGAGTTATTATAGTCCCATACAGGCTGGGAGACATGAGGAGGACAGTTAACTAGAGTTATAGCCCCATACAGGCTGGGAGACATGAGGAGGACAGTTAACTAGAGTTATTATAGCCCCATACAGGCTGGTAGACATGAGGAGGACAGTTATCTAGAGTTATAGCCCCATACAGGCTGGGAGACATGAGGAGGACAGTTAACTAGAGTTATAGTCCCATACAGGCTGTGAGACATGAGGAGGACAGTTAACTAGAGTTATTATAGTCCCATACAGGCTGGGAGACATGAGGAGGACAGTTAACTTGTCTGTAGGTAACTCTACATCCTGCTGGGAGAAATGAGGGCAGTTAACTAGCTCCTACAAGGCCCTACAGCTCTATCCTACAGCTAGCTAACTCTATAACAGCCTGGGAGAAATGAGGGCAGTTAACTAGCTCCTACAAGGCCCTACAGCTCTATCCTACAGCTAGCTAACTCTATAACAGCCTGGGAGAAATGAGGGCAGTTAACTAGCTCCTACAAGGCCCTACAGCTCTATCCTACAGCTAGCTAACTCTATAACAGCCTGGGAGAAATGAGGGCAGTTAACTAGCTCTTACAAGGCCCTACAGCTCTATCCTACAGCTAGCTAACTCTATAACAGCCTGGGAGAAATGAGGGCAGTTAACTAGCTCCTACAAGGCCCTACAGCTCTATCCTACAGCTAGCTAACTCTATAACAGCCTGGACGAAATGAGGGCAGTTAAATAGCCTGTAGCTTGTACAGGGACAACAGTTAGTTCCTGAGGGCAGAACATCCACTTGTAGCTATTTTTAAAAGGAGGTTAACTCCTCTACAAAATATTCTATCTACCTTAGACAGAGATTAGAGGCCAGATGGAGTCATTATAAGAATCCCTATAAGAACTGTGTGGTATAATAAAAATACTATCTATCTATCACTGGTAATCTGTTATAAGAAACACCCAGTGAGATCACTCTGAGAACCTCGCCTGGGTGTTACTGTAAACTGCCTTCATCCCCTTCTACCAGCTTCTAAACTTCACTGAGAACCTCACCGGGCGGTTACTGTAAACCGCCTTCATCCCCTTCTACCAGCTTCTAAATGTCACTAAAGGTCACTAAAGTTCAATTTAATCCTGACACTGTACCCTTGAGTTGGCCCAGAGTGACTGTACAGAGAATTGACTTAATCACAGGACAGACAGACTGCACAGGACAGGAGTGAGGAAAAACTCCAGGTGAATGGGATCAGTAAAGAGATGCATGGCGGGAAACATTAGTTATTAATTGGTCTTTAATCTTGACTTTATCTTGAGTTATGTGACGTACAGAAACTTGACTTAGTCACACAGAACAAACAGTGTAGAGGAGAGAAAATCTCCTGATGAATACAGTGTTAACCATGTCGTTGGCTGCCCTTTAGATTCACTGAGAATTCTCCCCTCAACAGTTGTTGTTCTCATCACCTTGACGATCTGATCTGTCTCTACATGAAGTCACAGGTTTCATACCTGGGCGGTGGCACGCTATTCTGGCACCCTATTCTCTATACAGTGCACTACTTTTGACCAGGGCCTATAGGTAGTGCACTTTATAGGGAATAGGGTACCATTTAAGATGTATCTTTGCAATGTGGCAATGTTTTTATTAGTACCCTGCCATATTTATTAGTACCCTACCATCCAACTGTTTCTAGCATGCCTCAGATTCCCAAACACACCCAAGGCCTGGTTTATAGCTCTGGGAAGGCCCTTCGATTTCAGTTTACAGTAGATTAACTCAACATGTTCTTTACAGCCTGTTTTAAAACAATCTCATCATTGTAAGCAGCCTGTAGACCCACTCTCATAAAGACCTGGTTATCTGTACCGTTCCTCTGTGATCGTACTAGTGAAGCTACAGGATGGCTCCCAAATGGCACCCTATTCCCTATTTGGGCCCTAGTCAAAAGTAGTGCACTATATAGAGAATAGGGTGCCATTTGTGATATAACCAAATTGACTCCAGCTGAAAGGCAAAGCTCTGCAGTGTGCGTCTCCCTTTCTTTCTGCTTTCTTGGAACTACCAGCAGTGTTCCAAGCTCTGTTGGCAGCGTTTCTAGTCCAACCCAGTGAAAAGTTCAGGAAAAGTAGGAAATATAAGACAGAGCTAGCTTTCAGCACAGCGGTGCTCATGTCAGTCTACACTCTGTATTAAAGACACTGTAAATTATGACCAGTCTAAAATAATGCCTCCAGGTCTAAAATAGTCTGAGGATTTCTCTGCTTCCTCTGACTAATCTACTGTGCTTTAGCTTTTCAATGAGCTAAGCTGAGGCCCTTGGTTTTGGCTGGGCTGCCGTTGCACCGCCTCAGTGTTGGCTTTCATTAAAAGGCTACACGAACATGCTCGCACACACACACACACACACACACACACACACACACACACACACACACACACACACACACACACACACACACACACAAAGAGAAGAGAGAGTCCAGCTGGAGAGAGTTCTAGGAATCCTTCACAGGGTGAAGGAAGCAGGTGTCAGGCCTGTGAATGGCCAGCCTTGTCCCCCTGACTCCCCCTCAGTATCCCCCATCCCCTCCTGCCTTCCCTCAGCCTCCCCATGGGCCTCTCTCTTCCTAGTCACCTAAAAGAAACCAGAATCAGCTTTTCTCCCTCCCTTCCAAATAGAAACTCCCCTTGTAAAAACACACAGCATCACCACTATGCCAGTTAGCCCAGACATTCAGCACAGTGGAACTACTCTAAGATATCTCTCCTCTAACGCTGTGTAAAGAGAGGCTTGGTTCAGCCCACTGTGTCTTGAGTAATCACGGAATTCCACTGTAAACTCAAACTAAGGAGGAGTGAAGGGACAGCCCTGTCGTGTTCCACAAAAAAAACTCATTTTTAAAAGCCATTCAGAATAGGTGACAGGTGGCCATTTTGAAATGTCTCTGTAGCTGTCAGATACCTCCATAATCACATGCTCATCAGTTAACTGGACTCTGTTGAATGTTCTATATGTTATTTTCTTTCTTTCGTGCAACATATACCATGTACATTTAAACATTTACACAGTCTCTTGTTGGATACATTCATACCATCCTATCCGTCATGGTCAGTGCTTGTCTGACCATGTAGGGAATATCTGAAAACAGAAAATCCAGTGCGTTGTAACTGGTGTCCATTCGTTCATTCAGAACATGCAATATACCTCACTATCTCTATAACACTTTGCACAGTCAGTCAGACAATCAGTCAGTCAGGTAGTCGGTCAGTCAGCCAATTCAGTTATGATTGTAGATATTTCTTCTCTAGTCTAGTTCAGTGTCAGCAGCCAGTCAGGAAGCTGATCCTCTAATGCCCTTTCACACTATTCCAATACCCACAATTCCTTTTACTGACCACTTAAACATAAGATGGTCCAACCTGAACAATGTCTAGGTAATGGTCATATGTACCTCTACAATTTGAATTTGGTTCAAAGAGACAAAGTGAAGAGTGTAAGATAACAGTTGTTTAAAAATTTCCCCTTTTGAAACTGAAACCTCACTGAGGGTGTCCAGGATTGACTGAGAGATGCCAGGTGTGTTTTTGACCAGCGCTCTAGACTTTGATTATTATAGTGAGTATATTACTAGACATTTATTTGTTAGATTTCAATATTATTTTCTGGCTTTCTGTTATTTCCATGTTTTATTTGAACTACTACGGTGTTATTTTGTGTTTTGTACATTTTGTTATTATCACCTGTGTGTGTGTTCATATCATGTTTTTTAATTGATTTGCTACATTATTTAATTTTTCTCATGCTTGATTGATGCTAAGCATTACGAATAGAACGTCAGGACATTATTCATTTATCTCGTAATCTCAGAAAACTCTACATCTTTGTCTGTAACGCAAAGACATCGCAGGGAAATGATTCAGGAAGTTGTAATTTCAGAGCAAATTAAACCCAACTGTTGTGAATATATTTGTCATCGCGTTCTCTTTCAGAGTGACGCTTAACCATATAAACAACAACAGCTGTTTAAATGTTCATATATTATCTCATTCCAGCCTATTTTACTCTCATCACGTCCTATCCAAAACACAATGCATCATTCCGGAACTACTTATCAAAACATCACAACTGGCGTGACTTTCAGGATCTGCATTTTGGAGCTAGATAAGGTTAAGCTCATGTCATTACAATAAATGACGGTGACTACCAAGGAATGGGGAAAATATAAAATCCTTGAACAAAATGACTTCAGGTTTTTATCATGTTGTTGTTACAAGTTATGCTGTGTTTTTGACCCTGAACCCTGCTCTGGGTTATAAAACGATGCCATTAGGCTACACAAGAGCTGTGACTAATTATCATGGTTGAGATTTGATGGAATTGTGGTTAAATAAAACAGTGATCATTCCATAACAAACCTATAGCTATATTCAGCAGACAATTGATGGCGCAGCACGAACACAATTTGTATAACACTTTGTGTATGAGTAAATTTAAACGAGAGGCGGAACTCAAATATGAACTCGAGTTTTTAATCTTCTCTGAAAATGATTTACTTAGATTGACTTTAATCTCACTGCAAAAGGGACAGATGCAGTAGAATGTATTCTCTTATGTTCAGAATGTTGTATCTATAGTTTAATGTTGGATTTTTGACATGGTCTGTGTTGCATCTAGGACATGCCAAACAGCCATCAACTGTAGCAGAACGGTGACAGGTGAACGCCTATTCCAAAGGATAATGATATTTCATTTTATGCCATGTATGTACACTGCTTACTTCACCTAAAACCAATGTATCTGGCCTAACCTCATTTAATGGATTGTATTTATTTTGAACTTTGTACTATATTCTTGACTGTGATTCATTTGACAATTCAAGTAATAGATTCATTATCAATTCATGTTCTTTTTCTTAGTTTGCTTATTACTTTGTATTTCTTTATACTATTTAGTTTATGCTCTAGTCTAGTAGAGTTGCTCTCAGAAAACAAGGCAAAAAAATGGTCATATTCAAGACTCCCCTTGAGGAGATTTTCAGTCAGTCACCGGTATACATTGTCAGGGATACAAAACGTTCTCATCGACCGTCTTTAATAATATCAGTCACTGATAGTGGATAATCACTTTATTAAATGATGTCAGACAAAGTGCCATCGTGGTGCAGTACCATATGCATGTATTGCTCGTGCTCCCGGGGCGGCAGGTAGCCTAGTGGTTAGAGAGCGTTGGACTATTAACCGAAAGGTTGCAAGATAGAATCCCCCGAGCTGACGACGTAAAAATCTGTCGTGCTGCCCCCTGAACAAGGCAGTTAACCCACCGTTCCTAGGCTGTCATTGAAAATAAGAATTTCTACCTTAACTGACTTTTGCCTAGTTAAATAAAAATAAATTGGGAAGAGCGATGTACCATTTATACTTATACTGTTCCCCTTTATCAGCTGACATCGTCATAGTAACTGAGAACACATCCTGCCTAAAGCCAGATCTGATAGTCACCAAAGTGGTCAGGTACAGATGAATGTTCATAACTACATGATTCCTCTTTAGACACGTCCCTAGTAAAGACAGCATTTCATTGCTGTTACTACTAGTTCTAGCCTGCTTCTCAGCAGAGGGAGAGCTGTTTGAGGCCACACTCTCTCTCTCTCCCTGTGTGTGTGTGGTAGCTAGATGGAAAGACATGGGATATTTTCTCTACAAGACTCCAGTAGTCTGACAAGGTATATATCATAAGTGGGTACAGAACATTCTGCTCTTGCAGAAGAAACACATCCTTCATCAGTCTCAGGCTACCAATATTGTACCTTTTTTGCTTTTAGCACCATTAAGCTTTGAAATTACCCACAAGAGAACAAGCAGTCTGGGAAGAGGTCTCTACCTCCATATCTCTTAATGAGGACCTGCTCACAAGAGAACAAGCGGTCTGGGAAGAGGTCTCTACCTCCATATCTCTTAATGAGGACCTGCTCACAAGAGAACAAGAGGCCTGGGAAGAGGTCTCTACCTCCATATCTCTTAATGAGGACCTGCTCACAAGAGAACAAGAGGCCTGGGAAGAGGTCTCTACCGCCATATCTCTTAATGAGGACCTGCTCACAAGAGAACAAGAGGTCTGGGAAGAGGTCTCTACCGCCATATCTCTTAATGAGGACCTGCGTTGCTTTTATAACCACAGCGGGAGGGTTGTCCTGCGTCTTTGTGAGGATTTGGTTTCCTGTGGTTACCATGGCAGCAAGACGCTCTGTTACCTCATGCTCCGTTATGATGTCAGCAGGTGACTGTGGTGCAAAATGACACCCTAGTTTCTCTAGTCCACTGCTCTGTTCCAAAGTAGTGCACTTTAAAATGAAGTAGGGTGCCATTTCAGATATATACAATACACTGAACTGTGTTCATAATGTCCAACACAGTAGACTGTGTTCATAATGTCCAATACAGTAGACTGTGTTCATAATGTCCAGTACAGTAGACTGTATTCATAATGTCCAGTACAGTAGACTGTGTTCATAATGTCCAATACAGTAGACTGTGTTCATAATGTCCAATACAGTAGACTGTGTTCATAATGTCCAGTACAGTAGACTGTGTTCATAATGTCCAATACAGTAGACTGTGTTCATAATGTCCAGTACAGTAAACTGTGTTCATATCTGTCAACGAGGGCCTCTGAAGTCCATACGAACGGTCACATGATAATTCCTCTAAGCTCTATTGGAGGAAACCTGTAGGAATGTTGCAGTCCTCCACCTTGTTACTTTGGTTGTCTTGATCCTTGTTTGATCACACAAAATATAGAATCACTGCTGCCAGCAGAAATATGTGGCTGGAAGTTTCCATTCGGGCAGAAATATGTGGCTGGAAGTTTCCATTCGGGCAGAAATATGTCTCCTACTGTACTGTTAAGTGTGGTCTCTGAGACCAAGTAGTCTACGGGCTAAGCTAACATTCTGTAGCTCTAGTATCAATATGGGGAATACACAGTATATCTGAGGTGACCCCCCCCCCCCCCCCCTCTTTAGAGTGGTAGAATGATTTCCAATCAGGGTTGAATCACTGAAGAAATGATTAATTGATCACCTTGTGTGTCTCTGTGCTGCCCTGTAAACATACCAACAGAACCTGCCTTCTAAATGGGGGCACGTGGTGTTTAAGCTCATCGTTAGTTTGCTGTAAGAGTAGTGTTATGATAACGCTGTCTGTGTTTGCCTGAAGTCAATCACACCGATGGCTTTACCTGTACCAGCTTTGGAAAAAAATGAACCCTCTTTAGAGTCTAAATGATGTCTTCTATAATATTGACGAATATTTGTCCCAGTATGTATATATATATTTTTTTCACGATCGACCACAGCTATGCTGCCATGGGAACCATAATGTGTATACATCTCAATGAAACTCAGTCACTATGTTGAGGTATCCCAGCTGTACAGTTCCCTGCAAACATGAATGTACAGAATGCCAGAAATGTACAGTCATTCCTGTGCTGGTCTGATGTGTCTCTCTGCTCCGTCTACCTTTTTTTATGAGGTTATTTTTTACTTCCTAGATGATATTTTGTGATGACTATGTCCTATGCAAATATGAAAAAATTAACAGGATTATACAATATAATGTTATGTTGTCTTAACTTGTATGCATGGATTTGTGAAGTTTACATTTGGTAAATTAAATTCATAAATTAGCATTTTTATGTTTTACGTGTCTTTTTTGGACAGTAGCTTAAATTGATAAATAAGCATTTTAATGTTGGCAGTGTCTTTTTCTGGATGACAGTTTAATTTGTACAGTAATTCATAGCCACATACAGCTCCCACTATATGCCGTTCACGCCGGTTTCGTCACCCTGACAACAGACAACTATGGATGCGTCCCAATTGGCGCCCCAATCCTTACTACGGGCCCTGTAGTAGTGCTGAATGTTGGGAATAGGGTGCCATTTGGGACGAATTAATAGTTATCTGTGCGGTATCCTGGCTGACAGTCATGATAGGACATACCTGGGCTCTTCTTACAGTATATCACTAGGTCACATGATAGGACATACCTGGGCTCTTCTTACAGTATATCACTAGGTCACATGATAGGACATACCTGGGCTCTTCTTACAGTATATCACTAGGTCACATGATAGGACATACCTGGGCCCTTCTTACAGTATATCACTAGGTCACATGATAGGACCCAGCATACCTGGGCCCTTCTTGCAGTACATCACTAGGTCACATGATAGGACATACCTGGGCCCTTCTTACAGTATATCACTAGGTCACATGATAGGACATACCTGGGCTCTTCTTACAGTATATCACTAGGTCACATGATAGGACATACCTGGGCCCTTCTTACAGTATATCACTAGGTCACATGATAGGACATACCTGGGCCCTTCTTACAGTATATCACTAGGTCACATGATAGGACATACCTGGGCTCTTCTTACAGTATATCACTAGGTCACATGATAGGACATACCTGGGCCCTTCTTACAGTATATCACATGATAGTCTCCTGCCTGTATGACACCACCAGGAACAACTGGGCCCTGGTTACTGGCTACAACTAGAGCCTGGAGTTTCTCCCGGGGAAGAAAAGTCTAGCGGTAGTTCTGACTATGAAGTTGATCCTCCATGCCACATTGGCAGTTCATCTTCATGTCTAGTTACTGGCATAGAGTGGGAATATATTATATCTGAATGGTACTGGGGCAAGGCAACCTGCCAATGTCACTCTGAAAGAAGTCTGTGTCCTCCTCCGTCAAAACCGGGAAATCTTTCTGCTATCACAGCAAAGTGGTCAGATTTAATTAACGGAGCATTGGGTTGCAGGGAGAGGTGGCGGTGACGGAAGAGAGCTGGCAGGGACGGAAGAGAGCTGGCAGGGACGGAAGAAAGCTGGCAGGGACGGAAGAGAGCTGGCAGGGACGGAAGAGAGCTGGCAGGGACGGAAGAGAGGTGGCAGGGACGGAAGAGAGCTGGCAGGGACGGAAGAGAGGTGGCGGTGACAGAAGAGAGCTGGCAGGGACGGAAGAGAGGTGGCAGGGACGGAAGAGAGGTGGCGGTGACGGAAGAGAGGTGGCAGGGACAGAAGAGAGGTGGCAGGGACGGAAGAGAGCTGGCAGGGACGGAAGAGAGGTGGCATGGACGGAAGAGAGCTGGCACGGACAGAAGAGAGGTGGCAGGGACGGAAGAGAGCTGGCAGGGACGGAAGAGAGGTGGCAGGGACGGAAGAGAGCTGGCAGGGACAGAAAAGAGGTGGAGGTGACGGAAGAGAGCTGGCGGTGACGGAAGAGAGGTGGTGGTGACGGAAGAGAGCTGGCAGGGACGGAAGAGAGCTGGCAGGGACGGAAGAGAGGTGGCAGGGACGGAAGGAGGGTGTTGAAATCATTACGTTAATACACTCTATAATACTCAGGTAATAATGCTCACCTCTACGCTCGTGGCGTTAGACTGCATGGTTGGTCATGGATGCATTGACTGTACTGTTAGACTGGATGGTTGGTCATGGATGTATTGACAGTACTGTTAGACTGGATGGTTGGTCATGGATGTATTGACTGTAGTGTTAGACTGGATGGTTGGTCATGGATGTATTGACTGTAGTGTTAGACTGGATGGTTGGTCATGGATGTATTGACAGTACTGTTAGACTGGATGGTTGGTCATGGATGTATTGACTGTAGTGTTAGACTGGATGGTGGGTCATGGATGTATTGACTGTAGTGTTAGACTGGATGGTTGGTCATGGATGTATTGACAGTACTGTTAGACTGGATGGTTGGTCATGGATGTATTGACAGTAGTTTTAGACTGGATGGTTGGTCATGGATGTATTGACTGTAGTGTTAGACTGGATGGTTGGTCATGGATGTATTGACAGTACTGTTAGACTGGATGGTTGGTCATGGATGTATTGACTGTAGTGTTAGACTGGATGGTTGGTCATGGATGTATTGACTGTAGTGTTAGACTGGATGGTTGGTCATGGATGTATTGACAGTACTGTTAGACTGGATGGTTGGTCATGGATGTATTGACAGTAGTTTTAGACTGGATGGTTGGTCATGGATGTATTGACTGTAGTGTTAGACTGGATGGTTGGTCATGGATGTATTGACAGTACTGTTAGACTGGATGGTTGGTCATGGATGTATTGACAGTAGTGTTAGATTGGATGGTTGGTCATGGATGTATTGACTGTAGTGTTAGACTGCATGGTTGGTCATGGATGTATTGACAGTACTGTTAGACTGCATGGTTGGTCATGGATGTATTGACTGTAGTGTTAGACTGGATGGTTGGTCACGGATGTATTGACAGTACTGTTAGACTGGATGGTTGGTCATGGATGTATTGACTGTAGTGTTAGACTGCATGGTTGGTCATGGATGTATTGACAGTACTGTTAGACTGCATGGTTGGTCATGGATGTATTGACTGTAGTGTTAGACTGGATGGTTGGTAATGGATGTATTGACAGTACTGTTAGACTGGATGGTTGGTAATGGATGTATTGACAGTAGTGTTAGACTGGATGGTTGGCAATGGATGTATTGACAGTATTGTTAGATTGGATGGTTGGTCATGGATGTACTGACTGTAGTGTTATAACTGAAAGTATTGACACACTCCCACAGTGTGCTGACTGGCTAGAGAACTGAGAGTATTGACACACTCCCACAGTGTGCTGACTGGCTGGAGAACTGAGAGTATTGACACACTCCCACAGTGTGCTGACTGGCAGAGAGCTGAGTGTACTGGGAACAGAAGCTGGTACACAGGAGATCAATCTCACTGTGTCTGCATCCCAAATGGCACCCAATTCCCTTTATAGTGCACTACTTCTGACCATGGGACCTGGTAAAAAGTAGTGCACTATAAAGGGAGTAGGGTGCCATTTGGGAAACAAACCCCTGAAGTACAAATGTCTCTTATTTCAACAGAGACACGGCGATATAAAAATACTAATCTTCTAATTCCATTTTCTATATGTACTTTCCAATTCCCTGTCACGGCAAGGTTACCCTAATCACCCCTCTATCTCTTTCTAGGAACCGATAAGGGATTGTTGGTAAAAAGCCTGTGTTGCAATCAGGGTTTCGTTAGATTAATATTTACTATAGCGTACAAGTGAGGGCAATGCATTTCTATTCAGGTCACACTGATAGTGGTATCCATGCCAAGGTCTCTGTGAGAGAGGGGCCAGAGAGGATTGGAGGACTGGGCACATTCTCACCAGTGTTCACATGAGGGCACATAACTCATGAGGGCACATAACTCATGAGGGCACATAACAACTCATGAGGGCACATAACAACTCATAAGGGCACATAACAACTCATGAGGGCACATAACAACTCATGAGGGCACATAACAACTCATAAGGGCACATAACAACTCATAAGGGCACATAACAACTCATAAAGGACACATAACAACTCATAAAGGGCACATAACAACTTATAAAGGACACATAACAACGCATAGGGCACATAACAACTCATTGTCACGTCCTGGCCAGTATAAGGGTTAATTGTTATTGTAGTTTGGTCAGTACGTGGCAGAGGGTATTTGTTTTATGTGGTTCAGGGTGGTGTTTTCTAGAAGGGCATTTGATTTAAGTATTCCGGGGTTTGTTGGGCACTGTTTGAGATTCATGTATTCTATGTTTAGTCTAGGTAGTCTGTTTCTATGTAGAGTTAATTGGGGTGGACTTCCAATTGAAGGCAGCTGTGTGGTGTTGCCTTTGATTGGAAGTCCTATATTAGTTGGGTGTGTTTGTCTGTGTGTTTGTGGGAGATTGTTCCGTGTATAGCGTCAAGCCTTACAGGACTGTTTATTGTCGGTGTGTTTCTTTTTGTATTCGTGTTTATTTGGGGTTTGCCTTCTTTCCTCATAATAAAGAAGATGAGTATACACATACCTGCTGCGTTTTGGTCCTCCATTACCCACGACAACCGTGACACTCATAGGGAAAATGGTTCCATTTGGGACACAGCCAAGACGTCAAAAGAATACATGAGGACGCATAAGAAGTCATAAGGATAACTAATAACAACCAGACATTGACACATTGGACTCGTTACGTTTCTCCCTGCGTCATTTCACCTGAAAATGGACGTTTCACTTCCCTTTATTTCATCCCTCACTTTTTAACCACTTCTGCTTTTATTCTCTCACTATTTAGGGTAATTCCTGCCGTCTGGTTTGCTTAATATAATACATTTGAAATGATTTATACTTTTATTATTACTGTCAATACTTAATATTTAAAACCAAATACTTTAAAACTTTTACTCAAATAGTATTTTACCAGGTTACTTCCACTTTTACTTTAATCATTTTCTATAAAGGTATCTTTACTTTTACTCAAGTATGACAACGAGGTACTTTTTCCACCACTGAGTAGTCCACTATGGAGGGATGGTTCAGTGCATAAGACTCCTAATCATGGCCAGTTGTGATACAGCCTGGAATCAAACCAGGGTCTGTAGTGACGCCTCTAGCACTGAGATGCAGTGCCTTAGACCACTGCGCCACTCTGGCGCCACTCAGTAGTAGTGCTAACTACTTAGCTAGCTAGTGTTAGTGTGCAGTGGAGAATGAAGAGTTTCTCTTTAAAAACACCTCCAGGCAGTGGTAGTGATAACTACTTAGTTAGCTAGTGTTAGTGTGCAGTGGAGCATGAAGCCCATTGTTGAGGAAGGTTCCTGTTACAGTCCTGTGTTATTGTACTGATCAGAGGTTAGAGAACGAGTTCACATGGGTTTAAACCACAGTCAGGGCCACGTGAGGCAACAGGTCAGAGAGCTGGGTCAGCGTCTGAAATGACACCTTATTCCCACAGGGCTTTGGTCAAAAGTAGTGCACTAAATAGGGAATAGGGTGCCATAGGGCTCTGGTCAAAAGTAGTGCACTAAATAGGGAATAGGGTGCCATTGGGGACACAGATGGATCTATGAGCTTGGTGGAATAAAGCGTCATGGTAAAGACTGGGACTTCCTGTCTGGGTAACCCTTTAGGACAAATGGTCACGAGAATGGAGGAATGGAGCAGTATGGGCACTTCCTGTCTGGGTAACCCTTTAGGAGAAATGGACATGAGAATTCAGCAATGGGGCAGTATGGGGACTTCCTGTCTGGGTAACCCCCTGCTCCATTCCTCCATATTAATGCCCATGATTTTTGAATGAGATGCTCGACGAACACGTGTCCACATACTTTTGTCCATGTAGTGGGAGATCGACTAATCCTTGCTTAGTAAATATTGTTTTACATGGAGTTTTACAGCCTCTGGGCCATCCTAGGTTCCCCTGCTACTTTGAAAAGAGAAGCAGAACTCCTGGAACTGATGTCGGCTCAGTGGGAGAGCTTGGCTAGAGTTAGCTGGACCTGAGGGACAGAGAGGTACTAGGGTGGTACTAAGGTGGTACTAGGGTGGTACTAGGGCGGTACTAAGGTGGTACTAGGGTGGTACTAGGGTGGTACAGGTGTGAGGTGGTACTAGGGTGGTACTAAGGTGGTACTAGGGCGGTACTGTGGTGAGGTGGTACTAGGGCGGTACTGTGGTGAGGTGATACTAGGGTGGTACTAGGGTGGTACTAAGGTGGTACTAGGGTGGTACTGGGGTGAGGTGGTACTAGGGTGGTACTAAGGTGGTACTAGGGTGGTACAAGTGTGAGGTGGTACTAGGGTGGTACTAAGGTGGTACTAGGGTGGTACAGGTGTGAGGTGGTACTAGGGTGGTACTAGGGTGGTACTGGGGTGAGGTGGTACTAGGGTGGTACTAAGGTGGTACTGGGGTGAGGTGATACTAGGGTGGTACTAAGGTGGTACTAGGGTGGTACTGGGGTGAGGTGGTACTAGGGTGGTACTAGGGTGGTACAGGTGTGAGGTGGTACTAAGAGTTAGCTGGACCTGAGGGACAAAGAGGTACTAGGGTGGTACTAAGGTGGTACTAGGGTGGTACTAGGGTGGTACTAAGGTGGTACTAGGGTGGTACTAAGGTGGTACTAGGGTGGTACTAAGGTGGTACTAGGGTGGTACAGGTGTGAGGTGGTACTAGGGTGGTACTAAGGTGGTACTAGGGTGGTACAGGTGTGAGGTGGTACTAAGGTGGTACTAGTGTGGGGTGGTACTAAGGTGAGGTGGTACTAGGGTGGTACAGGTGTGAGGTGGTACTAGGGTGGTACTGTGGTGAGGTGGTACTAGGGTGGTACTAAGGTGGTACTAGGGTGGTACTGGGGTGAGGTGGTACTAGGGTGGTACTAGGGTGGTAGTGTTGGGTGAGGTGGTACTAGGGTGGTACTAAGGTGGTACTAGGGGGGTACTGTGGTGAGGTGGTACTAGGGCGGTACTGTGGTGAGGTGATACTAGGGTGGTACTAAGGTGGTACTAGGGTGGTACTGGGGTGAGGTGGTACTAGGGTGGTACTAGGGTGGTACTAGGGTGGTACTGGGGTGAGGTGGTACTAGGGTGGTAGTAAGGTGGTACTAGGCTGGTACAGGTGTGAGGTGGTACTAGGGTGGTACTAAGGTGGTACTAGGGTGGTACTAGGGTGAGGTGGTACTAGGGTGGTACTAAGGTGGTACTAGGGTGGTACTAAGGTGGTACTAGGGTGGTACTAAGGTGGTACTGGGGTGAGGTGGTACTAGGGTGGTACTAGGGTGGTACTAGGGTGAGGTGGTACTAGGGTGGTACTAGGGTGGTACTGGGGTGGTACTACGGTGGTACTGGGGTGGTACTACGGTGGGGTGGGCCCAAGGGAGAGAGAGGTACTGGGGTTGTACTACAGTAAAGTTGATAAATTCCAGTAACATTCCCAAAATTCCCAGAAGTCCTGGTAGGAATATTCCTGGAATCAGGAGGGAATATGCAGGAAAACCAGTAATCCCCCAACCAGAATTTCAGTAAAACCTGGTAATGGTGGGAAAGACATTTGCTGGAATTGTGCTGCCCTAGTTGGTACTGGTGATATTCTCCCACACAGAAACATTTTACAGTATTCAAACATTTCTCAAAAGTGAAAAACAACAAACAAGAGACAGAAACGTGAGACAGGTATAAATGATTGTTATAATAATTGTTTAAGATATGAACACATCCCACTGCACGGGCTATATGAACCACACACTACCTCTCACAAGGTAAGACAAAAACTAACTCTGCACGTCACCTCATCCACTCAGTGGTAGGTATTGGTGCTGCACGTCACCTCATCCACTCAGTGGTAGGTATTGGTGCTGCGCGTCACCTCATCCACTCAGTGGTAGGTATTGGTGCTGCACGGCACCTCATCCACTCAGTGGTAGGTATTGGTGCTGCACGTCACCTCATCCACTCAGTGGTAGGTATTGGTGCTGCGCGTCACCTCATCCACTCAGTGGTAGGTATTGGTGCTGCACGTCACCTCATCCACTCAGTGGTAGGTATTGGTGCTGCGCGTCACCTCATCCACTCAGTGGTAGGTATTGGTGCTGCACGTCACCTCATCCACTCAGTGGTAGGTATTGGTAATGCACATCACCTCATCCACTCACTGGTAGGTATTGGTAATGCACGTCACCTCATCCACTCACTGGTAGGTATTGGTAATGCACATGACCTCATCCACTCACTGGTAGGTATTGGTAATGCACGTCACCTCATCCACTCAGTGGTAGGTATTGGTGCTGCACGTCACCTCATCCACTCACTGGTAGGTATTGGTAACGCACATCACTTCATCCACTCACTGGTACAGTAGGTTAAGCTTTGTTTCTTGTCATTTTAAATATCACAACAGTGCTTTCTTTGAATAAAGGTTTGGATAGTCCAATTTTCAAAGGTCTCTATCGTTGTTATTGCAATTTAAGGGTAAACTAAGACACTAAAAAAGTAACATTTGGCTTCATTGACATGTACCCCATATAGACATTGTACTGAAACACAGCTGATTGATTGAAACAATAGGTGGTCGTCTATACCAGTGGTTCCCAAACTGTCGTCCCGTCCCGTCGTCCCCCCCCCCCCCCCCCCCCCCGCGGTCGGCAGCGAGGGTTCGGCCCCCTCAATTTAAAAAAAATATATATATATATTTTTAAAGGAATTCAGTCCAGCTTTAAACTTAGTCGTGAAAGTTCTAATAGTAGAATGTACAAGGTGACATTTCTAAACTGGGTATTACATCATCAGTTCCTCTTGTCATGTTAGTCATTGTACACATTAGAGAGATATTTATAACTAGTCAGGAATGGCCAGATGAATCAGCCCATGTCACTCTTTTTATTCCCTTTTTTTAGCCCATAGATATTGTTGTAGTTTTTGAGCCACTCAAATATCACATGAATACACATTAGACATGATAAAATGTATAGAATTGCAAGAAAATGGGCATTAAACGGCAACATTTTCCTTGCACCCCCATGACAAAATGTGTAGAATTGCAGGAAATAAGCTTTAAACCTGCTAAATTCTCTCCACCAACAAGCGGGGTTTCAACAGTTTGTGTCATGAACAGTGCTGGTGACCATAGAAATAAACATGGCGCTGGGGGGGACGGTGGCGTGGGACGGGACGGGATGGGGGGGTACGGGATGTTACCCAACGCTGGAAGGGGGGCTCCGAGTAAAAACGTTTGGGAACCCCTGATCTATACCAACAACAGAACACAAGGACAATTTATTATTATTGCAAATCAAAGACGTGAAAGTCGATGCCAAACCATTGTTGACAACCCCTAAACCCCCGAATAGGTCAGCTGAGGTATTTCAGATTAGACACACACACACACACCCACACACACACACCTTGCCATCTTGCTATAGACAGATCTATAAGTTCAGGCCCCGGCTCTGCATATACATACAATATGACCATTATGTACAGTGAGGGAAAAAAGTATTTGATCCCCTGCTGATTTTGTACGTTTGCCCACTGACAAAGAAATGATCAGTCTATCATTTTAATGGTAGGTTTCCCCCACTGTAGAGATGAAGAAACTGTACCAGTTATGTGAGTTAGTTGATATGCTATCACTTACTGTTCACACTGTTTATTCCATAGGACTCTGAATGGATGGCTTCTAACCGTTACTGTTCACACTGTTTATTCCATAGGACTCTGAATGGATGGGTTCTAACCGTTACTGTTCACACTGTTTATTCCATAGGACTCTGAATGGATGGGTTCTAACCGTTACTGTTCACACTGTTTATTCCATAGGACTCTGAATGGATGGGTTGTGTTTGGGTGACAAGACACCAGGCCCCATGTTCATTAAGCCTCCCAGAGTAGGAGTGCTGTTCTAGGATCAACTTTGTTAAGACTATAATGAATGGACTGGGGGGGGACCTGATCCTAGATGAGTACTCTTCCTCTGGGACGCTTTATGAATACAGGGCCCTGAATCTCAACAGTATGTCTTTAAACCCAAAACTATAGGACAACATAACGCCATGGCAGGGACAGACAAATAACCACTGTGGAAGTACAACATAGTATTAATGAATATATGGTGTGCTTTTACATATGAATTTTAAAAAAACTACATATTTGTTATCACTGTCATCACGTGCTGTGACTTCTGATGACTCGTGATTAACCAGAAACTAGAAATATCCCCTTCACATTTAAAACGTTTGTTTAACTACGTGTTACAGTTTGTCAGTAATATGCAGCCCAGTGGACCAACCATGAAGGGTGTGACATGCCCGTAGTCTCATAAATGTGGTAATCTTGAAGGATGTTGCTATATCTAAGATCTATCAACCCGTTTAAAACCAACAGCCCTTCAATGTCATGATTGATTGAAACAATCGTGACAATACTATAGGTCATTTTCCCCTTGATATGATGTAGAACCAGGAACACCTCGACCAACCGACCCTTCACTTTCAGTCCCTCCCCCACCCCCAATGTCCGTGCACTTAAAGTAACTTACCAAAGTGACAAACGGTGTCCATAAGAAAAAAAGCGCAAAATATTGCTTCATGGCATTTTGTGAAAATTATATCAAAAATATTTTCTATATAACACTTTTATAGCCTTGGCTTGTAAATTCCCCATCATCACATTCTCTATACACAAAAACACACAAACTGACTTTTTTCCTTTTTTTTTTTTTTTTACACAATATACTAATCTTATTTTTGTTCCTCATTTTTGCTATCTACTGTACATTGGTATCTAATGTGCAAATTAATAATTTAAGTTGTGTAAAACTCTCAAATGAATACAAAATCATATTTGTACATTTAAATGGTGAGAGTCCATGAACCAGACACATAAAAAAGGATCCCAAACGTCATTATATTCAGGAGTGTTTGAAGAGCGTTCTCTCTATATATATTTAACATCTTTGGCCAGGAGATTTCATGTTATTTTGTCGTTGTAATGAACGTTAAGACATTCAAATGTGGACAACCTAATGGTAGCAACACCACAGAGCACCTGTAAAATAACAATCAAGATAATCAACTGCTGATGAAAACACATTCAGTTTATCTAAGACCTGTAGAATGTAGAGGAAAACATCAACCAATTCGATTTTGTTGTTGTTTCGTTTAAACCCTGTAATCAATGTGAGTGCATAGTGAAAACTTAACTTACAAAGTACATTTTCACCACACAAAACGGATATTTTCCTTAGTGTGGGTTTGTTTGCATTTGACTGAATATCCTGCCTATTGTTGTCTATTGTCTTTCAGCTGCACCAGAGGATTTGAACTCTCTACTGAAGCCAACATGAGTGCATAGACAACAGAAAGGGTTCACAGTGAGTTGCCATTAGGACAATTATTGATTTTTAAAAAAACGTTGAAGTAACTAACGTATTGCTTTGAGAAGTTTGTTTTGAAAGTTGGTTGAAGGTTTTAAGATCAAGTCCAGTTTTAGTTTGATGTTAGATTTAAGTTTACGTTTTGAACCACTGCACAACAAAATGTAAATGCTATTTTATGTGTACTGTATGTGCCTGAAATTATATCTTAGTTTGCCATTCAAGTTGAGGGCAAAAAACACAGACATTTCCCCATAAACTAACTAAAAGTTGAAGTTGAACCAAATTATTTAAAAAACGAACAAAGTTATAAATTCCTGCTGGCCAAAGATGTTAAGTGGACAGAGATCTACCCTGCTTGTCATCAAGTAGTTGTGTCCTTTACAGTAGCCTACTGTACTGTACACTGAGACAGAAGAAGTGACAGGAATCAAAGGTTTTAAACAGAGCAGGCGATCACCTGGCTCTGAGCATGTCTGTCTGTCTGTCTGTCTTGATGTCCCAACGTCCACAGACAGTCTATTGAGTAGACCTGTTCTATCTCCTTCTCTATGGACACAGTTCTGTTGTCTTCTGTTGTGTTGCGTTGTCAGCAGCAGGGTTTGCAGTACCTGTAGTGTGATAGATAGTACACCAGGCTAAAGTAGCAGCACCTCTGGCTGGCGCGGTGCCAGGGGCTATCCAGGCCTACTGAGGGCCTTGGCCTCTCTCTCCCTGTGTTTCAGGTCCTCCTTGAAACAGTAGGAACAGTAGTTATCTGTCTCTGGTCGCCCGTAGAAGGAGCACTTCTCCCTCTTGCACCTCCTCTGCTGCAGGCAGTACACCAGGCAACCCCCCCCAGCGCTACCGATCTGACCTTTGACCTTGTCGGACCCTGACCCCGTCCTGGTGATGCTACTGCTCCCCCAGGTCTGAGGCGAGTCGGCGTCGGCGAACTCCAGACAGTCCTGTATGTGGCTTGCGTTGAAGCCGTTGGTATAGGTGTGGGACTTGTGCTCCCCAGGCATGTTGTAGGGCTCCGTGGTGCCTGGGACCCCCGGGTGGGCGTGGTTGACCCCGGTGCCCAAACAGACCCCAGACAGGCGGGCTGGAGAGTAGCTCTGGGAGGACAGAGAGCGGTTCTGCTGGGGGTAAGTGGCACAGGTCTTCAGGGTGCCCACCAGAGGAGGCTTGTAGCTGGGCTGGGAGTCGTCCGGCTGGAAGCTGGGGGCCTGGAGGGCCTGGAGGTTGACGTCTCTCAGGTGGATGATACTGGATCTCTGGATGGGAGGGGTATGGCTGTAGTGGGCTGACAATGGGACTGTAGTTGGGACGGGGCCGGGGACAGGGGGGACGGACCCCGGTCTCCTGGTTGCACCGTTGCTGGGGGAGGAGTGGGGCGAGGGGCTGTGGCGGCCCTGCATCTTCAGGGCGATCTGTGGGGGGATGTGAGGGGTATGGCTTTGGTGGTGTCTGGCTGGGGAAGAGATGAAGTCCTGGGGAAGGGGAGTAGGAGGAGGCGGGCAGGAGGGAGGCGGAGGAGGGGTGCGGGTGTCTCGCTCCCTCTCCCTCTCTCTCTCCCTTTCTCTCTCTCTCTCCCTCTCCTTTTCTCTCTCTCTTTCCTTCTCCCTCTCTCTCTCCCGGTGAGGGGCGCTCTCCTGCTCTGGTTTCTTCAGGGCGTTGGAGGACCCGTTGGTCGTAGTAGTCGTGGTTGTAGAGTTTGCTGCAGGTTTCTTCTCTCCTTCCTTCCTCCTAGTCTCCTGCTCGGCAGAGAAGCGCTCCTGAGCGGAGGTCAGGTAGAAGGAGATCATCTCCTCGTGGAACTGGTGGCGGTGGGAGGTGAGGAGAAGGCCAGCGAAGATGAACTTCCTCTCGCCCTGCATGGCGGCTCTCAGTATGTTGAGGCTCAGCTTGACGTCTGTGCTGTACTTCCAGTGCTCCGACAGGGCCTTATCCCCCACCAGCCTGGCCAGGAGACCCCCCCTGTCCCTGTCCCGTTCCCCGGGAGGAGAGGGCATGCCTGGGGGACGCTCGGTGGGAGACGGGCTGGTGGTCTTGTCCGAGCAGAATGACGTACTCGCAGACTGGCCTTCCTTCTCTCCTCCTCCTCCATCCTTCCGTGCTTTCCCCTCCTTTTTCTCCTTCTTCTTTTCGACATTATTCTCTGTCCCTCCTCCGTTGCCGCCCCCCCCTCCTCCGTTGCCCCCCACTCCTCCGTTGTTCCGGCCGTTGCCTCCAGAGTTGGAGCGGTTGATCTTTCCGTGGACCAGCCCTCCCAGACCTCCCATGTTCTTCTTCAGCTTGATACCCAGAGTTTTGCTGAAGCTGCCTAGCTTGTTGGCCACAGAGTCCGTCCTGGTCTTGTCCTTGTCTTTACGCTGTTGCTGCCTCTCTGTCTTCTCCTTGGGATCCTTGTCCTTGTCCTTCGTGGAGACCTTGCCGTTGTTGACGTTGGAGTTGCTGCAGACGGAGTCACGGTCGGAGTCCATGGAGTCGGCTAGAGACTGGACGTCATCGCCGCCATGGGACGCCGTGGGAGACTCTGGCTGGGCCAGGGGAGCCTGGAGAGAGAGAGGGAGGGAGGGGTGAGAAGGGATGGAGAGGAAGCGCAATCAGTAAATTATGTTGATCTGTCTAATCTACTCAATTTCAAGACTTTGATAGTAAATTGTAGTTTGCTTTATTCTTTGTATATAGACAGTAAGGTGCTGGGGAGCTGGCAGTACAACACGGATGCAGAACAACCTATCAAATCCATGTACAACAATTATTTGCTGGCATTAGCCAATCAATGTGGAAGAGAAAGAGGAGAGGTACCCTGGTTTCAGATGGTATCCTGATCCATGTTACGTTCATGTAGTTGTGCAGCAGGTTCAGTTTGGCTTCCAGAGACAGAATTAAACTGAAGGAGAGAAAGGTTACGAACATTAGATATCAACAGTAAATCTGGATTATAAATGCTACACTTTTGAAGAAATATAAACTCAGCAAAAAAAAAAGGAACGTCCTTTTTTCAGGACCCTGTCTTTCAAAGATAATTCGTAAAAATCCAAATAACTTCAAAGATCTTCATTGTAAAGGGTTTAAACACTGTTTCCCATGCTTGTTCAATGAACCATAAACAATTAATGAACATGCACCTGTGGAATGGTCGTTAAGACACTAACAGCTTACAGAAGGTAGGCAATTAAGGTCACAGTTATGAAAACTTAGGACACTAAAGAGGCCTTTCTACTGACTCTGAAAAACACCAAAAGTAAGATGCCCAGGGTCCCTGCTCATCAGCGTGAACGTGCCTTAGGCATGCTGCAAAGAGGCATGAGGACTGCAGATGTGGCCAGGGAAATAAATTGCAATGTCCGTACTGTGAGACGCCTAAGACAGCACTACAGGGAGACAGGATGGACAGCTGATCGTCCTCGCAGTGGCAGACCACATGTAACAACACCTGCACAGGATCGGTACATCCGAACATCACACCTGCGGGACAGGTACAGGATGGCAACAACAACTGCCCAAGTTACACCAGGGACGCACAATCCCTCCATCAGTGCTAAGACTGTCCGCAATAGGCTGAGAGAGGCTGGACTGAGGGCTTGTAGGCCTGTTGTAAGGCAGGTCTTCACCAGACATCACCGGCAACAACGTCGCCTATGGGCACAAACCCACCGTCGCTGGACCAGACAGGACTGGCAAAAAGTGCTCTTCACTGACGAGTCGCGGTTTTGTCTCACCAGGGGTGATGGTCGGATTTGCATTTATCGTCGAAGGAATGAGCGTTATACCGAGGCCTGTACTCTGGAATGGGATCGATTTGGAGGTGGAGGGTCCGTCATGGTCTGGGGCGGTGTGTCACAGCATCATCGGACTGAGCTTGATGTCATTGCAGGCGATCTCAACGCTGTGTGTTACAGGAAAGACATCCTCCTCCCTCATGTGGTACCCTTCCTGCAGGCTCATCCTGACATGACCCTCCAGCATGACAATGCCACCAGCCATACTGCTCGTTCTGTGCGTGATTTCCTGCAAGACAGGAATGTCAGTGTTCTGCCATGGCCAGCGAAGACCCCAGATCTCAATCCCATTGAGCACGTCTGGGACCTGTTGGATCGGTGGGTGAGGGCTAGGGCCATTCCCCCCAGAAATGTCCGGGAACTTGCAGGTGCCTTGGTGGCAGAGTGGGGTAACATCTCACAGAAAGAACTGGCAAATCTGGTGCAGTCCATGCTGGAGATGAGAGGAGATGCAGTACTTAATGCAGCATTTCTGTTAGTCACATGTCTGTGGAACTTGTTCAGTTTATGTCTCAGTTGTTGAACCTTGTTATGTTCATACAAATATTTACACATGTTAAGTTTGCTGAAAATAAACTCAGTTGACAGTGAGAGGACTTTTTTTTTTTGCTGAGTTTATTTAGCCATGAATTAAGATTGAACACTACTAACCTCACACTACAGTGATACATGTTAAAGTTTTATAGATAATAAACTATGGATAGTTCATCTCTAATAAAATAAGGCCCTTTATGTTTAGTGCTGGGAAAAATGTTTAGTTGAGAACACGAATCCCAACATTCATTCTTGTATTCAAGAAGAATTATATTTTTCAATGTTCCCTGCAGCACAGTTAGCTGACTTGATTGACCAGGGCCCTATAACCCACAGCACAGTTAGCTGACTTGATTGACCAGGGCCCTATAACCCTGCAGCACAGTTAGCTGACTTGATTGACCAGGGCCCTATAATCCTACAGCACAGTTAGCTGACTTGATTGACCAGGGCCCTATAACCTTCTGATTGGCCAGGGCCCTAAAACATCCTGTTTTGTCTGATTGACCAGGGCCCTAAAATGCCCTGTTTTGTCTGATCGACCAGGGCCCTATAACTTCCTGTTATGTCTGATTGACCAGGGCCCTAAAATGTTCTATTTTGTCTTGCAGTGGAATACACTGGAAGCTTACATGACAAAGTAAATGGACAGAGTTATTTATATATTGTCAAATGAGCAGCTGCCAGAGAACCCAGCTGCTCCAAGGGAGAAGGACCTTAAAAGACCTCAGTTACAAAACGGGGCAAGGCTCCATTGCATCATTGTAGTGCCTTTAAAACCTGTTAGGGCTAGGGGGCAGTATTGACACGGCTGGATAAAAAACATACCCGATTTAATCTGGTTACCACTCCTACCCAGTAACTAGAATATGCATATACTTATTACATATGGATAGAAAACACCCTAAATTTTCTAAAACTGTTTGAATGGTGTCTGTGAGTATAACAGAACTCAAATGGCAGGTCAAAACCTGAGAGATTCCTTTACAGGAAGTGGCCTGTCTGACCATTTCTTGAACTTCTTTTCCATCTCTATCATTTACTAAGGATCTCTGCTCTAACGTGACACTTCCCACGTCGTCCATAGGCGCTCAGAGCCCGGGAAAAAACAGAATGTCATCATTCCAGCCCCAGGCTGAAACACATTATCGCCTTTCTCAAGTGGCCGATCAAGGGACACTGGCCTTATGCGCGTGACCCCGGACCGCCCCCGCCTTTGGGATTTTTTCCTCTGTTTGCCGAAAAGGAGATTCCCTGTCGGAATATTATCGCTTTTCTACGAGAAAAGTGTCGTAAAAATTGATTTTAAACACCGGTTGACATGCTTCGAAGTACGGTAATGGAATATTTAGAATTTTATTGTCACGAATTGCGCCATGCGCGCGACACTTCTTTACTATTTCGGATAGTGTCTGGAACGCACGAACAAAACGTCGCTATTCGGATATAACGATGGATTATTTTGGACCAAACCAACATTTGTTATTGAAGTAGCAGTCCTGGGTGTGCATTCTGACGAAGACAACAAAAGGTAATCAAACTTTTATAATAGTAAATATGATTATGGTGAGTGCTAAACTTGCCGGGTGTCTAAATAGCGAGCCCGTGATGCCTGGGCTATGTACTTAGAATATTGCAAAATGTGCTTTCACCAAAAAGCTATTTTAAAATCGGACATATCGAGTGCATAGAGGAGGTCTGTATCTATAATTCTTAAAATAATTGTTATGCTTTTTGTGAACGTTTATCGTGAGTAATTTAGTAAAATGTTAGCGAATTCCCCGGAAGTTTGCGGGGGGTATGCTAGTTCTGAACGTCACATGCTAATGTAAAAAGCTGGTTTTTGATATAAATATGAACTTGATTGAACAAAACATGCATGTATTGTATAACATAATGTCCTAGGGTTGTCATCTGATGAAGATCATCAAAGGTGAGTGCTGCATTTAGCTGTCTTCTGGGTTTTGGTGACATTATATGCTGGCTTGAAAAATGGGTGTCTGATTATTTCTGGCTTGGTACTCTGCTGACATAATCTAATGTTTTGCTTTCGTTGTAAAGCCTTTTTGAAATCGGACAGTGTGGTTAGATTAACGAGAGTCTTGTCTTTAAATGGCTGTAAAATAGTCATATGTTTGAGAAATTGAAGTAATAGGATTTTTAAGGTTTTGAAAATCGCGCCACAGGCTGGCAGTGGCTGTTACGTAGGTGGGACGCAAGCGTCCCACCTAGCCCATAGAGGTTAACTCCACTAGAAACTTATTTTCAAAATCTTAAGACTGTCTTTTAGATAGAAAAGTAAATACCAAAAAAGACAGAGGCTCAAACTTCACAAACACCTTCAGAGGGTCTAACTTCACAATCATCTTCAGAGGGTCTAACTTCACAAACACCTTCAGAGGGTCTAACTTCACAATCATCTTCAGAGGGTCTAACTTCACAAACACCTTCAGAGTCTGTAACTTCACAAACACCTTCAGAGGGTCTAACCTCACAAACACCTTCAGAGTCTGTAACTTCACAAACACCTTCAGAGGGTCTAACTTCACAATCACCTTCAGAGTCTGTAACTTCACAATCACCTTCAGAGGGTCTAACTTCACAAACACCTTCAGAGGGTCTAACTTCACAATCACCTTCAGAGTCTGTAACTTCACAATCACCTTCAGAGGGTCTAACTTCACAATCACCTTCAGAGGGTCTAACTTCACAAACACCTTCAGAGTCTCTAACTTCACAAACACCTTCAGAGGGTCTAACTTCACAATCACCTTCAGAGTCTGTAACTTCACAATCACCTTCAGAGGGTCTAACTTCACAAACACCTTCAGAGGGTCTAACTTCACAATCACCTTCAGAGGGTCTAACTTCACAAACACCTTCAGAGTCTCTAACTTCAAAAACACCTTCAGAGGGTCTAACTTCACAATCACCTTCAGAGTCTGTAACTTCACAATCACCTTCAGAGGGTCTAACTTCACAATCACATTCAGAGGGTCTAACCTCATGAACACCTTCAGAGGGTCTAACCTCACAAACACCTTCAGAGGGTCTAACTTCACAAACACCTTCAAAGTCTGTAACTTCACAAACACTTTCAGAGTCTCTAACTTGACAATCACCTTCAGAGGGTCTAATTTCACAATCACCTTCAGAGGGTCTAACTTCACAATCACCTTCAGAGTCTCTAACTTCACAATCACTTCAGAGGGTCTAACTTCACAAACACCTTCAGAGGGTCTAACCTCACAAACACCTTCGGAGTCTCTAACTTCACAAACACCTTCAGAGGGTCTAACTTCACAATCACCTTCAGAGTCTATAACTTTACAATCACATTCAGAGGGTCTGACTTCACAAACACCTTCAGAGGGTTTAACTTCACAAACACCTTCAGAGTCTGTAAATTCACAATCACCTTCAGAGGGTCTAACCTCACAAACACCTTCAGAGACTGTAACTTCACAAACACCTTCAGAGGGTCTAACCTCACAAACACCTTCAGAGTCTGTAACTTCACAATCACCTTCAGAGGGTCTAACTTCACAATCACCTTCGGAAGGTCTAACTTCACAATCACCGTCGGAGGGTCTAACCTCACAAACACCTTCGGAGTCTCTAACTTCACAAACACCTTCAGAGTCTGTAACTTCACAAACACCTTCAGAGGGTCTAACCTCACAATCACCTTCAGAGGGTCTAACTTCACAAACACCTTCAGAGGGTCTAACTTCACAAACACCTTCAGAGGGTCTAACTTCACAAACACCTTCAGAGTCTATAACTTCACAAACACCTTCAGAGTCTGTAACTTCAAAATCACCTTCAGAGGGTCTAACCTCACAAACACCTTCAGAGGGTCTAACCTCACAAACACCTTCAGAGGGTCTAACCTCACAAACACCTTCAGAGGGTCTAACCTCACAAACACCTTCAGAGGGTCTAACCTCACAAACACCTTCAGAGGGTCTAACCTCACAAACACCTTCAGAGGGTCTAACCTCACAAACACCTTCAGAGGGTCTAACCTCACAAACACCTTCAGAGGGTCTAACCTCACAATCACCTTCAGAGGGTCTAACTTCACAAACACCTTCAGAGGGTCTAACTTCACAATCACCTTCAGAGTCTATAACTTCACAAACACCTTCAGAGTCTGTAACTTCACAATCACCTTCAGAGGGTCTATCCTCACAAACACCTTCAGAGGGTCTAACTTCACAATCACCTTCAGAGCGTCTAACCTCACAAACACCTTCAGAGGGTCTAACCTCACAAACCCCTTCAGAGGGTCTAACCTCACAAACCCCTTCAGAGGGTCTAACATCACAAACACCTTCAGAGGGTCTAACCTCACAAACACCTTCAGAGTCTATAACTTCACAAACACCTTCAGAGTCTGTAACTTCACAATCACCTTCAGAGGGTCTAACCTCACAAACACCTTCAGAGGGTCAAACTTCACAAACACCTTCAATCTTGGACTTTGTGTGACTTCACATATGTACACAATTAATGGGGAGTTTTCTTCTCTAAGGAACCCAAATTCCCAGTGGGAAATCATTCAATGTAAGTCTCACAAATTAGTGGTTTTTAACATCACCAAATCACACAAGTCTCAGAAATGATCTCATCAACCAAGCATCCTGTCTCTTTCTCTCATTCTAACAGACAGACAGTGTTCCATGACAGACAGACAGACAGTGTTCCATGACAGGCAGACAGTGTTCCATGACAGACAGACAGACAGACAGACAGACAGACAGACAGACAGACAGACAGACAGACAGACAGACAGACAGACAGACAGACAGACAGACAGACACTGCTCCATGCCAGACAGACAGACAGACAGACAGACAGACAGACAGACAGACAGACAGACAGACAGACAGACAGACAGACAGACAGACAGACAGACAGACAGACAGACAGACAGACAGACAGTGCTCAGTGAGGTTATGCCATTCAGATCAGAGTTGAGATCCTCTGTGTAAAGCAGCGTTATAGAAGATAATGATGTATGAAGCCTAGAGATAATGACTCTATGATTAGAAGGGGGATCTCCTCTCCTACTTTCTGTCTACGTTTTTCCTCTTCTCATTTCTTCTCTGTATTTACTGTCCTCCCACAGAGAGGAAGCAAGGCTTTAACTGTCCCCTCCACCCCTACTGTCCTCCCACAGAGAGGAAGCAAGGCTTTAACTGTCCCCTCCACCCCTACTGTCCTCCCACAGAGAGGAAGCAAGGCTTTAACTGTCCCCTCCACCCTTACTATCTCCGCCCCCTTACTATCCCCTCCCCCTCACTATCCCCTCCCCCTCTCCCCCCTTACTATCCCCTCCCCCTCACTATCCCCTCCCCCCCCTTACTATCCCCTCCCCCTTTCCCCCCTCCCTATCCCCCCCTCTCCCCCTCACTATCCCCTCCCCCTCTCCCCCCTTACTATCCCCTCCCCCTCACTATCCCCTCCCGCTTTACTATCCCCTCCCCCTCACTATCCCCTCCCCCTCTCCCCCTTACTATCCCCTCCCCCTCACTATCCCCTCCCGCTTTACTATCCCCTTCCCCTCACTATCCCCTCCCCCCCTCCACCCCTACTACCTCTCCACCCCTACTACCCCTCCACCCCTATTACCCCCTCCATCCATTCTATCCCCTCCACCCATTCTATCTCCTCCACCCCCTCCACCCCTATTACCCCTCCAACCCTACTACCCCCCACCCCTATTACCCCCCACCCCTATCACCCCCCCACTACCCCTCCACCCCTACTACCCCCTCCACCCCTACAACCCCTCCACCCATTCTATCCCCTCCAACCCTACAACCCTTCCACCCATTCTACCCCCTCCACCTCTACTACCCCCTCCACCCCTACTATCTCATTCACCCCCTCCACCCCTATTACCCCTCCACCCCTACTACCCCTCCACCCCTATTACCGCCTCCGCCCCTATTACCCCCACCACCACCACCACCACCTGTTTGTCGTTGGTTGTAACTAACTTACTTGGCTAGCTTGATGTTGTCGTTGTCGTCCCGGCCCCACTCCCAGTCCTTCCCAGGGTCCGTAGCGAAGTGGAGAGATAGCAGCTTGTGTTCTGAGTCAGTCAGCGGGATCACAGCTGGAAAACACAGATCACACATCATTATGGTCAGATCAGATCACACATCATTATGGTCAGATCAGATCACACATCATTATGGTCAGATCAGATCACACATCATTATGGTCAGATCAGATCACACATCATTATGGTCAGATCAGATCACACATCAATATGGTCAGATCAGATCACACATCAATATGGTTAGATCAGATCACACATCATTATGGTCAGATCAGATCACACATCACTATGGTCAGATCAGATCGCACATCACTATGGTCAGATCAGATCACACATCATTATGGTCAGATCAGATAAGCAGGGGTACAAACACACAGCCAGGTAACCACACAGCCAGGTAACCACACACCACAGAGCCAGGTAACCACAACAGCCAGGTAACCACACAGAACATACAGGTAACCACACAGCACAGACAGGTAACCACACACCACACAGCTAGGTAACCACAACAGCCAGGTAACCACACACCACACAGCCAGATAACCACAACAGCCAGATAACCACAACAGCCAGGTAACCACACAGCCAGGTAACCACACAGCCAGGTAAACATACAGCCAGGAAACCACACAGCCAGGTAACCACACAGCCAGGTAACCACACAGCCAGGTAACCACACAGCCAGGTAACCACACAGCCAGGTAACCACAACAGCCAGGTAACCGTACAGCCAGGTAACCACACAGCCAGATAACCACAACAGTCAGGTAACCACACAGCCAGGTAACCACACAGCCAGGTAACCACACAGCCAGGTGTTTTAATGAGCTCTGTTGCCCACTGCCTAAAACACTTAGCCTTCTATTGGTATCAACTTCCTCTTGACACTTTTGATGCCAAGATGGCCTTTTTTTTCTCTTTTCTTCTTCAGCCAACATGTAAAACAACGGATGTTGCTGAGAAGCACCTATGCTGACATTACAGGGGGTGTGTTGTGTGGGTGGATATTCACACACCATAATAACACTGTCTGGAGAGATATAGATGAGTCTCTGTCACGAGGGTCTGGTTCCTTTCTTTCTTTGTTAGTGAGGGGGATCAGCTTTAATAGTGCAGATAGATTGTGGCTTCCACCAATGTAATTGTCTGCATCACTTCTAATCCACCACATATTTTCTGCAAATATATATATATATATATATACACACACACACACACACACACACACACACACACACACACACACACACACACACACACACACACACATATAAATACATACAGATCAACATACATACATATAAATACACATACATACATACATATTTTTGTATGTGTATTTATACATCTAAACACAGCAAAAAAAGAAACGTCCTGTCATGGTTGTGTAGGTTGAAGAAGCGGACCAAAGCACAGCGTGTGTCTCGTTCCACATTTTGTATTGAACTGTGAAACTATGCAATACACACAAATAAACTAAAGAACAAAAACAACAACCCGTGACGCAGAGGTGAAACATACACTAACTCAAAGACAATCTCCCACCAACCCAGGTGGGAAAAACACCTACTTAAGTATGATCTACAATTAGAGACAACGATGACCAGCTGCCTCTAATTGGAGATCATCCCAAACAAAAAACCAACATAGAAATACAAAACTAGAACCTAACAACATAGAAAATCTAAACTAGAAAAAAACCCTGTCACGCCCTGGCCTACTCTACCATAGAAAATAACAGCTTTCTATGGTCAGGACGTGACAGTACCTCCCCCCAAAGGTGCGGACTACGAACGCACCTAAAAGAACAACAACAACAACAAAAAAGTAAAGAAAGGGAGGGTAGGGTGGGTTACTAATGTCTATGGTGGCTCTGGTGCAGTACGCAGAACCTTCTCATCCCGCGGATCCTTCAGCAGATCCCTCCGCTTTTGTGTCACCGGACCCTGGATCGTCACCGAAGGACCAGGACCCTTGATCATCACCGGAGTTTCTGGACTGCAGACTGCCGCTGGAGGTTCTGGGCTGCAGACTGCCGCTGGAGACTCTGGACTGCAGACCGCCGCTGGAGGTTCTGGACTGCAGACTGCCGCTGGAGACTCTGGACTGCAGACCGCCGCTGGAGACTCTGGACTGCAGACCGCCGCTGGAGACTCTGGACTGCAGACCGCCGCTGGAGACTCTGGACTGCAGACCACCGCTGGAGACTGGACTGCAGACCGCCGCTGGAGAATCTGGACTGCAGACCGCCGCTGGAGAATCTGGACTGCGGACCACCGCCGGAGACTCTGGACTGCGGACCGCCGCCGGAGACTCTGGACTGTGGGCCGTCTCAGTAGGTTCCGGGCTGTGGGCCGTCTCAGGAGGTTCCGGGCTGTGGGCCGTCTCAGGAGGTTCCGGGCTGTGGGCCGTCTCAGGAGGTTCCGGGCTGTGGGCCGTCTCAGGAGGTTCCGGGCTGTAGGCCGTCTCAGGAGGTTCCGGGCTGTAGGCCGTCTCAGGAGGTTCCGGGCTGTAGGCCGTCTCAGGAGGTTCCGGGCTGTAGGTCGGCTCAGGAGGTTCCGGACTGTAATATGTCCCTTTTTCAGGACCTGTCTTTCAAAGACAATTCGTAAAAATCCAAATAACTTGACAGATCTTCATTGTAAAGGGTTTAAACACTGTTTCCCATGCTTGTTCAATGAACCATAAACAATTAATGAACATGCACCTGTGGATCGGGCCGTTAAGACACTAACAGCTTACAGACGGTAGGCAATTAAAGCCACAGTTATGAAAACTTAGGACACTAAAGAGGCCTTTCTACTGACTCTGAAAAACACCAAAAGATAGATGCCCAGGGTCCCTGCTCATCAGCGTGAATGTGCCTTAGGCATGCTGCAAGGAGGCATGAGGACTGCAGATGTGGCTAGGGCAATAAATTGCAATGTCCGTACTGTGAGACGCCTAAGACAGTGCTACAGGGAGACAGGACGGACAGCTGATCGTCCTCGCAGTGGCAGACCACATGTAACAACACCTGCACAGGATCAGTACATCCGAACATCACACCTGCAAGACAGGTACAGGATGGCAACAACAACTGCCGAGTTACACCAGGAAAGCACAATCCCTCCATCAGTGCTCAGACTGTCTGCAATAGGCTGAGAGAGGCTGGAATGAAGGCTTGTAGGCCTGTTGTAAGGCAGACATTACCGGCAACAACGTCGCCTATGGGCACAAACCCACCGTCGCTGGACCAGACAGGACTGGCAAAAAGTGCTCTTCACTGAAGAGTCGCGGTTTTGTCTCACCAGAGGAGATGGTCGGATTCGCGTTTATCGTCAAAGGAATGAGCGTTACACCGAGGCCTGTATTCTGGAGTGGGATCGATTTGGAGGTGGAGGGTCCGTTATGGTTTGGGGCGATGTGTCACAGCATTATCGGACTGAGCTTGTTGTCATTGCAGGCAATCTCAATGCTGTGCATTACAGGGACGACATCCTCCTCCCTCATGTGTTACCCTTCCTGCAGGCTCATCCTGACATGACCCTCCAGCATGACAATGCCACCAGCAATACAGCTCGTTCTGTGCATGATTTCCTTCAAGACAGGAATGTCAGTGTTCTGCCATGACCTGTTGGATTGGAGGGTGAGGGCTAGGGCTATTCCCCCTCGAAATGTCTAGGAACTTGCAGGTGCCTTGGTGGAAGAGTGGGGTAACATCTCACAGCAAGAACTGGCATATCTGGTGCAGTCCATGAGGAGGAGATGCACTGCAGTACTTAATGCAGCTGGTGGCCACACCAGATACTGACTGTTACTTATGATTGTGACCCCCCCTTTGTTCAGGGACACATTATTCCATACACATTTTAAGTTTGCTGAAAATAAACGCAGTTGACAGTGAGAGGACGTTTCTTTTTTTGCTGAGTTTACATACACATATAAATACATACATATGCACATTCATACATACACACATATAAGTACACATACATACATATTTTTGTATATATATTTCCTTTATTCCCCTCCAACCCTACCACCCCTCCCCTAACTGGAATAAACTAATGAACAACAACTCCTAGGCCTGTATTTCCAGCTTATTCAAACAATATACATTTTATGGACAAGGTCTATTTTACAATAGTTCTGTGTTTGTTTTTACTCCTGTCCTTCCTCTACCCTCAACCTCTCCCATCTATTACTGATGTCCTTCTTCTACCCTCAACCTCTCCCATTGATTACTGATGTCCTTCCTCTAACCTCAACCTCTCCCATCTATTACTGATGTCCTTCCTCTACCCTCAACCATCGATTACTGATGTCCTTCCTCTACCCTCAACCATCTATTACTGATGTCCTTCCTCTACCCTCAACCATCTATTTGTCCATCCGGATTGATTTCTATTTGCCATATCTTTCAAACTGTGCTCTTTCACAAAAGTTCTGTACCCATATACGTTTTACGGACACAGTATGTTTTACATGAGTTATCTTGTTATTATCAGTAGTTATTATTCCTAACCTTCAGCTCCATTCAACCCCTCTCATCTATCTCTTAACACCAACCATATTGGATTTCTATTTGCCATATATTTTCCAACTGTGCAGTGACGTTTCACAAAAGTTCTGAACCTTTCTATTCTCAAAGTTTCTACAGATTGTAAATTGAAAATAAACATTTTTGCTAAAAGTATTATTATACGATTGATTGATTGACTATGACTTTTCAGATCACCCAGCAGTGCTATCTCCAGAGTTATCAGATCACCCAGCAGTGCTATCTCCAGAGTTATCAGATCACCCAGCAGTGCTATCTGCAGAGTTATCAGATCACCCAGCAGTGCTATCTGCAGAGTTATCAGATCACCCAGCAGTGTTATCTGCAGAGTTATCAGATCACCCAGCAGTGCTATCTGCAGAGTTATCAGATCACCCAGTAGTGCTATCTGCAGTTATCAGATCACCCAGTAGTGCTATCTGCAGAGTTATCAGATCACCCATTAGTGCTATCTGCAGAGTTATCAGATCACCCAGCAGTGCTATCTGCAGAGTTATCAGATCACCCAGTATTGCTATCTGCAGGGTTATCAGATCACCCAGCAGTGGTATCTGCAGAGTTATCAGATCACCCAGTATTGCTATCTGCAGGGTTATCAGATCACCCATTAGTGCTATCTGCAGAGTTATCAGATCACCCAGCAGTGCTATCTGCAGAGTTATCAGATCACCCAGTAGTGCTATCTGCAGAGTTATCAGATCACCCAGTAGTGCTATCTGCAGAGTTATCAGATCACCCAGTAGTGTTATCTGCAGAGTTATCAGATCACCCAGCAGTGTTATCTGCAGAGTTATCAGATCACCCAGCAGTGCTATCTGCAGAGTTATCAGATCACCCAGTATTGCTATCCGCAGGGTTATCAGATCACCCAGCAGTGCTATCTACAGAGTTATCAGATCACCCAGCAGTGCTATCTGCAGAGTTATTAGATGACCCAGTTGTGTTATCTGCAGAGTTAGCTCCAGGTAAATGTTGCAATTCTTCAGCCATTCCTGGACCTGCGACCAAAAACAAGCTACATATGGACAGTATAAAAAACAAAAATCTAATGATTCAGACTCTTCGCAACAAAATCTGCAGAGCTGGGAAGGTTGTATCCCTCATATAAATAACATTCAATTGGTTGCAAGAATATTGTATTATAAATAAATTCTAAGTTTTGAATCCGGCGGCGTTTTGCATATCAGTTCATATACCATGTGCCATGGCATCGGTACGTCAAACATCTCTTCCCAACTATTTTGCCATCTATACGGCACGGCTGTCAATTTATTGGTCCTTAAATGAAACTGGTATACTTTTAAAAAAATGTATCACAATTTTCTTTCCAAAGGTTGTTGAGTCAGAGTACAGGCTGTACTGTAAAAGTGTCTGTCAGACAGTCAGCTAGCTTCTGACGTTCAGGGCTTTTGCCAAAAAGGTTTAGCTGTAACGCTCAGAATGTAGAGAGGAATGCTGCATCCTGTGTGTGTGGGAGTGTTTACGTAAGCAGTGTGTTCGTGTCTCCGATAAAGTACAGCTGTGTTGTGCTGTGGTCTTGAGGGTTTCTCCCACAGGTCTTCAGTGAGACTGTTCTGTCTTTCTGTGTGTTTGCTTGTGTGTGTCTGTGTGACGCCGTTCTGTCTTTCCTTTCACAGAAAGTTCCTCGCACAGTTTGATCAGCCTCAAGCCTGAGACATGATGAATTACTTTAAACCACTGACTGATTGAGACAACACAGATAAATTACATCTCTCTGTATTGAGACAACATACTGTCAGATAAATGACCTCTCTCTGTATTGAGACAACATACTGTAAGATAAATTACATCTCTCTGTATTGAGACAACATACTGTAAGATAAATTACATCTCTCTGTATTGAGACAACATACTGTCAGATAAATTACATTTCTCTGTATTGAGACAACGTACTGTAAGATAAATTACATCTCTCTGTATTGAGACAACATACTGTCAGATAAATTACATCTCTCTGTATTGAGACAATGTACTGTAAGATAAATTACATCTCTCTGTATTGAGACAATGTACTGTAAAATAAAATACATCTCTCTGTATTGAGACAATGTACTGTAAGATAAATTACATCTCTCTGTATTGAGACAATGTACTGTAAGATAAAATACATCTCTCTGCATTGAGACAATGTACTGTAAGATAAAATACATCTCTCTGCATTGAGACAATGTACTATCAGATAAAATACATCTCCCTGCATTGAGACAATGTACTGTAAGACATAATTAGCGTTGCAAAGGGAGGGTATATTACTGGAAAATTTCAAAATGGACCAGTAAACTACCAGAACTTTGGTATCTTTCAAGGATTGTATGTAATCTATCACAAGACTGACCGAAAAGACAGAATACACCAAAAGGAAATGACAGCTACTGTGACTAAATTACTCCCCTGGGTAATTAAGACTAAATACACCCCTGGGTAATGAAGACTAAATACACCCCTGGGTAATGAAGACTAAATACACCCCTGGGTAATGAAGACTAAATATACCCCTGGGTAATGAAGACTAAATACACCCCTGGGTAATGAAGACTAAATACACCCCTGGGTAATGAAGACTAAATATACCCCTGGGTAATGAAGACTAAATATACCCCTGGGTAATTAAGACTAAATCAACCCTGGGTAATGAAGACTAAATACACCCCTGGGTAATGAAGACTAAATACACCCCTGGGTAATGAAGACTAACTACACCCCTGGGAAATGAAGACTAAATACACCCCTGGGTAATGAAGACTAAATATACACCTGGGTAATAAAGACTAAATATACACCTGGGTAATGAAGACTAAATATACACCTGGGTAATGAAGACTAAATATACACCTGGGTAATAAAGACTAAATACACCCCTGAGTAATAAAGACTAAATACACCCCTGGGTAATAAAGACTAAATACAACCCTGGGTAATAAAGACTAAATACACCCCTGGGTAATAAAGACTAAATACACCCCTGGATAATAAAGTCTAAATACACCCCTGGGTAATAAAGACTAAATATACCCCTGGGTAATAAAGACTAAATATACACCTGGGTAATGAAGACTAAATATACACCTGGGTAATGAAGACTAAATATACACCTGGGTAATGAAGACTAAATCAACCCCTGGGTAATTAAGACTAAATGAAGTGTTTGATCTGTCAAAAACCTACATGTAGTGTACTGATGGAAGCCATAATGACTGAAATGTCAGTACCTTTATACTGTAAAACAAATCAGTCAAGAAGAAAATATATATTCTGAAATGAGTTGTGATGACTATCTTCTGAAGAGAGCCAATAGCCTTGACATTGTCTTCTATAACGGAGAAATGTGTACCTTAAAAACTCAACTGTACGCACTATCAAAATGGCTGATTACCACATGTCACACAAGGTTACCTTTTCCCTTTGCTAAATGAGTCTCAACAACACATGTATCATCAACTCAACTCTCCTGTCTTCCTCTCTAGTCTGGAGTGAAATACTGTACACCCGTCTGAACAAGTCAAGCCATAATAACCCTCTGACAGAGTTACGACCTAACCTCACCTCTCAGGTCAACCAGTCACGCAGGCAGCCAGCCAGCCAGGCACGCAACGCAGGCAGGCAGCGCAACAGGATTCAAATATTGTTCGGAATAATTTTAAATACTGTATTTGTGCTTGATTGAGCTTGCCTGTTGCACTAAAACCTATGTAATTATCGCAAAAGTGCAAACCCCACCCATCGGCACTCCAAGCAAACACTTCAAAGTATATGAAAGATTTTGAATAGTATTTGAACCCAGGTCCAAAACAGGCTGTGTTCCTGGCTGTGTGCACCTGTTTACCATGTCAATAACAACCTTCTTGCAATGTGACTCAGATAGTTACAACCTCTCATACCCTACCTATCTTTCTGTCTTCCTTCTCCCTCTCTCTCTCTCTCTCTCGCTCTCTCCTCTCTCTCTCTCCCTCTCTCTCTCTCTCTCTCTCTGTCCCTCTCTCTCCCTCCTTCTCTCTCCTCCTCTCTCTCGCTTTCTCCCTCTGGCTCTCTCTCTCTTCCTCCCTCTCTCTCTCTCTCTGTCTCTCTCTCTCTCCTTCTTTCTCACCTCTCTCCCTCTCTCTCTCTCTTTCCCTCTCTCTCTCACTCTCTCGCTCCCTCTCCCTGTCTGTCTCTCTCTCTCTCTGTCTCCCATCTCATACCCCTCTCTCCCATAACACCCTCCATGAAAGGTGAGGGTTAAACTAGAACAGTCAGAGGAAGTGAGAGTACAGGGACACCTGTTGCTCTCTATGCATATCAGTGTAAAGACATGGTTCACACAGGGTTCACAGTTGGTATGGATGGTATCACTATGATCAGTATTAGGCCCCCAACACGCTACAGCAGCTGTTAGCTGCACAGAGTAGATAGAGGACCTAATGGAACTCTATTCCCTCTATAGTGCACTACTTTCAACATGAGCCCTCAAAAGTCCACTACTTTCAACATGAACCCTCTATAGAGCACTACTTTCAACATGAATCCTCTATAGAGCACTACTTTCAACATGAGCCCTCTATAGTGCACTAATTTCAACATGAACCCTCTATAGTGCACTACTTTCAACATTAATCCTCTATAGAGCACTACTTTCAACATGAGCCCTCTATAGTGCACTAATTTCAACATGAACCCTCTATAGTGCACTACTTTCAACATGAACCCTCTATAGAGCACTACTTTCAACATGAGCCCTCTATAGTGCACTCATTTCAACATGAACCCTCTATAGTGCACTACTTCAACATGAACCCTCTATAGAGCACTACTTTCAACATGAGCCCTCTATAGTGCACTAATTTCAACATGAACCCTCTATAGTGCACTACTTTCAACATGAACCCTCTATAGAGCACTACTTTCAACATGAGCCCTCTATAGTGCACTAATTTCAACATGAACCTTCTATAGAGCACTACTTTCAACATGAGCCCTTTATAGGGACTAGCACTATAAGGACTAGGGTGCCACTTGGGATGTGACCAGAGTACAGATTACTGAACATGCTGTCCTGTCCCTGTTCCTGTTCAGACATGACCCCCCCCCCCCCCTCATTCAGGGAACTGGAAAAGTGTTTACAGCTCTTCTGTTGACAAGAACCTCAGCGTCTGTCCCAGAACAACCCAACACCCCCTCCCTCACCCCTTACCCCGAAAAACCCTTATTGAACCCTGAACACCCCGTCCCTCATCCTCTCCCTGAATAACTCCTTCCCCCTTCCCTCCCTGCTCCTGACAACAATTTGCATAGAGTACAACCAGAAGCGCCTCTAGCCTTTTGGGGGCCCTAAGCAAGATATAGTTGCGGGGCCCACCCACCTCATGTGCAAATCACTTTAGCACCCCCCCCAGTGGATTAACTGCCTTGTTCAGGGGCAGAACGACAGATTTTTTTTCCTTGTCAGCTCAGGGATTCGATCGAGCAACCTTTCGGTTACTGTCCCAATGCTCTAACCACTAGACTACTTGCTGGTTACTGGCCCAACGCTCTAACCACTAGGCTACCTGCTGGTTACTGGCCCAACACTCTAACCACTAGGCTACCTGCTGGTTACTGGCCCAACGCTCTAACCACTAGGCTACCTGCTGGTTACTGCCCCAACGCTCTAACCACTAGGCTACCTGCTGGTTACTGGCCCAACCCTCTAACCACTAGGCTACCTGCTGGTTACTGGCCCAACGCTCTAACCACTAGGCTACCTGCCGCCACAAAAATCAATAGGGGTCCCCTGGAGGTCTGGGCCCCTGGGAACATCATTTGATGATGATTACCTCACCTAGTAATGTAGAAATGTTAGCTGACATGGGCTAATTGATTGAAATTGCACCTTGTGTATTTTTATATACTGTAGTCAGAGGAGCTTCTGACTGGAACATGGCATGACATCACAAGGAAGCCAGCAGTTGTTCTGAACAGTGTTCTAGAATGTTTATAGGAGTTCCAAACTAGAACAGAACAAGGAGATACAATCAGGGAAGCATTGGGTCTGTGCCCCAAATGGCACCCTACGTACGCCCCTATATAAGTGCACTACTTTTGACCACTGTAGTGCACTACAAAGAGAACAGGGTTCTATTTGGGACTACATGCTCTGGTCAAAAGTAGTGCACTATGCAGGGTTTAGGGTGTCATCTGGGACTCAACCATGAACAGTCAGTGTGTCTGGTCAAGCTAGCCTCAACGTGTGGTGGTGTGCTGTGTTCCTCTCTATAGTAAACAGAGACTGGTAGAAACCTGTCTGGGACTTGAAGGTCACAAACACTACAGCTATCAAGGAACACTGAACAACACAGATCTTCCCATTTATTGTGCTAAATGGGAGAATAGAGACAACAGGTACCCAGATAGGATATGAAACCAGCAGTTTGACACAAAATGGTGGACAAAAGAAATAGAGACCCTATATTTCTATGAGAGAGATAGTAGATCCATGGATACAGTATGAATACAGTAGTTTGACACAAAATGGTGGTCAAAAGAAATAGAGACCCTATATTTCTATGAGAGAGATAGTAGATCCACGGATACAGTATGTTTACAGCAGTTTGACACAAAATGGTGGTTATCAAAAGCGGCAGCTGTCAAAACAAGTCTTTAGACTACCTGTAAGGCAGTAAGGCTGTGTGATTCCATAGTTAGCTGCCTTACAACCCTTTGTCTAAAAGAAACGGCAGGAACTCATCTCAGAACACATCAACAGGATCCAATGGCAACTAAATAGCAAGGGTAGGCCGTCATTGTACATAAGGATTTGTTCTTAACTAACTTGCCTAGTTAAATAAATAAATAAAATAGATTTTGTTAGTTAAATAAAGTTTAAATTAAAAATAGCAGCGATATTCAACGGCAGTCGTGGTGGCGGGGGACCCACAAGACAGACATGTTCGTTCCATCCCAACAGTAGCACACGGGATTCAACTAAATAAGGGTTTGATGATGAGCAGATTAGTTGAATCAGGTGTGTTAGTGTTGGACTGGAACAAAAGAAAAGTGCATTACTGTCTGTGTGAAACAGTGTTGCAGTCTGTCCCTCACTGGCTGCACAATGGCTTCTTTCATTTAGTCAGCGCTGCCCTCTGGTGGTGTTTCGGTGTATTACATCCCACTACAAAAAGACAACGGCACCGATAAGGATTCAACCGAGAAGACTAATTACTAATACTGTCGTTAATGATGATACATGTATGTTCGCGTTTTGGTACATTTCACACTTCATTCCATCCGTCGAGCTAGCAGACATAGTCAGTAAGAGTGTTGAAGGAAATAGAGGCCTTAAGATAAAATGGCCTCCTTCATTTTAGTGGAAGGCAGTGGAAATGCTGATTGGGCCAACTTAGTGTAAAAGCAGGAAATGTTCAAATACTATGAGTCAATCTAAAAATAGTTTTAAATAACTGTAGCTGTTTACATAGACTGGCTTTAGTCATATTTGCTAAACCACAGCAATAAAACAAGCATAGAAACCCAGCATTGCTGGGAAGGCTAAAAAATCAGATTGTTATTATAAGGGAGAGAGAAAAAAAGTCTCTCCCTCTCTCTCTCGTCTCTTTCTCTCTCTCTCTCTAGTCTCTCTCTCTCTCTCCCTCCCTCTCTCTCCCTCTCTTCCTCCCTCTCTCTCTCCCCCTCTCTCTCTCTAGTCTCTCTCTCTCCCACTCTCTCTCTTCCTCCCTCTCTCTCTCTTCCTCCCTCTCTCTCTCTCTCTCTCTCTCTCTCTTAAGTCTCTCTCTAGTCTCTCTCTCTCTCCCTCTCTTCCTCCCTCCCTCTCTTTATCTCCCTATCTCCCTCTCTCTCCCTCTCTCCCTCTCTCCCCCCACCCTTCTCCATAAGCAGGAAGGCAAAGCCAAACTGGGCTGTGTTCCAGGCTATCTAGTGTGAGCTGTCTGTCCATGCAGCCCTATGCCTGCCCAGGGGAGAGAAGGAGGGAGAGATGGAGGAAGGGAGAGAGCGAGGAAAGGAGGGGAAGTAGGGAGGGAGGGTGAAAGGAGCCAGTCAGGATGAAAAAGGGGCCCACAGAGGGCAGACTAACACAAGGATCTCTCTAGTGTATCCAGCCCTGTAGCTGGTCGCTTTAGCCTGGATCACAGACACCTTACATAGAGCAGGACTGTAGAGCCAGGGGTGTCAAACCCATTTAGCACCGTGGGCCGTATTCTGTCTTCAACGAGGTTCGGAGGGCCGCACTGAAAATGTGTTATATTTCCAAATGATAGTCCTCCCTGACTGTGTAGCTTTCATTTTGGGGTGATTATTAGCTGGACACAGTTGAGATACTGTATGAACGTCGGTCCGTTATCATTCTACACAGTTGAGATACTGTATGAACGTCGGTCCGTTACCATTCTACACAGTTGAGATACTCTATGAACGTCGGTCCGTTATCATTCTACACAGTTGAGATACTGTATGAACGTCGGTCCGTTATCATTCTACACAGTTGAGATACTGTATGAACGTCGGTCCGTTACCATTCTACACAGTTGAGATACTGTATGAACGTCGGTCCGTTATCATTCTACACAGTTGAGATACTGTATGAATGTCGGTCCGTTATCATTCTACACAGTTGAGATACTGTATGAACGTCGGTCCGTTACCATTCTACACAGTTGAGATACTGTATGAACGTCGGTCCGTTATCATTCTACACAGTTGAGATACTGTATGAACGTCGGTCCGTTATCATTCTACACAGTTTCCATTTGGCATTTAGACATTTTAAAGTTGCGATATGTAACTTTATGGGAAACCCGACCAAATTCACATCGACATATTAGTTAAACAATAGATCTGTCATTCTCATTAAAAGCAAGTCTAAGAACCGGTAGGTCTGTTCTATGTGCACTATTTCTACGCTTCCTGTTCTAAAGTTTCATTTTTTGCGTCTTTTACTTTCTGTTTTGAACACCAGCTTCAAACAGCTGAACATATAATATATTTGGTAATGTAAAAGATATTTCACAGTGCTTTAGATGGTACATTGATTCTCTACACTACACGTGCTTGTTCTGTTACATAATTAGGGGAACTATTAGAATTTTAGCAACCAGGAAATGGAGGAGGAATTTCTGCATCGTGCAGCTTTAAAGTATAAAATTAAAAAGATATAATATATATTTATATTATTATTATATATATATATATTTTAACTCAATCCCCTCGCGGGCCATATGTTTGACACCCCTGTGTAGAGTCACCTGTTTCATCTACATAGCAGACTGTATGTCTGTCTACCTGTTTCATCTACATAGCAGACTGTATGTCTGTCTACCTGTTTCATCTACATAGCAGACTGTATAACTGTCTACCTGTTTCATCTACATAGCAGACTGTATGTCTGTCTACCTGTTTCATCTACATAGCAGACTGTATGGCTGTCTACCTGTTTCATCTACATAGCAGACTGTATGGCTGTCTACCTGTTTCATCTACATAGCAGACTGTATGTCTGTCTACCTGTTTCATCTACATAGCAGACTGTATGTCTGTCTACCTGTTTCATCTACATAGCAGACTGTATGTCTGTCTACCTGTTTCATCTACATAGCAGACTGTATGTCTGTCCACCTGTTTCATCTACATAGCAGACTGTATGTCTGTCTACCTGCTTGTCTACTTCATCGTGAACTTGTTGATCCAGGGACACCATAATAAAGACGTTCCAGGAATGTGAATCACTTGTAGAAATCAAGATGTACCTATTTAATCATTATGTTGACTGAGGATGTCCTAAAATGTTTACCGTGACCCCAGCCTACCTTGTACCTGATGCTGGTTCTTCGTCTCCATGGAAATTAGGTTTGAGTAATAGGAATCAGTGGAGGTTGGTTGGAGGAGCTATAGGAGGACGGGCTCATTGTAATGGCTGGAATGGCATAAAAGGAACGGAGTCAAACATGTGGTTTCCATATGTTTGATGTGTTTGATACCGTTCTATTTATTCCATTCCAGACATTACAATGAGCCCGTCCTCCTATAGCTCCTCTCACCAGCCTCCATTGGTAGGAATCCACTTTAAGACATCTTCAGACACCTTGGTTTAAACGGGATACATTTCCGGACATCCTCAGTTACCTAAGCAGTCCCGGTACACAATTTCGGACATGCTCGGTCATCTCAGGAGTCCCAGTACACTATTTAGGACATCCATAGTCACATTAATTAAGAGTTACGGTATACATATTAGGACATCCTCAGTCACCTTAGGTGTTACAGTATACATATTAGGACATCCTCAGTCACCTTAGGAGTTATGGTGTACATATTAGGACATCCTCAGTCACCTTAGGGCTTATGGTATACATATTAGGACATCCTCAGTCACCTTAGGGGTTACGGTATACATATTAGGACATCCTCAGTCACCTTAGGAGTTACGGTATACATATTAGGACATCCTCAGTCACCTTAGGAGTTACGGTATACATCTTAGAACATCCTCAGTCACCTTATGGGTTACGGTATACATATTAGGACATCCTCAGTCACGTTAGGGGTTGCGGTATACATATTAGGACATCCTCTAACAACTTCTAGTCGTCTGTCTTACCTTGTTCTTGGTGTTGGTCCTTCTGCTCCATGGACACCAGGGCAGAGAAGTGTGCCTGGTCGTAAGCTAGGACCAGGGGAGAGCAGTGGCACAGGTTAGGAGGCACCTCCAGGGGCAGGTAGAGCCCTCCGAACGGGATGGGGGCAAATGCTGTGGGAGGGGAGAAGAGGTCAGGGAATTCTATTACATGGAGGTTGAGATGAAAGGTCCAGTCTGAAGTTCTCTGTTTGTCCCATCTAGGAATGAGAGTAGTTCCATTTATGCAAATGAGTCTTACCAGAGCCATATGTCTAAAGAGTTGGGCCAACTTTTAGGATGCCATGTTAGTGCCTTTGAACATTCCGTATATATCCATTTATGACAAGAATTTGAAATCTTGTACATAGCATTGTTGCCCATGGGGAGCTAACATGGCTGCCATGTAATGTAGTGTCATATAAATGCATCATAATGTCGGATCATTCTTCTTATTTGGGTTTTGTGAGCAGGTATGTCTGTGGTGTGAATATGTAATAATAATAATAATAATAAATAATAATTTGGTGGATACTTATATTTGTCCTATTTCACACATGTACTAGTGTGTATTAATACATGTGTGAATTTGATTATTATTATGATTATGTTTGCTTATACCAACTTCCCCTAAGACGACCTGGGAGAGTGGGGTCACGGCCAGGGACTGCCATTATTAACGGGGACCCTCAGGCAATTAGGGTTAAGTGCCTTGCTCATGGGCACATCGACAGATCTTTCACCTTCTCCTGCTCTGGGATTCGAGCATATTCCTGAGTCTCGGAGCACCTAGCATCTAGCCCCCACTACAATGGGTCTCTGAGCACCTAGCATCTAGCCACCACTACAATGGGTCTCTGCAGTACGTAGCATCTAGCCACCACTACAATGGGTCTCTGCAGTATGTAGCATTTAGCCACCACTACAATGGGTCTCTGCAGTATGTAGCATCTAGCCACCACTACAATGGGTCTCTGCAGTACGTAGCATCTAGCCACCACTACAATGGATCTCTGCAGTGCGTAGCATCTAGCCACCACTACAATGGGTCTCTGCAGTACGTAGCATCTAGCCACCACTACAATGGATCTCTGCAGTATGTAGCATCTAGCCACCACTACAATGGATCTCTGCAGTACGTAGCATCTAGCCACTACTACAATGTATCTCTGCAGTATGTAGCATCTAGCCACCACTACAATGGGTCTCTGCAGTACGTAGCATCTAGCCACCACTACAATGGATCTCTGCAGTACGTAGCATCTAGCCACCACTACAATGGGTCTCTGCAGTATGTAGCATCTAGCCACCACTATAATGGGTCTCTGCAGTATGTAGCATCTAGCCACCACTACAATGGGTCTCTGCAGTATGTAGCATCTAGCCACCACTACAATGGGTCTCTGAGCACCTAGCATCTAGCCACCACTACAATGGGTCTCTGCAGTATGTAGCATCTAGCCACCACTACAATGGATCTCTGCAGTATGTAGCATCTAGCCACCACTACAATGGATCTCTGCA